>NW_024070205.1:49835669-50226529 GCF_014754425.2 Oryx dammah
TATTAATTAATTATACTGTAGTACATTTGTTAAAATTAGCAAAACAAGGCTGGTACATTATTAATTAATTAAAAGTCCAAGTTTACATTAAAATTCACTCATTGTGCTGTGACATTGGGTGAGTTCTGACAAATATATAATGTCAGGTGTCACCATACAGATATCTGTACACCACTGTTCACAGAAGCATCAAAAGATGGAGCCTACCCCAAATTTCACTGTGATCAATGGATAAATAAAATGTAATATATACTTGCAGTTAAATAATATTCAGCCAGAAAGAGGAAGTAAATTTTGAAATATGTTACATATTCAAACATAGATAGACTATGTTACATATTCAAACATAGATAGATGTCAGTTGTGACATCGAGCAGGCACAGAAAAACAAAGTATTATTCCATATATATGACGTAAACAGAATAGCCAGACAATCAAAGACAGAAAGCAGTGAGCACTAAAAAGTGGAACCATGGGTGAAGGGGGAGTTATTTCCGAATGGGTACAGAGGTTATATAAGATATTATGAAAAAATGTACAGACAGTAGTGAAGGATACATTGCATTGTGAAGGTAATATCACTGAACTGACTACCTACAAATTATTACAAGGATAAATATTATGTATATTTCAAATATATATAAGAAGTAAAAAAAATCCAATCAATAGATGAGGAACATAGTAGCAGCATGTGTGAAACTATCCTGTAATATTTCAGGAAAAATGGAAATTTGGCTGAACTTTAAATGGGCAGGAGGAGCCATGAGACACTCACACTGAAACAGCCTGCCTTTTAGTGTACCCTTCTTGAGACTGACTCTATTCAATTGAATATGTTCCCATGAACTTGAAAGCTGAAGGCTCAGTTGTTCATTTTTTTTCCAGGTTCCTCTCTTCTGTGAAAGTGTGAAAGTGTTGGTTGCTCAGCTGTGTCCAGCTGTTTGTGACGTCATGGACTGTAGCCCCCCAGGTTCCCCTATTCATGTGATTTCCCAAAGCATACTAGCGTGGGTTGCCACTTCCTTCTCCCAGAGATCTTCCCGACCCAGGAATTGGACCCAGGTCTGTTGCCTTGCAGGCAGATTCTTTAGGATCTGAGCCACCACTTAGCCTTCCTTCAGTCCACCTAGGACGAGGCCTAATAGCAGCGCAGTCCATACTTTTCAACCCCTCACATCCACACACACCCATCCCACGTCCAGTCAGATAAGGCTTGCTGAGTAATTCCTGAGCAGCACCACCGACATCCTGACTCTTACTCTATGTCCTCTTAGCTCCCACTGAGTCCCTGTTGGAGGATCTGGACTTGCCCAGTGACAGGGCAGAGGAGAAGGCCCCGCCTACCCCCAAGGTAAGTTCGCCTTTCTTTATCTGAGATAAAAATTTGCTTTGTTTCTTTTTAACTAATTCAGACATGAAAATGTGACACTGTACGTTATAGATGACATATACAAACGCCTTGTTTGGGGAAATGCTGGGTAAAAGTTTGTTATCAACAAACAACTGATTCAAAGAACATTTGAAAGATTGGCAGGATCAGTTACAAACTGAGCAGAGTGAGCATTTTCTTCTGCAGAAAATATTCCTTTTTAAAATATAATTTTATGTATTTATTTATTTTTAGCTATGCTGGGTCTTCACTGCCGCGCAGGCTTTTCTCCAGCTGCAGAGAGCAGGGGCCGCTCTCCACTTGCGGTGTGGGGGCTTCTCATTGTGGGGGCTTCTCTTGCTGCGGAGCACAGGCTCTAGGGCTCGCTGGCTTCAGTGGTTGCAGCTCCCAGGCTCCAGAGCGCAGGCTCAATAGTTTCGGCGCCCGGCCCCAGCTGCTCTGCGGCATGCGGAATCTTCCCCGACCAGGGATTGAACTCGTGTTTCCTGCATTGGCAGGCAGATTCTTTACCACTGAGACACCAGGGAAGCCTGAAAATATTCCTTCTTGATAATGATTTTTTTTCCCCTCTGGTCAGCATGGACTTACTTGGAAAATCTTCCATGAAAAGCTCAAGCCTTTTCCAAAAGAGTCTTCACAGTTTTCTTTTGAGGAAACTGACTCAACTGTGGTTTTACAGATGGTTTCCTAAGGTCACCAATAGAGGGCAGACCTGAGCCCGCAGTGCAGAGGATGCTGTGACCTTCACAGCGTTCTCTTTTCTCTGATTGCAGGTGGATGGGACAAATGATGAAAATGGTACGTGTGTTGGAACCACTCCTCTGCTGATGGGAAATCTAGCTGATTCTGATGAAGAAGGTGGGACTTGCCTGCCTGCTGGAATTGGAGAGACACTCACCCCATTCTGGGTTGCTACAGGGAATGAGGGGTGGGGATGCAGCGAATGAAATTGATTTCCCACTGGGAATGGCAACTCACTCCCATATTCTTGCCTGGGGAACACCATGGACAGAAGAGCCTGGTGGGCCACAGTGCATGGGGTTGCAACTGAGCATGCATGCAGCAAAGAGCAACCCCATGTTGCACAGTCCCTGGAAAATACGAGAAAGGTTATAGGGTGTGGGTTTGTGTCTATGAAAATTGAGTGTCCCTGTGTGAGCCTGTTGGTGTGATTGTGAATCTGTGTGTGTGGAAGAGTGCCTGTTTCCTCAGGAGCTATTTCCCACTCACACAGCACGATACACCTGTCAAGGTTCTGGTAAAAAAAAAAAGTCTCATCACCACTGCTCACTGTCTGTACAGTCACTTATTCTTCCCTCACACAGCTGTTTCTGGAAGTGTGGATAATATTCTCTCTCCTCGGATGGAGATGGGGCAGAAGATAAATGGCCCAAGCTCTTGACCTCTTAAAAGGAAAAGTCAAAATGGGAACCCAGGCAAGGGTTCCAATGTGGACATTCTGGAACACTGACCTGTACTTATCACTCAGCCACAGGATCATCAGTCCTGGGTCAAGAGGGGTCCTTGTTTTTCAGACTATTTCATATTGAGCATGATCCCCATAGCTAGAAAACCAAAGGCTTCTTTTTTTTCACTTTTTTCCTTTATTCTCACCTTTGCCTTCTCTCAGTCCACCAACATAATGCCAAACCACAGTTCAGTCTATACTTATTAACCACCCTTATCCACACACACCCATCCCACTTGCACAGCAGTGAACTCTCTCTAGCTCCTGAGCACTAGCATGCTGATATTTACTCTGTGTTCTCTTAACTCCCTCTGCGGACCTGTTGGAGGACCTGACTGACGATAGGACAGAGGAAGAGATCCCACTTGCTGCCAAGGTAAGCTCCCCTTTCTTTACCTGAGATGAAAATGTTGGTTAATCTCTTTTCCCTTCCCAATCAAATTCAGACATCTGACAATGTTCGATATAGATGATACTTACAATTGCCTTGATCGGGGGAATGCTGAGTGAAAGTCTATTACCAACAGATACTTGGTTGAAAGGACATTTCAAAAATAACAGCATCACTTACAAACTGGAAGATAGTGAGCTTTTTCCCCCCGAACAGAATATTTTCCCACTGGAAAAAAAAATTGTATTTGCCTGTCAACATGGACTTGGGAAGTTCTTCCATGAAAAGTCAAAGAGTTTTCTGCAGGTGTCTTCATTGTTTTCACTGGGGCCATAAACTCAACAACCTGTTTCCAATCTGGTTTCCTAAAGTCACCCAAAGAACTGACTGTACCCAAGTTCACAGGATGCTGCCATCCCCAGAGGTTTAACTTTTTAAATTGAATTATAGTTGATTTACAATATTATATTAGTTTAAATGTATAGCATAGTGGTTAAGTGTTTTTCCAATTATACTGCATAAAAAGTTGTTAGAAAATAATGGCTCGGGCTTCCCTGATGGTCTAATGGTTAAGAATCCACCTGCCAAGGCAGGGGACATGGGTTCAGTCCCTGATCTGGGAAGATCCCACATGCTGCAGAGCAAGTAAGCCCATGTGCCTCAACTACTGAGCCTGCACTATAGAGCACAGGAGCTACTAATACTGAGCCCGTGAGCCGCAACTAGTGAAGCAAACCCGCCTAGAGCCTGTGGTCCACAACAAGAATACCACCACAGGGAGAAGCCCACGCACCATAATGAAGAGAAGCCCTCACTCACCCCACTCCAGTACTCTTGCCTGGAAAATCCCGTGGACGGAGGAGCCTGGTGGGCTGCAGTCCATGGGGTCACTAAGAGTCAGACATGACAGAGCGACTTTACTTTCACTTTTCACTTTCATGCATTGGAGAAGGAAATGGCAACCCACTCCAGTGTTCTTGCCTGGAGAATCCCAGGGACAGGGGAGCCTGGTGGGCTGCCGTCTATGGGATCGCACAGAGTCGGACACGACTGAAGCGACTTAGCAGCAGCAGCAGCAGCAGCAGCACTCGTCACAAATAGAGAAAGCCTGCACATAGCAAGGCGGACCCAGCATGGCCAGAAATTAAATAAACAAATAAATCTTTCAAAAAAAGAAAAAAATAATGGCTCTAATTTTCTGAGCTCTACAATACATCCTGATTGCTCCTCTGTTTTATACAAAGTAGTTTGTACCCTTTAAATCCGTACAACACTCATGGTTCTGAGGAAAGGGGAACCTTTCCTTCTCCGCGTTGGTAACCTCGTTTGTTCTCTGTGAATCCTCACGGTGTCCTCTCCTCTCTCTTCCCAGGAGGATGCAACAGCTGGTGAAAACTGTACGCATTCTGAAACCACTCCTCTTCAGAGGAGAAAGCAAAGTGATGAAGAATGTGGGGCTGTCCTGCCCGGTTTGCTTGGAGACCCTGATTCTGGGTTCCCACTAGGAAAGAGAGTGAAGGATTTAGTGAAATAAATGAATTTCCCTCAAAAAAGCGTTGAACTTGTGTAGTCCCCGGGAGCTGTGAGGTCACTTAGATGATATTGGCTTGTGTGTATGAGGACTAACAGGCTGTCCACATGTGAGGTTACGGGGATGATTGTCAATCTGTGTGTATAAACGTGTTGATTCCCCAAGAGCTATTTCCCACTTGCACAGAATACTCCTGTCAACTTTCTGTTACCAAAAGAAGCAACACCTCATTCTTCCTGCACCACAGCTGTTTCCAGAGGTTTGGATAATATTCTCTCTCCTCAGAGAGAGATGGGACAGAGATAAACGGCCCAAACTCTTGACTTCCTAAAGGGAAAAGTCAAAGTGGGAACCCAGACGAGGGTCCCAATGTGATGCTCTGGACCACTGACCTGTACTTATCACACAGCCACAGGATCATCAGTCCTGGGGAAAGGGGGTCTCTGCTCCGTGTACATGCCTGGCAGCACTAGACTCTCCGGAGGTCCCAGACACTGCCCACCACTCTAAGGTGGCTCACAGAACCCAGGGCAGCTGTCGGTGCATTCAACAGCCAACTTGGGCAGAGTCAAGCGTGTGAAACACAGCCAGAAAGCCAGCACACTGTGCTCAGCTCACAGATTCTGAGAGGTGTGAGGTTCCACATAGGACAATGCAGGTCAACATCTTTCAGTGTTGGGGTCATTGTTTAGCATTTGACCAAACACAGCAAGAATGAGGGAGGTATTTATTGTATTGGATAATACTACCACAAGCCTTAGAAATGCTAGAATCCTGTAAACACTCACCGATGGCACAGTGGCAAAGAAGTCTAAATGAATTTGATTGTTAGTCCTGGTGCCCATCAGCTGTTTTACAAACCTCCTGCACAGCTGGGTTAGAGACATCAGCACTCACTCCAGCCTTCCTCTCTGTAATGAACTGTTCCTCTGATTGGATGGCACATGGGAGTGTGAACTGCCACCAACTCAGCGGACATGCACACATTGTTTACAAAAAGAAGACGGGGAAGAAAATGGCACATGATTGATAGTGTCAATTTTTAAGCAGTAGGATCTTAGTATTTTTGAACATTTATATTTGATTTTCCTTCAGTTCAGTTCAGTCGCTCAAGTTGTGTCCGACTCTTTGCGACCCCATGAACTACAGCATGCCAGGCCTTCCTGTCCATCATCAACTCCCAGAGTTTACTCAAACTCATGTCCATTGAGTCGGTGATGCCATCCAACCATCTCATCCTCTGTCGTCCCCTTCTCCTCCTGCCCTCCATCTCTCCCAGCATCAGGGTCTTTTCAAATGAGTCAGCTCTTCACATCAGGTGGCCAAAGTATTGGAGTTCCAGCTTCAACATCAGTCCTTCTCCTTTAGGATGGACTGGTTGGATCTCCTTGCAGTCCAAGGGACTCTCAAGAGTCTTCTCCAACATCACATTTCAAAAGCATCAATTCTTCGGTGCTCAGCTTTCTTTATAGTCCAACTCTCACATCCATACATAACTACTGGAAAAACCATAGCCTTGACTAGATGGACCTATGTTGGCAAAGTAATGTCTCTGCTTTTTAATATGCTGTCTAAATTTCCTTCCAAGGAGCAAGCGTCTTTTAATTTCATGGCTGCAATTAGCATCTGCAGTGATTTTGGAGCCCCCCAAAATAAAGTCTGACACTGTTTCCACTGTTTCCCCATCTATTTGCCATGAAGTGATGGGACCGGATGCCATGATCTTAGTTTTCTGAATGTTGAGCTTTAAGCCAACTTTCTTGCTCTCCTCTTTCACCTTCCTCAGGAGGCTCTTTAGTTCTTTGCTTTCTGCCACAAGGGTGGTGTCATCTGTACATCTGAGGTTATTGATATTTCTCCCGGCAGTCTTGATTCCAGCTTGTGCTTCTTCCAGCCCAGCGTTTCTCATGATGTACTCTGCATAGAAGTTCAATAAGCAGGGTGACAATATATAGCCTTGACGTACTCCTTTTCCTATTTGGAACCAGTCTGTTGTTCCATGTCCAGTTCTAACTGTTGCTTCCTGGCCTGCATACAGATTTCTCAAGAGGCAGGTCAGGTGGTCTGGTATTCCCATCTCTTTCAGAATTTTCCACAGTTTATTGTGATCCACACAGTCAAAGGCTTTGGCATAGTCAATAAAGCAGAAATAGATGTTTTTCTGGAACTCTCTTGCTTTTTTGACGATCCAGCAGATGTTGGCAATTTGATCTCTGGTTCCTTTGCCTTTTCTAAAACCAGCTTGAACATCTGGAAGTTCATGGTTCACGTATTGCTGAAGCCTGGCTTGGAGAATTTTGAGCATTAGTTTGCTAGCATGTGAGATGAGTGCAACTGTGCGGTAGTTTGAGCATTCTTTGGCATTGCCTTTCTTTGGGATTGGCATGAAAACTGACCTTTTCCAGTCCTGTGGCCACTGCTGAGTTTTCCAAATTTGCTGGCTTATTGAGTAAAGCACTTTCACAGCATCATCTTTCAGGATTTGAAATAGCTCCACTGAATTCCATCACCTCCACTAGCTTTGTTTGTAGTGATACTTCCTAAGGCCCACTTGACTTCACATTCCAGGATGTCTAGCTCTAGGTGAGTGATCACACCATCGTGATTATCTGGGTCGTGAAGATCTTGTTTGTACAGTTATATGTATTCTTGCCACCTCTTCTTAATATCTTCTGCGTCTGTTAGGTCCAGACCATTTCTGTCCTTTATCAAGCCCATCTTTGCATGAAATGTTCCCTTGGTATCTCTAATTTTCTTGAAGAGATCTCTAGTCTTTCCCATTCTATAGTTTTCCTCTATTTCTTTGCATTGATTGCTGAGGAAGGCTTTCTTATCTCTCCTTGCTATTCTTTGGAACTCAAATGGGTATATCTTACCCATTCAAATGGGTATATGTTTCCTTTTCTCCTTTGCTTTTCACTTCTCTTCTTTTCACAGCTATTTGTAAGAAATTTCTCAGACAGCCATTTTGCTTGTTTGCATTTCTTTTTCTTGAGGATGGTCTTGATCCCTGTCTCCTGTACAATGTCACGATCCTCCATCCATAGTTCATCAGGTACTCTGTCTATCAGATTTAGTCCCTTAAATCTATTTCTCACTTCCACTGTATAATCATAAGGGATTTGATTTAGGTCATACTTGAATGGTCTAGTGGTTTTCCCCCCTTTCTTCAATTTAAGTCTGAATTTAGCAATAAGGAGTTCATGATCTGAGCCACAGTCAGCTCCCAGTCTTGTTTTTGCTGACTGTATAGAGCTTCTCCATCTTTGGCTGCAAAGAATATAATCAATCTGATTTCGGTGTTGACCATCTGATGACGTCCACGTGTAGAGTCTTCTCTTGTGTTGTTGGAAGAGGGTGTTTACCATGACCAGTGCGTTTTCTTGGCAAAACTCTATTAGCCTTTGCCCTGCTTCATTCTGTACTCCAAGGCCAAATTTGCCTGTTACTCCAGGTGTTTCTTGACTTCCGACTTTTGCATTCCAGTCCCCTATAATGAAAAGGACATCTTTGGGGGGTGTTAGTTCTAAAAGGTCTTGTAGGTCTTCATAGAACTGTTCCAATTCAGCTTCTTCAGCATTACTGGTCAGGGCATAGACTTGGATTACCATGATATTGAATGGTTTGCCTTGGAAACAAACAGAGATCATTCTGTCGTTTTTGAGACTGCATCCAAGTACTGCACTTCGGACTCTTTTGTTGACTATGATGGCTACTCCATTTCTTCTAAGGGATTCCTGCCCACAGTAGTAGATATAATGGTCATCTGAGTTAAATTCACCCATTCCAGTCCGTTTTGGTTTGCTGATTCCTAGAAGGTCGATGTTAACTCTTGCCATCTTCTATTGACCACTTCTAATTTTCCTTGATTCATGGACCTAACATTCCAGGTTCCTATGCAATATTGCTCTTTACAGCATTGGACCTTGCTTCTATCACCAGTCATATCCACAACTGGGTGTCGTTTTTTATTTTCCTTATGACAAGCTAAAAGTGAATAAATATAATAGCATGATTTGCCTCACATGGAATTCGGCTCCCCAGTGACGTTTGCTTTTAATCAAGTACAAAATCTTCTAGATGTGGTTATAAATACAGTAGCAGCAACTGTGAATCCAGGAGGAAAAAGTGATCTTGGAAGAAGATAAGGAGACAGTGGCCTTTACTTCAGCTGTGAAGCAGAAAGCAGGAGTCACGGGACTCTGTCAGTGAAACAGAGCATACATTTTAGTGTTTACTCTTTTACAGACTATTTCACGTGATTAGTTTCTCCAGAGATGGAAAGTCAGTGGCTCTGTTTTCATTTTTTTACTCTTTTGTCTTCATCATCCAAATTCCCCAAAGGCAGCTTGATCTAAACATATTCACCAGCTGCATGCGCACAATCAGGGCTTCCCTGGGAGCTCAAAGGAAAAAATCCCCCTGCAATGCAGGAGCCACAGAAGACGCAGGTTCGATCCCTGGGTTGGAAAGATCCTCTGGAGGGGGACGTGGTAACCCACTCCAGTTTCCTTGCCTGGAGAATCCCATGTACAGAGGAGCCTGGCAGGCTACAGTCCATAGGGTCACAAAAAGTTGGACGTGACTGATGTGAGTGAGCGTGCACGCACCCATGCATGTCCACACGATCCCAGCCCTTGTCCACATCAAGCCAAACTACTTGAGCAGCTTCTGATGAACACAACTAAGGTGCTGACAGTTAACTCCGTGTCCTCTTAGCTCCCCCGGAGGATTTGTTGAAGGACAGAGCAGAGGAGGAAGCTTCACCCATCTCTAAGGTAAGCTCACCTTTCTTACGCTGAGATAGAAAGGTTAATCTAGATCTCTTTCCATGGAATTAAGATACGGAAAACTGAGCATGCGCATCCCGGATGACGCATACAATTTCCCTGGGTGGGAGAATATGGAGTGGGAGGCTATTACCAACTCATGATACTGGATTCCAAGGGGAATTAACAAATCGACAACATCGGCTGCACACTGTACAGTAGAGTTCTTATTCTTGCAGCAATTTTTCCTCCTGGGAAAACAATCTTGTCACAGCCAAGACAAATGAACTTGGGAGACACATCCTCCAGGAAAAGTTCATGCCTTTTGGCCTGAGGAGGTTCGCTCTGTTGCTGGGTTCCCTTGATTTTGCCAGTCTTTCCCACCTGGTTTCCCACTGTCACCAAATGAACAAAACCCTGGGCAAATGGGCCACAGCGTGATCTGATCCTCACAGTGTTTTCTCTTCTGTAATTGCAGGTGGTCTCAGTAGAAAGTGAAAATGGTATGTATCCCCAACTCACTCGGGGAGAAAAGTTTAGAAGGTGGGAAAGATGGGGCTTTCTTGCTGGTTTTCCTGTGGAGAGCCACCTGATTCCGGTTTCCTGCTGGGACTGGGAATATGGGACCTGGGGGTGGAATGTGATTTTCCAGGTAAAGAACTGAGGCCAAGCATTAGCATCCCAGGAGGCAGCTGTATAAATGGCTAGGTGATGTCAGTCTGTGTACATAGGTGTGGGAGTGTCTGTATATGAATTCATGTGCTGTGACTCTGTTGATGGGCACTTGCATTGCTTCCATATCTTATCTTTGTAAATAAGAACTCAAAGATGAGGCTAGTGGTCTCAGGAGTGGAAACAGCACCAAGATCCTTGGGCATGACTTGAAGAGGAAACACTTTAGAGGAGCAGAAGGAAGACAGAGGAAGGCACCCAGGCCCCATGGTGATCAGGTGCTTGGTTTCAAGGTCAGGAATCGGGGGACAGCACCTGAGCCCAGTCAGGCCCTCACGTAGGATGCTCTTTGGGATCCTTCTTGATTGGGGATGAGAAAGCACAGGGCCGTCTTGTTGGAGTGAACACTGGACAGGCATTTTCTTGAAGACCTGCGAGAGGAACTTTCTCCTGTTCTGTCCTTGTCTCCAGCTGCCTTTGTGACACGCCAGACACCTTCCATTTTCCTCTTTCCTTCCTTCCCCCCCTCTTTCTTTTCTTTGCATTTTATTTTCCCTTATTTTTAATTGTGATTTAAAACACATAACATGAACTCTAACATCAAGCTGTTCGTGTACCATACATTATTTTTAACTATATGCACATTTTCGTACAGCAGATATTTAGAACATTTTTATCCTGCAGGACTTAACACTCCCATATCCGGTTCCTCCTGCTGCTGGCAACCACCCTTCTACAACCTGCAACCTCAGATACCCCATTTCAATGCCTCATACAGTATCCGTCCTTCTGTGAGTGGCTTATTTTGCTTCAAATAGGGTCATTTGCTTCAAATAGCATCATTTGTCCATGATGCTGCAAATGACAGTATCTCCACCTTCCATGAAGGCCGAATGGCACCTCATTGTATATATTCTCCACATTTTCTTGCTTAATACATCTGCTTACGGACCTGGGGCTGGATTTCTATCTCAGATATCGTGTATAGTATATAGTGTATAATGCTGCAGTGATGATGAGATGGCAGATCTGTCTTCTGGATGCTGACTTCTCTTCCTCTGGATATATACCAGAATTGGGATTCCTGGATCATATGATAGGGCCTGTTTGTAGTTTTTTTGAGGACACGTCATACTGTCTTCCATAATGGCTGTATCATTTTATATTCCCTCCAACAGTGTATGAAATTTCCAATTAACCACATCTTCACCAATTTGATTTTCTTAAAAAAATTTTTTTTAACTCACATGCACATCTGAATGAGTGTGAGGTGATACCTCACTGTGGTTTAGATTTGCATTTCCAGGATGATGAGTGATGTTGAGCACGTTTTCATATGTGTGTTGGCTATTCATATATCTTCTTTGGAGGAATGTTTATTCAAGTTTGTAGCCCATTTTAAAACAGAATTATGTGTCCCTTATGATGCAATTGAGTTCTAGTAGTTTTTTATATATTTTGGATATTAGCTCCTTTCTCAAATATTAGATTTGTGAATATTTTCTCCCGTGCTGTAGGATGTCTTTTCATTCTGTTGATTGCTGAAGAGACTATTCTTTCTCCATTGTACAGTCTTAGAACATCGGTGAAGGTCCTTGTTTCAGTATGTAAGAATGTTTTTGAAAGCTATTCTTCTGGTCCATGGGTCTGTCTGCCTGTTTTGATGCCATTATCCCCACTCTTTTGATTGCTGTGACTTTGCATGTACATTTTGAATTCAGGAAGTGTGAAGCCTCCATCTCTGTTCTTGCTATCAAGATTGCCTTGGTTCTTTGGGGTTCTCTGTGGTTCCCTACATATCTCAAGAAAAACATTCCCCTTTCTATAAAATGCCATTGGATTTCTGTTAGGTGTTGCAGTGAATCTGTACATCACTTTGGGTGGTATGGAAATCTCAACAATATTGGCTTCCAGTGTATGAACTTGGCATTTTATTCCAACTTTGTTTTCTGTTCAGTTGCTAAGTTGGGTCTGACTCTTTGCAACCCCAAGGGCTGCAGTGCACCAGGCTTCCCTGTCCTTCACCATCTCCTGGAGTTTGCTCAAATTCATGGCCATTGAATTGATACTATCATTCCAGTTAGTGGCTCTTATTTAATTCTTCCAGCAATGTTTTGAAGTTTTCTGTATACAAGTTGTTTACCATCTTAGAACCTTTGTCCTTGACCTCCTGACCCTTCCAGAGCTGGGGTGAGAAGGATGGGTTCATGATTCAAGGGAAGTGTCCACCCTCCCCCTGCCCCTCCTCTTGGATTATGTCCAGCACAGGTGCACTGGGCAAACCCCAGCACCTCAGCTTATATGCTCCCTGCTAGGAATTCATCTACAACCTAGGTGTTGACATGACTGTTTGAGTGTGCCCCCAAGGCCTCAAATGGGGCTTCCCCAGGGCTCAGCAGTAAAGAACCTGCCTGCAATGCAGGAGACATGGCAGGAGCTGTGAGTTTGATCCCTGGGTCAGGAAGATCCCCTGCAGAAGGAAATGGAAACCCACTCCAGTATTCTTGCCTGGAAAATCCCATGGACAGTCCATGGGGTCGCAAAAGAGTCAGCATGACTTAGTGACTAAACAACAACAACACAAAGGCCTCACATAATTCCTGGCACATGTGGATGAAAGCAGGAAATATAAATGAACGTTCAGATCAGACCAACAAACTACTCTGCAACAAGGAAAAACACAGGAGAGGGGTGGATGCCCCTTCCTCATCAGTGGATCTCTCAGTTCAGTTCACCTCAGTCGCTCAGTCGTGTCTGACTCTTTGTGACTCCATGGACCGCAGAATGCCAGGCCTCCCTGTCCATTGCCAACTCCTGGAGTTCACTCAGACTCACGTCCATCGAGTCAGTGATGCCATCCAGCCATCTCATCCTCTGTCGTCCCCTTCTCCTCCGGCCTTCAATCTTTCCCAGCAGGAGGGTCTTTTCAAATGAGTCAGTTCTTCACATCAGGTGGCCAAACTGGAGTTTCAGCTTCAACATCAGTCCTTCGAATGAATAGTCAGGACTGATTTCCTTTAGGATGGACTGGTTGGATCTCCTTGCAGTCCAAGGGACTCTCAAGAGTCTTCTCCAACACCACAATTCAAAAGCATCAATTCTTCGGTTCTCAGCTTTCTTTATAGTCCAACTCTCACATCCATACATGACTACTGGAAAAACTATAGCTTTGACTAGACAGACCTTTGTTGGCAAAGTAATGTCTCTGCTTTTTAATATGCTGTCTAGGTTGGTCATAACTTTTCTTCCAAGGAGCAAGTGTCTTTTAATTTCATGGCTACAGTCACCATCTATGATGATTTTGGAGTCCAAAAAAATAAAGTCTTTCACTGTTTCCACTGCTCCCCCCATCTATTTGCCATGAAGTGATGGGACCAGTTGCCATGATCTTAGTTTTCTGAATGTCGAGTTTTAAGTCAACTTTTTCACTCTCCTCTTTTACTTTCATCAAGAGGCTCTTTGAACTAACCTCTTCACTTTCTGCCATAAGGGTGGTGTCATCTGCATACCTGAGGTTATTGATATTTCTCCTGGCAATCTTGATTCCAGCTTGTGCTTCATCCAGTCCAGCATTTCTCATGATGTACTTATAAATTAAATAAGCAGGGTGGCAATATACAGCCTTGACATACTCCTTTCCCTATTTGGAACCAGTCTGTTGTTCTATGTCCAGTTCTAACTATTGTTTCTTGACCTGCATACAGATTTCTCAGGAGGCAGGTCAGGTGGTCTGCTATTCCCATTTCTTTAAGTTTTTCCCATTTTCCACAGTTTGTTGTGATCCACACAGTCAAAGACTTTGGCATAGTCAATTAAGCAGCAATAGATGTTTTTCTGGAACTCTCTTGCTTTTTCAATGATCCAATGGATGTTGGCAATTTGATCTCTGGGTTCCTCTGCCTTTTCTAAATCCAGCTTGAACATCTGGAAATTCATGGTTCATGTACTATTGAAGCCTGGCTTGGAGAATTTTGAGCATTATTTTGCTAGTGTGTGAGATGAGTGCAGTTGTGCAGTAGTTTGAGCATTCTTTGGCATTGTATCTCTAGAGCTGCTCTATTCAATGGCAGCCACTAGGTGGGTGTACCTGTTCACAATTAATTTAATTCCATCAATAACTAACCCAGTCTATTAAAGGGAAACAAAACATCCAATTGCTTAGTCATACTAGTCACATTTCAAATGCTGGAATTTCCGGTTTGTAAACTTGAAGGTAAGAACTAAGCTGAATTCCTGGAAGTGAGAAGTTGAAAGGTTATTCTTCAGCTTCTCCCTATGTTTGAAGGTTTACAACTGTGACCAATGTCTTATTGAAGATTACTGAGTTCACAGAGCCCAGGGAAGATCTCAGAACCTGGAGGAAACCACAGGGTTTCTCTGTGTGATCCAGAATAACATCAAGTGAAGCAGGAGAAATGGGTGGGCCATCCTTCCTAATAACTTTTCTACTCATATTTTTGTTTCTCACAATGCATTTTGGAAGGCATATATGACAGTGCAGGTAGGGAATGACATTCAGTTAGGATACAAATTGAAAGAGCTCCTGGGAACACTTGGGTTACACTTGCTGTTGAGGAAGATGTAGACAACATTGAAAAACAGGAAATACGTGTAGAAATGTCCATTTCATATTTTAGTATTAAAAGTAAGAAGGATTCTCGCCACGAGCTCTGTCTGTGCTGTGTATAGGTCCAATAGCTGACACTCAGCAGAAGAACCTGGTGTCCAGGGGCGAGTGCCTGTGTGAACAGATACACCCACCTAGTGGCTGCCATTAAATAGAGTAGCTCTAGAGATACAATGCCAATATAATTGCTTAGCTTCCTTTGTGGACTTCCCTGATGGCTCAGTGGTAGAGAATCCACCTGCAAGGCAGGAGACGAGGGTTCGATCCCTGGGTGAGGAAGATCCCCGGGAGGAGGAATTGGCAGTCCAGTCCAGGACTCTTGCCTGGAGAATCCCATGGACAGAGGTGCCTGGCCACTTACAACCCATAGGGTCATAAGTAGTTGGAACATGACTGAAGTGACTTACCACACACGCACATCTTCCTTTGTATGCAAAAACCATCTTTTCTATAAGGACTGCTCTTTCCTTTTGGTCACTGCCAATTTGAAAGACTGATGTCTGATGAGGACCCAAAGGGTATCGTGCACAAGAGACTGTGGTTCTGTGTTTATCACTGGCCTATGTGGCATATAATCTGCTGGGACACAAAACTCCCACAGGCACTCGCCCCTGGACACCAGGTTCTTCTGCTGAGTGTCAGCTGTTGGACCAGAATAAATTCTCTCCCTCTACAATTTGAAAATTTGTGACTTATATGCATGAGCTCAGGAAATACTTACAAATGAATGATCAGATCAGACCAGCACACTACTCTGCAATAGGGAACAATCACAGGAAGAGCAATTATAGCTCCTTCATCTGTGATACTCTAGATCTGTGTTATACAGTGTGATAGCCATTAGCCAGAGGTACCTGTTCACAGTTGTCTAATTCAATCAATAATTAACTCACTCTATTAATATAAAACATGAAACTCACCCAATTGCTCAGTTCCACTAGGCACATTTCAAGTTTGTTCATACAGTTGGAATTTCAGATTTGTAAATTTAGAGGGAAGAGCTCTCATGGGGTCTGTAGAAGTGAGAAGTTCCGAGGTGCATCTTCAGAATCTTTCTCTCATATGGACTTTTCAACTGTGAGCAATGTCTTGTCGAGTGGTCTGACTCCACAGAACCTAAGGAAGACATGAGAACCTGGAGGGAAAAATCAGGGTGATGCTCTGAGACCCACAGTAACCTCAAGTGAAGTAGGAGAAATGGGTTGGTCACCCTTTCTAACAACTTCATCACTCATGTTTGGGTTTCTACAGACCAGATGCTGGACAGCTCATGGAGCAGCCAGAATGAAGATGCTACAGGTAGGGAACAACACTCAGGTAGGGTCCGAGAGGAGAGGGGTCCTGGGAACACTTGGGCTACACCTGCTTGTTTGGAGACTGAGGAAGGTGGATGTGAAATGGAGGTGAAATGTTAAAATATGGGTAGAAATCAGATTTGGTGTGGGTTGGTTTTTTTTTTTTTTTGTATTTTAAATGAAAAGTGAAAGTGTTAGTCACTCAGTTGTGCCTGACTCTTTGTGACCCCATGGTGTGTAGCCTGCCAAGCTCCTCTGTCCATGGAATTCTCCAGGCAAGAATACTGGAGTGGGTTATCATTTCCTTCTCCAGGGAATCTTCCCAACCCAGGGATTGAATCCAGGTCTCCTGCATTGCAGGCAAATTCTTTACCAACTGAGCCACCAGGGAAGCCCTTTGTATTTTAAATATGTCAGAATAAATGGAAATGTGTCCATGGTCTTTGACTGTGCTGTGTCTACAATCATCTTTTCTGCCTTTGGTATGCAAAAAGTATTTACCTACGATTTTTCCTGCTTTTGTTACTGCCCATTGTGATTGGCACCCTGAGGGTATTATGCATGAGAGATTTTGGTTTTCTTTATTGGTCTATGATGCACATAATCTGTTGGGACACAAAACTCTCATCGGCACTTGAACCTGGACACCAAGTTCTGCTGAGTGTGAGGAGGTGGACGAGAAGTCTCTCCCTCTGTACTTTCGTGGCATCACATTCATGTTCTGCCCTCACTGTTCCTCACGTAAAGGGCATCCCCAGCGTGGAGGAGTTAAAGGATCCGTCCTCTGGGGTTACTGTGTATGCTCCAGTATCCTGGATCTTATCTCTGCCTCCTCACCTCACTCAAGGCTTGTGTCATGAATGTACATCCATTTCTGGGATGTCCATATTCAGTGGCCCCTAGAGACGCTCCCTGGCAGGCAGGAATTCTGGTGGACTGTGTGCAGAGGCTGCTGGGCTTGCTTCGCACACTGCCAACCTTTGTCGCCTGTGACTGTCTAGGTCTCAGGACAGAGCTTCAGATAGCAAAGCCAGAGAGGGCCCTGCTGATCTTAGATCCCTCTGCTCCAACCAGACATGCTTCTGTAGAGGCCCCAGCCTCTGTTATGCTCATCCTGTGACCTCTCCTCAGGCCTGCCCTGCTCTGTCCCCTCTGTCTCTGAGGTTCAGGGCAAACATGGGCAGGTACGGTGTATTCGTGCAGGACCTGTGTTGAATCATTTTCATGTTAAGGGAATTTGGACTACTAACTTTCCCTCTGATTTGACTCTCATCTTCTGTAAGGGGCTAGGGGATCTATGGGGTTGGTATGAGGATTAAGTATCTCCCAGGTGCTTACAGTCACCTACCAGGCACAGGACAGTCGCTTCTTATGTGGTCTTAGTTGCGCTTCCCTCCCATAGGGACCAACACAGTATCAGGCCCATGCCTGCTACTCCATGGAAAGGATGGATTGCCTACTTGATCCAACCATCCTAGTTGATCCTAGTTGAAACACCCTGATTGAAGAGGGTGGCGGTATACCCATGGACATTCCTCCAATGTGCCTGTACTGGAGAACTATATGATTGATGGAGGGGGACAGAAGAAAGGAAAGAAGCACTAATTTTTAAGAGAGAAATAAGGAAAGGGAGGAGTGAGGAGGAGGATGGAGAGAGAGGATGGCAACCTCATGCAAAGAGTTGCTGAACACAGTGGCTGCCTGAAGGAGGAACAGGATGACAGGCCTTCATTTGTGGTCACATGTAGGGAATCTGAGGGCTGCAAAAGTATGTGAGAGGTCAGAGACCCACTCCTTCATGGCAGGGGAGAAACAAGTGATGCCTTGGGAGGACCGTGGACATAAGAACAGAAGGGATTCTGAGAGTGGGCTACATGATCTGGGGAGCATCAAGGCCCCTAGTTCTCATATTGACTCTAATTCTCTGCTTTCTTTTCTCTTGGCCACCACATCATTGCTGCCCTCGGACACTAGAATACTATTTCGAGTCTAATGAAGAATCGGATCAGGAGAGCAACAGTCTGCATGTAATTTCTTTCTTTCATCTCTTTTCCATTTTCTCTTTTTTTCTAATCCTAAGCTCCTCTTTGTAGCGCTTTCTCATCCCCACTTTGGATGATTCTTGTCCTGAAGGATCTGGTCTCATGCAGGCACATGTGTCCTGGGGTCTTTTATAAAATCTCTCTGCAGCCCTCCTCCCCTACTTTCCTAGCATCTCCCTGGCTCCTGACCCCACTTCTGCACCATTGAATCTGATGGAGCTACTCTGAGTGGTCCAGGCAGGAAGCTGGCTTTGAGTCAGACTCCTTTGAAATCTGGCCCTGCCCTGGGGTCCCCAACATGGGTATTCTGCTGCCCTGGACAGCTCTGGACACGTGCAACCATTTTCTTCCCTCCAGATGTCAAGATATCCTCTGCTTCTTCTCTTAAGAGAAGCTGTTGGGTCTGCAGTCAGTGAAGAAGAGGACAGGGAGGAGGAGACATAAATATGGAGGGTGGGGATGAAAGGTAAGGTACACAAGTTCTCCATCAAGTCCCTAACTTACTTGATGGCATTTTGGGAAGACAAGCACAAACACTGAGGCCGCTGCTATTGCGAGTGACACAAACGTGGAGGAAAGAGGATTGTAATGATTCATGCAGACAAGCGGAGAATGCTGTGAGCTGAGCATCTCTCCTAGGGGGATCGGTATCCTTTCACAGAAGACCCCGAGGTTCCTGGGTGGTGTTCTCCAGCAGCTCTCACTTTGGAGGGGAGGAGCCAGCGTGTGTATGACTCCAGGAGATGCTGTCCAAGCTGTTTCTTTGTGAAGAGCACCACTGGAGTGGTGCGTCATCGCCACCTGCAGGACCCGGTCCTGCCCTTTCAAGCCCCCAGTGTCGTCAGCCCAGAGCACCCCACTTCATCACTAGGTGATGGCATTGACTTCCTCAGTTCCAAAGGTCTGGAAAAAAAAAAGAGTGAAGAAGACACAGGCACCCCAGCGCTCAGAAAGCAAGACAGCCCCACCTGCCCAGCCTGGCATCCCTGTGGTGCTTCGTAGGCCCGGCATCAAGTAGAGGACACTGAAGGATCTCAACCTGAGTGGCAGCTGTCCAAGCCTCTGGGGAGGCCACGGGAGCACTTAGGTCACCCTGGGGGGACCATTTCTCAAACTGGAGTTTGAAGTTCTGTAGATTCTAGTCTATGTGTCAAATTGCCACTAAATACCTGAGAGCAATTCAAATCAGGGTTCACCTGGGATGAGTTACAGGGCAGGATTCAAGTTACTTTGTGTTCCTTTTATTTATTTGTATTTATTTTAACATGAATATCACTTGTTTTATTACACTTTAAAAAGCAGTGTCTTCTGTAAACTTTTCATGTTGCAATATACCACTGAGATAAATCCATCTTTTTATTACCACAGCTTAATGATTTTTTTAAATTAAAAGCACAGGCAAAGCTTTGCTGGGGGCTTAGAATCATTGTCCTTTAGGTGCTAAGTCGTGTCCAACTCTTTGTGACTCCATGGACTGTAGCCCACCAGGCTCCTCTGTTCATGGGATTCTCCAGGCAAGAAAACTAGAGTGGATTGCCATTTCCTTCTCCAGCGGATCTAGAAGGAATGATCAGGGATAAAGGGAGCTGCCCATGTCTCTGCCATTTCCACCGGGCAGATCTCACGATTGGTGGTATTGAGTGTGGGCTGGAGGGGCAGAGTCAGCCCTCCCACCTGTGTCATCAGACCCCCTGCCCCTCACAGGTTCCAGGGGAGAGGCGCTCAGCTTCCTTGCCCCAGAGCCCCAGGCCTTCCCCTTTCCTCTGCACCAGTTTCACTGTCCAGGGACTTGAAGGCTACCCAGACAAACGACCAATTCAATTGCTCCCACGGGACATTCATATTCCCTCTCTGCTGACAGACAACACCTTCAACAAAGAGCAGCAAAGAGACCCCAGTGCCCTGTGGCTCTGACCTCTGGGGAGGTCAGGATCCGAAGCTACTCGCCCGGCCTGCAGAGCCTTCTGGCTCCTGCACGCTCACAACACACGCAGCCCAGGGAGCCTTCTTCCATTTGTCTGGGAGCCTCCTCAGTGATTCCAACCCTCGTGTTTGTGTTGCAGGTTCTGCTCTGACACCTGTGAAGGCCTTGACCCTGGGGCCTCATCCTGGGCTTCAGAGGGGAAGGAAGCAGTACAGAGTCAGGAGGTTTCCAACTGGACAAGGAACAGGGTTGGCCTCACTGCTCATCTCCTAAGGAACCTAATTTAGTACAGCTTAGTGTTTTTTTTATTGTATAGTTTTAGTATTATGTTCAGACATATGTTTTATATATACTGTGGAAGCTTTCTATATTAAATGACATTCATCTATCTAGTTGCTTTCAACATATTTTCCTATAAAAATCACCCTAATCAGAGGTAGGACTAAATGAATTGCTGTCCGGCATTCACCCTTGTGTCCACCACCAAGGTCACCCCCTCTCTTACGTCACTGTCATTCAGTCTTCATTATATCAGGCAACTATGAATTTAGTCCATACCATCTGTCCTGATGTGTCTTTCTAAGGATTCTGTTTTCTGAAGTCTGTTCATTCCTTTGATCATGGGAACAGTATTTCCCTAGATCTTTCATGATGACTTGAATGACAGGGCCTTTGATACCCAGTTACTTGCCTGCTAGAAAATTCATGACTCATCATTTCTCTCCTTGAGCAGTTCAAATACATTGCTTTACTTTTTTTCTGGCACAGAGTATTTCTCTCCAAAAAGTTTCATCGAATTCTGATTTTTGTTCCGTTATATGTCACGTGCTCTTTTGTTCTAGATGCCCAAAAGAGTTTTTGTTTTTCTTTAAAGCCCTGTAAGTTTATTAGAATATCATCTGCCTTTAGGTATTACAAGTGAATCCACATTGTTCTCTTCAAAAGACAATTTAAAAGTTGTTTTTAAAATTATCAGAAAAATTTGGACAATAATGCCTATTATTTGCTTTGCATCTTTTATTGATTTTTCTCTTTCAGGTCCTTGAAGCTTTCAAATATCAGATCTCTTATGATTCTATTTCACTTTTAACACACTCATAAAATATTTTATAAACTTTTGCTTCATTTGTTTTCCAGAAGTGTTTTTAAACAGTGTTTAAGCTCTACCTCCTTACTGTTTCATTTCTTACAAGGCATTATTTGACAGCAGGTTTCTGTTTAAATTTCATTTACGTGTGCTTTTCAATATTTTCTTATTCTTTCGGGAGTTTCACGTCTTCGTTTCTGAGTTTTCTTAATTCTGATCTATGATGTACTTTTAGTGTTCATTATTAATTTACAGCATCACCCATGAAAAGAGAATGGTCACACCCATGAAGAATTGATCCAAGTCCTTTTTTGTTTGTTAACTGAAGTACAGTTGACATACATCCAGATACTTTCAGCTGTGCAACACAGTGGCTCCCTATTGCTGTACAGAACAAAATGATCAAGCAACAGGACTAGTTACCATGTGCTGTGATACAAAATTACCACAATATGAATGACTACATTCCCCATGTTGTATATTTCATCCCCTTGACTCATTTCTTTGGGAACTGGAAGTTTGCAACTCTTAATCTCCTTCAACAATTTCTTTATCACTCAATCCCACTTCCCCTTGGCAATCAGTTGTTTGTTCTCTGTATCTATGAGTCTGTCTTGTTGTGTTTCTTCATTTATTTTGTGTTTTAGATTCCCACACATAAGTCACATCATATGCTATTCATCTGTATCCATCTGACTTATTTCACTTTGCATAGTACTTTCTAGTTTCATCCATGTTGTAGCAAATGGCAAGATTTCATTCTCTTTTATGGCTGAATACCATTCCGTTCCATGAGTAACCACATCCTCTTTATCCATTCATCTATCAATGGACACTGGTTGCTTCCTTATCTTGGCCAGTCAAATGATGCTGCAATGAACACAGAGCTAAATATATCTTTTCAAAATTTTTTTTTTTTTCTTCAGAATACCCAGGATGGAATTGGTGGACTGTATTGTAGTTCTATTTTTAATTTTTTTGAGAAAACTTTATACTTGATATATTACTTAAGATATTGCCTAATAATGCAGCCTACTATACTTCACCTCAATCTGTAGCTCTTAATGAATATTTCCTTTTTTCTTTACTATTATATTTTTTTAAAGTAGAAAAAATTTTAGGACATATTTTTTCACCTGATTCATACACATAATTTGCTGAAACTAGGAATGAGTTCATGAATTTTTTTGAAGTTCTGATGTTTCTTTACATTCCTATACCTAAAGTTGGTATTTTTTATAACTATGATTTATTGAGAGTGACACTGAATGGTACACATATACAAACTCTAAAATGAACTTTAATAAAAAAACATGTTGATTGCAAACCAAATTTATTTCTGTGTTAATGGACTGACTGAGAGAATAAAGGCTGGAATGCAGAATTATAGAGAAAAGAAAGAAAATGTTGGAATGCATGAAAAGGCAGATTTCTTTGCAAAAGAACAGAGAGAAAAAATTATTTGTATAAAGAAGGAGAATATCCTGCTGTAGGATTTGGTGGGAAGAGTATTTTCCCCATCTTAAAAATTTGCGATTTAATCCCAAGTATTAACAAATCTGGACTTCCCTGATGCTCAGTGGTAAAGAATCTGCCTGCAATGCAGGAAATCTAAGAGATGTGGATTTGATCCCTGCGTTGGGAAGATCCCCTGGAGGAGGGATGGTAACCCACTCCAGAATTCTTGCTTGGAAAATCCCATGGACAGAGAAGCCTGGCAAGCTACAGTCCATTGATCGCAAATGGTCAGAAATGACTGAAGTGACTGAGCGTGCATCACACGCCAAGAAATCTATAAATTTATATTTAGTTTCTGACTTTGTTTTTCTCTTTAAAGAATATGAAATATTAAAACTTATCTGTATATTTGATGTCAATAAACTTATACTGGCTCAGATCTAACAAAGTGACTCACAAACTTCTTTGGAACTAATTGTGTTGTCATCTTGTTATCCAAGCTGCTATGAACAATGTATTTTCAAAGAAGACAAAATACACATAGATATTATTATAGCTGAAAAAAACAAGAATCATTCTTGCATTGTATTTAGTAGATAATTCTACATTATACTCTCTATTATGGACTAAAATTACAATTAAACCTGAATTTGTGATGATTTCAGCACTGACCAAAATGACTAGCTCACTGAGGTCACAGTGGGTTGTGTTTTGGTCAGGATACATATGTGTGACTAGAAAGAAGCAATGTCTGGGTAAGGGTTATAATAATTCACATGGAAACATTGTTTCAAGGGTTCTGTTGGCTTGTTTGGTCTCTGATCTAATGCCTTTTTGCTAAAGGCGTATGTGTGTTGACAGAGTTAAAAGTCATAACCGTGCTGATAACTTTTTATCATTGATGTTTGGCAACTTATTAAGCATTTTTCCACTTCTTAGTGGGCATTGGGACTGAGCAACCTGCTTTGTCTGGTACTTAATGCTCATCAATTGTACAAACTGCCTTGTTTTTTCCTTTCTCATGGTGTGTCCTACTTCACTCTGTCCTGTGAATCCCACAGTCCTAAACGTTTTCAATGCTGACACTCATGTCCTCATGACTCAATCTTACCTTATTTCCAGAAGGAATATGTTGGGGAGGCAGGGGAGCACATGGCCCCCAGAGTCTTCTCTTGCTGTCTCTTGACTCCTTATAAACACTGTAACAAATATAAAAAATAGCATTTGCTATTGTACAATGAATCTTGCCAAGGAATAGGAAATATTAAACTTTGGAGGAAAACATAAGCAAAATATCTCCTTACTTTACCATAGAAATATTTTACATATCTCGGTAGTCTCATTTAGAATTTTTTTTAATTGAAATATAATTCTCATATCATGAAGTTCACCATTTTAAAGTGTACAGTTCAGTGGTTTTTAGAATATTCATTAAGTCTGACATTGAAAGAAATTTATTTTTCTGCTTTATTTTCTTTTTTTTTTCTGCTTCATTTTCATTTTGCCTAATTTTATCTTCATATTTCTGTGCTTGCATGTAGTTTTTACATTTATCATTTTGAATTGGTGTTACCATGTCTTCAGTTACATAGCCATTCTCTATTCATTGGACATGTGGGCATTCTATTTCTAAAATTATTACAATTATTAATCTCATGAATTTACAAGAGTTATAACATTAATTTTTTCAATATATTACTAAAATATTAATTTTAAATTAATATTTTGTATAATTATTAATAATGATAATACTACCCTAAACAGATAAATCTTTATTTTGAATCATTTCTGTAAGAATATACTCAGAGGTATTAATTACTGAATAAAGGAATGTGATTATTTTTAAATTCTTTAAATTTTTTTCCTTAACTCTTGCAATAAACTGAAGATGCTAACAATGTTTGCGTATATCCGTATTCAATACCTGACGAGTACTAGGTTTCATTATCTCATTTGTTTTGCCAAATAAAGTGGTATAAAATGGTACAGTGAAGTAATTTTAAATGTAATTGCTTTAATTACGAGAGAGGAAGCAGTTTTCTGTACAATGATTGTAGGTATCTAAGAATTGTCCACATGTGATAGAACTGTTCCCATCATATCACACTGCTGCTCAATAACCTACAATGCCTAATCTAAACACAGCACATAAAAGACTGACGGGCTGCCTTATTGCTTCTTTTTTTTTTTCTTTTTGCCTTATTGCTTCTAAATCCAAATCTAAGTCAATATTTCCCTGGCACAAAGTCATTATTTTAGGTATGAGTGATTCTCAGTTCCACATTATTCGTGGTTTGGGACTAGCCTGTGAAGCCATGAAATTAAAAGACGCTTACTCCTTGGAAGGAAAGTTATGACCAACCTAGATAGCATATTCAAAAGCAGAGACATTACTTTGCCAACAAAGGTCCATCTAGTCAAGGCTATGGTTTTTCCAGTGGTCATGTATGGATATGAGAGTTGGACTGTGAAGAAAGCTGAGCACCGAAGAATTGATGCTTTTGAACTGTGGTGTTGGAGAAGACTCTTGAGAGTCCCTTGGACTGCAAGGAAATCCAACCAGTCCATTCTGAAGGAGATCAGTCCTGGGTGTTCTTTGGAAGGACTGATCCTAAAGCTGAAAGTCCAGTACTTTGGCCACCTCATGTGAAGAGTTGACTCATTGGAAAAGACTCTGATGCTGGTGGGGGGATTGGGGGCAGGAGGAGAAGGAGACGACTGAGGATGAGATGGCTGGATGGGATCCCTGACTCGATGGACGTGAGTTTGAGTGAACTCCGGGAGTTGGTGATGGACAGGGAGGCCTGGCGTGCTGCAATTCATGGGGTTGACAAGAGTCGGACACGACTGAGTGACTGAACTGAACTGAACTGAGCTGTGAAAATGGATCCTGGTCTTTAATTTTTCCTGCTGCGCCGGCGCTGAAGTTTTGTCAATAGAGGGGGCCAGAGAGACAATACAGAAGAAAAAGGACTTCCCTGGTGGCTCAGACGGTAAAGCGTCTGCCTGCAATGCAGGAGACCTGGGTTCGATCCCTGGATTGGGAAGATCCCCTGGAGAAGGAAATGGCAACCCACTCCAATACTCTTGCCTAGAAAACCCCATGGACAGAGAGCCCGGTAGGCTATAGTCCATGGGGTCGCAAAAAGACACGACTGAGCGACTTCGCTTTCACTTTCTTCAGGGTGCTTCCTCAGCAGCTTTCCTGCACCTGCGCGGACATCGTGTACCGGGCCCCTCCAGCGCTCAGAGGCGCACTGGTGCCCAGCCTCTTCCCTGCTCTGGCGTGCAGCCAGCAGCCCCCACAGACCCCACCTCCCCAACTCCATCCTAGGTGTCTCCACACTCCCATGCAGTTTTATAGTAGAGTGCCTCTAGTGATCAAGACAACTGCCCATGAACACTTTTCCTTCGCACTTCAGAATGTAGCTTTCTAGAAACTTCCACTGTCTGGCACCAACAATAACTTCTCTACCATTCGGTGAGTCACAGCTGCACAGATCTGGGAGGGGAAGCTCTTCCTTGGATGCTGCTTCTCTTCCTATGGGTACTGGCTGTTCTTTATATCTGCTATTTCTATGCTGGTTAAGGTTCTCTTATTTGTTACTAGTCAATCCTTCATTGGCCACCTGATGCAAAGAACTGACTCATTTGAAAAGACCCTGATGATGGGAAAGATTGAGGGAAGGAGGAGAAGGGGAAGACAGAGGAGGAGATGGTTGGATGGCATCACTGGATGGACATGAGTTTGAGTAAACTCTGGGAGCTGGTGATAAGGAAGCCCAGGGTGCTGCAGTCCATGGGGTTGCAAAGAGTGGGATACAACTGAGCGACTGAACTGACTGACTGTGATGTAGAATTCTTTACCTTGAACTTTTCATGTGAGGATTACACAGTGATTTCTCTCTCCTAATTGGACCCTGATGGATACAAATACTGACATGTGCAGGCAGTAGTTGGGAACACCAGTGAGAGCTGCTTGACAGCAAGGTGTAGGTGTGTAATTGACTGGAAACAATACATGAGGAAATAAGTATGTATTATTACAAACATAATAATCATCCTAACTCATCCTGGGGTTTTAATTTTCATAACAAATTTATCCAGAGAGAAGTAATTATTCCACCTGGGGGGGCAAAGAACTTTTAACTTGTGATGCCAATATATTTTCTGCATTATTTTGAAGCCAACCTAGAAATTGTATCATTGCATCTGTAAAAAAATTCACTTGGCATCTCTACAAGTTTTTTAAAAATTTAACTACAGTACTATTGTCACACTTAAGAAAAATAGCATCAGCACTTTAATACCATCAGATATTCAGTGTTCAAATCTTTCCAATTGGCTCATAAATTTTTTCAGATTTTTAAAAATAAATTTAAACATTTGTTTCAGTAAATGTTGATGGAATCATTGGATATCTGTATAAAATGAATATTGACACTCTATCTGACACACACACACACAATTAAGGTGGATCACAGACCTGAATGTGTAAAGGAAAACAAAGTTTTAGATGAACACATAGATTAGGCAAGGTTGTCTTAAACAGAACACAAAAGGCACTAACCTTAAAAGAAAAATGATAAACTGAGCTTCATGAAAATTAAGAAATTCTGTTCAGGAAAAATACTATTAAGACAGTTAAAATGAAAGCCACAGACTGGGAGACACTTTGCTTTCTTATCTCTGAGAAAGCACCTCTGTTAAGAAAGAACTCCTGCAAGTCACTAAGAGACATACAACCCAATTTAAAAACTGGCAAAAATATTAGGATCACTTGGAGTCCCTTCAAAAATACAGTTGATCTAAACAACATGCTACTTAAAAACCAATGGGTCAATGGTGAAATCAAAGAGCAAACTTAAAAATACCTCAAGACAAATGACAATGAAACCACAGCCATACAAAATCTGTGGGATAGAGCAACACCAATCCTAAGAGGGAAGTTCAAAGCAACACAGGCCTTCTTCAAAACAAGGAAAAACTCAAGTAAGCAACTAAGCTACTACCTGAAAGAATTAGAAAAAGAAGAATAGACAAAGCATAGTCAGAAGAAGGGAAATAATGAAGATCAGAGAGGAAATAAATAAAATAGAGATAAAAAAATAGAAAATAGTCAATAAAACCAACTGTTGTTTTTTTTTTTTTAAAGGATAAACAAAACAAACCTCTGGCCAGGCTCACCAAGAAGAAAAGAGAGAAGACCCAAATAAACCAACTAAGAAACCAAAAAATACGAGTGCCCGTTGTACTATCCCTGTTACAGCTTATCGAGGCAAACATTATCAATAGATGGTAACACCACTGAACCAAATATTCATACAGTCTCCAAGTCTCTCCCCATAGATCATTTACCGATGACAAAGGAGAAAAAGGAATCTTTCAAGTTGAGAATTAAGGCAGATATCACCTAATCAAGTAATCAAACTTAACATCATCGGTAAGACCAAAAAGTTGGGGAAAGGGAATGCTTTGAACACATTCTTCACAAGAAAATAACTGCTCTAAGCAAGTGATCAATAAAAAAGGTGATCTATATCAATAATTATCATGTAAAGACAAAATTTAAAATACAATGAAATGCTACTATATGCCAACCAGAATGACTTAAAAATTTAAAAGACCAACAATATCAAGTGCTGGCAAGGATACGGAGCAACTGGAACATTCTCTTAAATTACTGGAATGTTCATTGAAATAGCCACTTTTGAAAACTGTCTAGCAGTATCTACTATAGCTAAACATATACCAACCTTGTAACTCAGCACTTCACCCCTAGATATATATCCAGGACACAAGGACACAAAAGCAATTAGATATATGTACAAGAATGTTCATCACAACTATTGAGTGAAAGGACAAAGGTTGCTGGGGAACAAGATAGCATAACATATTACATAGTATCAGGGCTTCCTAGGTAGTGCAGAGATAAAGAACCTCCCTGCCAATGCGGGAGATGCAAGAAGTACAGTTTCGATCCCTGGATTGGGAAGATCCCCTGGAGGTGCAAATGGCAACCTGCTCCAGTCTTCTTGCCTGGGAAATCCCATGGACAGAGGGGTATGGCGAGCTATGGTCAATAGAGTCACAGAAAGTTGGACATGGCTGAGCATAGTAGCATTTGGCTCAGGGAACAAGTGTCTTCCTTGAGACATCCTTTTTCAAGTTGGCTTCCAAGATGGCACACTCTCCTGGTTTTATCTGTACCACTCTAGTCCTTTCTCATTCTCCTTTGCTGATTTCTTTTCACCTTCCTCCCCTCTAAATCCACACTGTCCAGTGGAACTTTCTGAAATTACAGAAACGTCCTCTATGTGAACTGGAAAATATGGTAGACACTTGTGGCTATTGATGACATAAAAAGTGGCTAGTGGGGGTTCCCTGGTGGCCTACTGGTTAAGATGCAGAACTTTCACTATGAAGCCCAGGTTCAATGCCTGGTCAGGAAACATTCTGCATGCTGCTTGGCCAAAAAAACAAAGCAAAATCTGTGACTAATTTTTAGAACATAATTTTAGATTTAATTTAATTTAAAATTTAATTGTAATAGCCACATGTGGGTAGAGATTATTGTATTGAACAGGGTAACTCTAGAGAATGGCGTGTCCCAGGGCTCAGTTCTTAGTCCTCTTCCTTTTTCTGCCTATACTCATGATCTCAGTACACCAATAATTCCAAACATATAACTCCAGGCAGATTCCAACCCTGAGCTGCAATTCGCTGTTGCTGTTGTTTAGTCACTAAGTTGTGTCTGACTCTTTGCGACCCAATGGACTGTAGCCCACCAGGAACTCAGTTGCAATAGAGAATCTCTAATTGCTTACTTGATAGTCCTCAACTGGATGTAACATAGACATCCCAAACTTAACATAACCAAAACTGATTGCCTTAATAGCTACCACCATCCCATGCCAACACAAATCTTGAGCCCCCACCCCTAATTTTTTTTGCTCAAAAATCAGAAACACTGGTTCTGTCTTTATTTTAAATTTTCATATTTTGTTCATCATGGATTTTTGCAGTAATTTTCATTTTAAAAAATAAATTAAAAAATGGAATAAAGACCTAATGGTAAAATCAGATACTCTAAAACTCCTAAGGGAAAACATACAGAACAGTCTTTGACATAAATTGCAGCAATATTTTAAACTGTTTTCTTGATCTGTCTTTTCTTTGGAAGGAATGATACTAAAGGTGAAACTCCACTACTTTGGCCACCTCATGGGTAGAGCTGACTCACTGGAAAAGACTCTGATGCTGGGAGGGATTAGGGGCAGGAGGAGAAGGGGACGACAGAGGATGAGATGGCTGGATGGGATCACTGACTCAATGGACGTGAGTCTGAGTGAACTCCAGGAGTTGGTGATGGACAGGGAGGCCTGGCGTGCTGTGATTCATGGGGTCGCAAAGAGCCGGACACGACTGAGCGACTGAACTGAACTGAAAGCAAAAATAAACAAACGGGACCTAATTAAACTTGAAGCCTTTTTCACAGCAAAGAAAACTATTAACAAAACCAAAAGACTCCCCCCCGTCCCCCCACCCCACACACAGAATGGGAGAAAATATTTGCAAGTGATGCAAGCAACAAGGGATTAATTTCCAAAGTAAACAAACAGCTTGTACAACTCAACAACAACAAAAAACAATCCTATCCAAAAAGTAAGCAGAATACCTAAATAAGACATTTCTCCAAAGAAGACATACATATGACCAATAGGCACATGAAAAGATGCTGAACATCACTACTTATTAGAGAAATGAAAATCAAAACTATAATGAGGTATCACTGTCCCTCTTTTTTCTTTGTTGAAAAACAGCTTTAGTCTCCTAGACCTTCTCTAACTTTCAAAGAGCAGTTACTAATTAAGGAAGTAGGAAACAGGGAAAAAAAGGAAAAGCAGTCCAGCAAGAAAATTAATGACAGCTTAAACAATTCTTCAGGGATAAAACAAAGTCATAGTTCTTTCTCAAGGGATATATATATATATAACAATCTATGCATATTTTGGGTTATTCTGCAGAAACTAAGCCCCTCACCCAGGTGGAGGATGGTGCCTACATGCTGACCACATTATGTAGACCCCAGACTGAGTGGAACCAGAAAGCTGATAATTAAGATTCCCAAAACAGCACCTTGATACCTCAACACCAACCAATCAAAATAAAGTCAGTGAATTGCAACACTCATCCCAAATATCACCTTTCAAAAGCCTGCCTTGAAAGCCATCAGGGAGTGTGGGTCTTCTGAGCATTAGCTACCCATTCTTGCATGGTCCTCTACACTGTGTTGTACGGTGTGACAACTTTGGCTTTGTTGCACATGGGCAAGCCAACCCAAGTTCAGTTTGGCAACAATATGAGAGTCATATGTGTAACTTGCAGAGCTGTAAATATTTGTAAATATCTGGCATGTACTTGGTACATAATAGGTAGCTGTAATTACTGTGAGTCCTCTGGAAATACAGACCAAATATTCTAACTGCCTGTCTTACCAGTAAACTGGCAGTGTGGTATGCAGAGTTTCCTAATAGATCAATGTTTCAAAATTTGATCTTTGTAATACAAGGCTCAAAGGTTGATTGGAGAACTTCTGTTATAAAAGTCTCTACTTGCTGGCAGCAAAAGCAGTGTCTAAAAGGGACACGCATGGTTCCCATCACATAGTAGGCTCTCAGTTTCACACAATGTTAATATTAGGGAGTATGGCTTTTTTTTTTCAAGTATCACTTGCACTAAAAATGACAGGTAGCAGTACAAAAATATCAATTCAGTACTCTATAGATGGTGTGGCAGTCTCCCGTGGGCCTCAGCAGGAATGGCACGTCATTTGCTGAAGACAGAAGCACCTGTGAGTCTTCTATGCTGGTCCCTGATCTCTCTGAAGGCTCACTGTTTTCACTGTTGAAGGGTGGAAAGCTGTTTGACTTGTCAATTGGCAGGTAGATACAAGTAAAATGTTTCTGAAGGATTAAGTTTTTTTGAGCATATGGGAAGATTAAGATATTATGTATTGCTTCATGGGATGTTGTCATTACAGTCTTTGTTTTTTTTTAGTTTAGAAATAGGCAAATTGAAACAGACTGCTCATGATACCTCAGGTCATTATTTGAGGATGGCACTGCCTGACCAAATTACATCACTTATAAGAGGAGGTACATTCATTTCAAAATAGAAAATTATCACTGCTCAAATACATATATGCTTTATCATACTTTTATTAAATAAGGGCTTGTCATCAGGTCCTATTATCTTTTTACCCAAAGGAAACGCAGAAACCAGAGGTTGAATACTTAGCCTGTAACAAATTGATTCTTTGACAGGGTCAGGAAAATTAGATTCCCTTCTATTAAACTGATCGTTAATTTTATCATCAAAGAGCTTTTTCCAGACTTCTCTTGCTTTCTACAATATTCTTGATTCCTTCCTTTCCTTTTTCTTTTTTGTACAATGCTTCTGGTGATATGCTGGTGATATCCTGGTGAATATGAACAATCTCCTAAGGGAAAACTCAGGATTTCTAGTGCTTCCCAATTTTCATAATGTGAATACACCCACCATGGCTGATTTCAAATTACCAATATGGCTTCAACTGGCTCACAAAATTTCTAAAAATTTAATAACTGATCTTATTGCACCATTGGCTACTTCATTTGTTAAAAATAATAAAGCACAGATCTCTGAGGATTTGTACAAAGGACTTTCATTAACAGACATATCTTTAGATTAATTGTAGAAAAAAGGAGGAAATCATACATAAAAATAAAGGGAAGAAAAAAAAAGAAATAGTTACTTTAGTTGGTAAAAAAAAAAACAAACACCTTAATTTCTTTTGATTTGTTATAAGATCAACCCAAACTAATTCCTTTTCATTGAGTCATTCCAGCAGGATGGGGAGAGGTTGGTGGAAAGACTGGACCTGTGTTCCACCATTCTGCAGCCTGCAATATGCTGAGAGCACAATGTGTTCTAAATGCCCATGAGGGAATTCCTGACCTGGATTTGTTGCTTTCCTTGCCTTCTGCTTACATTTAGAGGCATAATTTACTCACCGGAGCTCAGCAGGTAATTCTGGCAATCAAAACACCTTCTAAACGACTCCCCATCCTTCTGCCCCTTCACATTTACCCAAAGCAGCCGCACCGTGTCCTCAGATGGGTTGTGTCCATGCCTGCTTTCTGCCTGCTGAGCCCTGGAGCACTGTAGCCCCACCTGCACAGAACAAGTTGGTTTTTCTCTTTTTTCAGCTGCAAATGGACCCTTAAGATCACCTCAATGTTCCTGTATTTATCATTCTGGTTTACTACATCAAAGATGAACAAAGCCAGATACTAGTAAATACATTATTACAGCTGGGAAAAGAGTCCAGTGTGAACTGAACTCAACAGAGGTGTCTGGACATTTAAAGAGATCAGGAGGGAATAGGGAAGGAGATGAACTCAGTAGAGTCAGGGGAAAAAAAAATCACAAAAAGTGGTAAGCAGTTGGTCTGTGTGCCACCAATCTGGGCTTGCTAACCAGTGTTTACTCAAGTCAGGCTGCTACGTTTCCACTGAGGCTAGGAGAGAGAGGCCCTGTCTTCAGGTGTTGGCTGCAACACATGGTACATTATTTTTGCAGCCCTGATCTTTCTCCTGCAGGCACTTTAAGGGAGTGTAGTGTCATCCTAGGGCTGCATCCTTGAGCTGTTATAAACTATGTCAGTGTTTGCCCAGGTCTTTGTAGGCCAAGGTTGAAGCCTGGTTGTGAAGAGGGCTCAAAGGAGCCTGGCTAGAGTTTGGTCAAGGAGAAAAGCTTTGTTACCTAGCAACCACTCCCAGCTGATGGTCAAGGAGAAAAGCTGTTACCTAGCAACCACTCACAGCTGAATTCTCCCGTCTCACTCCCCTCCCCTGCTGCTTCCTACCCTTCACCCCTGAGCCTCAGAGGACAGGGTCCATCTCTGTGAAGGTCAGCAGCCTTGTCCACAAGTCAACCCATCTTCTGTTGTAGGGGGAAGCATCTTCTCCTTCTTCTTGGTGCTATGTTGGGGTTGAAATGAACCTCTATGCTGGTACCTGGAGAGAAGGAATTCCTTGGAAATCCATCAGATAGAGGATTACTTTAAGAACAGCCTGAAACCTCCTACACTGTTGGTGGGAATGTACATTGGTGTAACCACTATGGAAAACAGTAAGGAGATTCCTTAAAAAACTAAAGACTTGCCGTATGATCCAGCAATCCCACTCCTGGGCATATATCTGGAGAAACCTATAATTTGAAATAATACATGCACCCCTATGTTCATAGCAGCACTATTTACCATAGCCAAGACGTGGAAACAACCTAAATGCCCATCAACAGATGAATGGATAAAGAGGATATGGTACATACATACGATGGAATACTACTCAACTGTAAAAATTAATGAAATAATGCCATTTGGAGCAACATGGATGGACCTAGAGATTATCATGCTAAGTGTAATAAGCCAGAAAGACAAATACCATGCTATTATTTATACATGGGATCTAAAGTATGACACAAATGAACTTATTTATGACATAGAAGCAGACAAATACAGGCAACAGACTTTGTGGTTGCCAAGGGGAAGGGGAAATGAGAGAGGGATGGACTGGGAGTTTGGGATTAGCAGATACAAATTATTATATATAGAATAGATAAAGAAACAAGATCCTATTATATATCACAGGGACCAATATTCAATATCCTATAATAAACTATAATGGAAATAATATGAAAAATAATATATATAATATATATAGCAAATTACCTTGCTATACACCAGAAACTAATACAACATTGCAAATCAACTCTAGTTCAATAAAGTAAATTTAAAAAAAGAAAAGAGCCTGACCTGGGACTGCTCAGTTCAGTTCAGTTCAGTTCACTTGCTCAGTCATGTCTGATTCTTTGCAACCCCATGAACTGCAGCACACCAGGCCTCCCTGTCCATCACCAACTCCCAGAGTTCACTCAAACTCACGTCCATCGAGTCAGTGATGCCATCCAGCCATCTCATCCTCTGTCGTCCCCTTCTCCTCCTGCCCCCAATTCCCTCCCAGCATCAGAGTCTTTTCCAATGAGTCAACTTTTCGCATGAGGTGGCCAAAGTACTGGAGTTTCAGCATCAGCATCATTCCTTCTAAAGAACACCCCGGACTGATCTCCTTCAGAATGGCCTGGTTGAATCTCCTTGCAGTCCAAGGGACTCTCAAGAGTCTTCTCCAGCACCACAGTTCAAAAGCATCAATTCTTCAGCGCTCAGCTTTCTTCAAAGTCCAAATCGCACATCCATAAAAGACTACTGGAAAAATCATAGCCTTGACTAGATGGACCTTTGTTGGCAAAGTAATGTCTCTGCTTTTGAATGTGCTATCTAGGCTGATCATAACTTTCCTTCTAAGGAGTAAGCGTCTTTTAATTTCATGTCTGCAATCACCATCTGCAGTGACTTTGGAGCCCCCCAAAATAAAGTCTGACACTGTTTCCACTGTTTCCTCATCTATTTGCCATGAAGAGATGGGACAGGGGCGGCGGTCGGGAGGAACTACCCCACGTCCAAGGAGCAGTGATTGCGAGGGCACAGGAGGGCCAAGAGGAGCTACTCCACATTCAAGGTCAGGAGGGGCAGCAGTGAGGAGATACCCCTCGTCCCAGATAAGAGAAAGCCAAGTAAGATGGTAGGTGTTGCAAGAGGGCATCAGAGGGTAGACACACTGAAACCATAATCACAGAAAACTAGTCAATCTAATCACACTAGGACCACAGCCTTGTCTAACTCAATGAAACTAAGCCATGCCCTGTGGGGCCACCCAAAATGAGCAGGCATGGTGGAGAGGTCTGACAGAATGCGGTCCACTGGAGAAGGGAATGGCAAACCACTTCAGTGTTCTTGCCTTGAGAACCCCATGAACAGTATGAAAAGGCAAAATGATAGGATACTGAAAGAGGAACTCCTCAGGTCAGTAGGTGCCCAATATGCTACTGGAGATCAGTGGAGAAATAACTCCAGAAGGAATGAAGGGATGGAGCCAAAGCAAAAACAATACGCAGTTGTGGATGTGACTGGTGATAGAAGCAAGGTCCAGTGCAGTAAAGAGCAATATTGCACAGGAACCTGGAATGTCAGGTCCATGAATCAAGGCAAATTGGAAGTGGTCAAACAGGAGATGGCAAGAGTGAACATCAACATTCTAGGAATCAGTGAACTAAAATGGACTGGAATGAGTGAATTTAACTCAGATGACCATTATATCTACTACTGTGGACAGGAATCCCTTAGAAGAAATGGAGTAGCCATCATGGTCAACAAAAGAGTCCGAAATGCCGTACTTGGGACTGCTCAACACAAGAGCAAATCCTTCCAAGACTCCCGTCACCATAGATGGGTTTTGCCTGCTTCTGAAATTCAAATAAAGGGAATCACACAGATGTATTCTTTCTTTACTCAACTTTCTTTATTCAAATTAGTGTTTATGAGATTCATTCATATTATTGTGTGTAACAGTGGACCAAAAATCCTGTCCAGGTGGCAAGAGGAACTGGCCTCAGCGGCAGGACTGCAAATGATCAGGGTGGTCCCCACAGCTGCTCCCTAGCCCCTTCTCAGAGCCAGCTCCCGTTCCTTTTTAAAAAATTCTGATTGTAAAAGTAATGTACTTCCTGTTTAAAACAAAAAGTTTAGGGACTTTCCTGGTGGTCCAGTGGCTAAGATTCTGCACTCCTAATGTAGGGGGCCCAGGTTTGATCCTTGGTGAGGGAATTAGATCCCACATTCGGCAACTAAGACCCAGCACACTCAAAGAGATAAAAACAAAAGTTATTGAAGTATAAACAGGTTAAAAAGTGAAAAGTATAAGTCCCTTTCTCCTCCCTAATTCATACAAACCGACTCAATAATTACTGCTATTACTATTAACAATAACTAACATGTATTGACTATTTAAGATGTGTAAGGTGTTTTTAAGCATTTTACGGTTCTTTTTTTTTTTTTAAATTATTTATTTTTGGCTGTCCTGGGTCTTCCTTGCTGTGCAGGCTTTTCCCTAGTTGCTGAGAGCAGGGGCTTCTCATCGCACTGTCTTCTCTAGTTGCGGAGCACAGACTCTAGGGCATGTGGGCTAAGTAGTTTCTGCTTCTGGGCTCTAGAGCACAGGCTCAACAGTTGCGGTGCATGGGCTTAGTTGCTCTGCAACATGCTCTGCAACATGTTCTGGGAACAACATGTTCTGGGAACATGATCTGGGAAGATCAGGAATGGAACCCTGTCTCCTGCACTGGCAGGTGATTTCTTTACCACTGAGCCACCAGGGAAGCTCCCTCCACAGCTCTTTTTAAAAATAAAGATTTGTCATATATTCTGCTAACATTTCATATTCATACAGTCAACTAAAAATTGTCATTCGCCATCTGGTTCTACAAGAATGGAGTCACTAACCTCTGCAATCACTGACCTTCAACACCACCACCCCCCCCACAAAAAAAGAAAAAACACTCTGTTCTGGGAAAAGTCGGCAGAACAGATCTTCAGACAGTAGGAGATTTTATGAGCCCAATCTCTTACATTTTCTCACAGCTAGAAAAGCACTAAAATCATTAACGGAGACATCTCTGCCTCCGAAGTAGCAGCAACCTTCTGCCAAAATGTGTGCTTGCTTCCCCTTCACTGAAGTCCCATATATACTGACTTCTCCCCACCTCTTCAGAATAGCTCCTCAGAGGCATCTGAGAGGCTGTATCCTGGACTATAGTCCTTATTAAGCGGAGCTTCACCATTAACTGTGTTTTGCATCACCAAGGGGGCAGTCCCTCAGGTGACCGGAGGGCACTCAGACGGTGGAGGCGGAGCCTGCAGCAGTGGGCGCTGCAGAGTCGGCCCTGGGAGGGGGACCCATGTGTCCACCCTCCACTTCCACCTGGCTCAGCAGACACTCTGTAGGTAATGTGCTTCGTAACCAAACAAACAAAAAGATAAGGGTTTTCGGCGTGGGCAGAGTTCCCATCCATCAGTTCAGTTCAGTTCAGTCGCTCAGTCGTGTCCGACTCTTTGCGACTCCATGAATCACAGCACTCCAGGCCTCCCTGTCCATCACCATCTCCCGGAGTTCACTCAAGCTCACGTCCATCGAGTTGGTGATGCCATCCAGCCATCTCATCCTCTGTCGCCCCCTTTCCTCCTGCCCCCAATCCCTCCCAGCATGTCTTTTCCAATGAGTCAACTCTTCGCATGACGTAGCCAAAGTACTGGAGTTTCAGCTTTAGCATCATTCCTTGCAAAGAACACCAAGGGCTGATCTCCTTTAGAATGGACTGGTTGGATCTCCTTGCAGTTCATCATGTTTTCGCAAACTCTCGCTTTAAGCAGCCTCCTCTGGCCTAAAAAAAAAAAAAGAAAGGAATAACTGGCTGCAGCCGCCGCCCTCTCCAGCCTACGGAAGAGCGAAAAGATGCGACACCTAAGGGGGTCAGAGCTGTGTCAGACCATCGACGGGTCGGAGGATAGCCACCGTCTGCTCCCGCCAACCTGGGAAGCTTGGGAAACACAAAGGCCTCGCGGGCTGCTCGGGCGAACACACGTGAGGAGTGGGCGTGGCAGCCCCCTGAGCACCCGGCGGCGTGGGCGGGGCCGTGGGCGTGGCTGTGGCTAGGCGGCGCGCGCGGGACTTCGGGAGCGCGGCGTGCAGGCGGCAGAGACCTCAGCGGCCGCGGCAGAGGCGGTTGCTGCGCCCGGTACTGTGGTCGCTGCCTGAGGCGCAGGCGCCGTGGGCTCAGCCCGGCCCGGGCCTTGCATTGCTGTGGGTTCGTCATGGCGACCCAGCAGAGGCCTTTCCACCTTGTGGTGTTCGGCGCCTCTGGCTTTACCGGCCAGTTCGTGACCGAGGAGGTGGCGCGGGAGCAGGTGTCCCCGGAGCGGACTTCCCATCTGCCCTGGGCCGTGGCGGGTCGTTCCCGGGAGAAGCTGCTGCGAGTGCTGGAGAGGGCTGCCATGAAGCTGGGTAAAGGGGGCAGGCTGGGACGTCCCGGGACCTTGGGCTCGGCCCCGCCTCCGCGGTTCTCACCCCCACGAGCCTCTTTCTCCCGGCTGAGGGGCTCCCGTCGCCTTAAATGAGCGCTTCTCTGCCTTGGGTGCCCCTCGAGGTTCCCAAACCTGCTAGAGGCCAGGAAGAAGAGAGCGATGCTTCACATGATGTCAGAGCTTTTCCCCATTTCCTAAAACAAAAAGAGAGAAATCCCCCCTTCAGTTTCTCCCTTAGGGAATCTCCGCTGGCGAAACAGGAACTCTAGTTTTTCCTTTCTGCTCCCTCCCCGTCTAGAGCCAGGGGTACCTTGTACCCTGCTTCCAGGGTTACAGGGCTGGAAGTTCTAAATACTTGATCGGATAGAACAGTAGAGCACTGGCTTCTTCATTGTTTGTACTCTTTCTCTGCCGCGTTTTGGAAATGGGAGAGAAAGCTTAGGACTTTTAATGATAACATTGTTGTGGCTTTAATTTTTAATTTCATTTTTGCTTGTAAGAATTCTCCAGCAGTCCCTCTATTAAACCTTCCCCAATTTTTTTTGGTGTGGTTTTGTTTTGGGCGTTTACTTACTCCTTCTGCATTCATTGAAACATGTTTTTATTGAGTGGTCTTTTAAATGTCGGGTCCTATTCTAAATGCTGGGATTCAGATGAGGAGGAGAGAGTCACATACACACAGACACCCTAATCTCATGGCCCTTGGGTTGCAGGGAGACCTTTAGGTTAGGAGTCGGTTGCTTTTAACTGTAATTTTCCACCCTACTGCCCCTTCATACAGACAAATAGCACCTGTTAGAGTTCTGGATATTCTTCATTCTTCCGTTTAAGCTTCATCTCACTTCCTTCTAATTCTACACAGAGTCCTGTTATGGTGGGAATTTGGAACCTATTTTGTTTGTGGTTTGTACAGGAGATACCATGTAGGCTGACTCTTCTACAATTCTCCTGCTACCACTACCAAGTACAGAATCTTTCCCAAAGAGCTTTCTGGTCTTTCTTTACTTTTCCAGAAGAAATACTTTGATTATTAAAATTTCCTTTTAAAAATTCCTCCTTTTTATTTTGTTCAAGAAGATGGTACGGATACAGCCTAGTTGGCTACCATTTACAGTGCATACATCAAGTTACTGCAGGGAATACACCTTGACCCGTGAAACCTTTGTACTCTATTGATTCAGTTTATTCCAATTATTTCCTTATTATGAACCTAAATATTCTTCCCTAGACTGTGTTTTACACTTCAGTCCTCTTTTGTTTCATTATGTTAATGTTAATTCCCTTCCACCTGATAATTTTATCATATGTAGTTATTTAATAGTTGATAAGAAACTGCATTTATAATTCTTCCTGGAGAGGAAGTCAGGAAAATCATCTTCTGAAAACTTGTAAAATTGGCATTTTACATAGAGTTGTCATTTACACATTCCTTATGTTAGATTTTCTTTTAAACGTTAATAAGTTGTTTTATTAGGGAGCTTTCCCAGTGGCTCAGCGGTAAAGAATCCCTGCAGTGCAGCAGACAGGGGTTCCATCCCTGAATCTGGAATATCCCCTGGAGAAGGAACTAGCAACCAACTCCAGTATTCTTGCCTGGGAAATCCCATGGACAGAGGAGCCTGGCAGACGACAGTCCCTGGGGTTGCAAAGAGTCAGACACGACTTAGGAATTAAACAACAACAATGTGTTTTATATTAACTCCATTTTCCTCATAGTCTTTTCCATTTTTTAAATTACCTGGTTAAAAACAGTTTTATCTTTTGTTTGAGAGGAAGAATTAGCTCTTAGGGCATTTGCCATCACTGGTTATTATGAAAGAAAGATCTGGGAGATCTAATACTGTATTGGGATTTGCCTAAAACGATTTATTCTTTATTTCAGGAAGACCGACACTGTCATCTGAAGTTGGAATAATAATTTGTGATATCACTAATCCAGCCTCACTTGATGAAATGGCTAAACAGGCAACAGTTGTCCTCAACTGTGTAGGCCCAGTAAGTAATCTGCCCTTCTTTGTATCAGAACAAAAAATCTATTCATTTCTAGCAGAATCTGGTATTTTGTATTCCAGAGAAACATAAGGGCAAGGAACAGAAGAATTGATTCAGGACGTTAACCCCTTACGAGGAGTTTTTACTTCTCACAAGAAGCAAATGAATATGACCAAAGTCTCCTGAAAGAGAGAGTGACACTAGACTCTAGGATTGTTGCTGTTTTATTTAGTGGCTACAGCTATAGTTGTTGTGTGCTATATACCCCTTAACTAAAAAAATGAGCAGGTACCCACAATCTGCTTTTTATTTATTTTTAAAATTGCGTTGTGTACTGCTGTACCAGTGTATGTGTTAATGCATGTACAAAGAAAGGTATTTTAAAAGGACTCATTCATTTATTCAATAAATATTTATTAAAATATACATAGAGAAAATACACAGAAAATCTCTCATGGAGCTGATAGTCCAGTGAGGAGACAGAAAAATAATGTTATATTAGTGGGTAAGTGACAGGTGCTTTGAAGAAAAATACAACAGGGACGAGAGAGAAAAAGATTGGCACACCAGTCTCTTGGGTGGATGGTCAGGGAAGGTCTCTATAGGAACTTTGCAGAGAGACCCGAATGCAGTGAGGGAATAAACTGTGTGTGTATTGGAGGGTAGGGGGTTGCAGGGAAGAGCAAATACAAAGGTCGTGAGATGAGCATCTTCTTGGAGAGACGGAGGAATGTGAGAGAGGCCAGTGTAGTTGGGCGTGAACAGGGCAGAGAGGTGAGGAGTTAGACTGGAGAGATACCCAGGAGCTAGGTGGTTAGGTCTGAAAGGTCAAGGTTGGGGGTTTGGACTTTTCTTCTAAATATGACAGGGTTATTGAACGGTTGAAAGCAGGTTGACATAATTTGATTTACGGTTTTGAAATTCTTTGGCTTCTGAGAGGAAAAATAGATGGTAGGGAACCAAGAGTAGAATGATGCAAGCAAGCCAAGGACAGGGTAGGAGTGTTAGACGGGGAGAGAAGTGGTTGAGTCCAGATATTTTGACAAGAGAACCTTGAGCAGCTGCTGTTGGCCTGGATGAGAAAGAGATACTTGTGGTCTGTGTAACACGGTGAATGTTGGTGACATTTACTGATATGAGGAAGCAATCCTAATTGTCAAAGCATTTAGGAAATTGTTCATAATTTTGTTAAATGAAACCAGAAACTTTTTGATTGTCATAAAATATATTTCTATTGTTTATTTCAATTTATTTTGTTCTTAACTAGCTTAGAATATGGCTCTGTGATTTGTTGCTTGAATCACTGTCTTATATACATCCTCAAACGAACTTGTCCCTCCTTCCCCATACTCTGGAAAGATCCGAGCCCTGATTGTTCCAGCTCCCTGCTTACTCTTTACCTGAACATGTGTAACCCAGTGTGGCTGGAGAAAAATGCATCATGATACTGACTGGTCCCACTTAAAATATGTGATTACAAACCCCATGTGCAGTCTCAGTTCCCGCAGTTCTGTTTCCCTAGGCTATTTTCTCTTCTATTCTCTGAAGCAACAGTTCTATAACTTCTTTCTTCTCATACTTTTGACACCCCATTCTTTTTTTCCTTTTTTCTCACTCTTACCTGGTAACTTTCTTCCTTTCTTTGTCTCTTTCTTTCTCCTTCCCTTTCTCCCTCCTTCTCTCCCTGCCTGTCGGGAGAATTTATACTACCTACTTACCTGCATTATACCTTGACTTTGCCTTATCTCCTTTTATAAGGAAAAATGCCCCTGCTTCTGTTGGCACCATATTCAAAGACTCTACAGTTACAGATTTATAGTTACATGTGTTCTTGTTATCAAATTTTCCATCTTGATGGATTATTCCTCTCAACATACAAATGTGGGATTATATCTCTCATTTAAAGAAAAACTTCCCTTAGTTCTACATATCCTTCTAACTACTCACATTTTTCTGTGCCTCTTTTTTAGCAAAACTCCTTGAAAGAGTTCTCTCTCTTTATTGTCTCCTCTTCCTCACCTTCTTCTCTCTCTAGTCTTGTCAGGCTTTTATCCTTAGGCCTTCAATGAAACTACTCTGCCAACATCCCTGTCCTGTCAGATCCAGTCGTCAGTTCCCATTGCTCATCTTAGTCAAACCTCTTAGCATTTGTTCCAATTGATCACTTTTTCCTTTCTTCATTTAGTTTCTAAATTCTTGCCCTTTCCTAGTCCCCCTCTCCTGCCCCCCAGCTTTTTATCCTCCTGTGAACGCCAGAGGCCTCAGAGCTTATGCCTTAGAAACTCTTTTCTGTTTACATTTGCTGGACTGTTTTTAAATGTGATTATGATTGTGGTAAAATGTATATAACATAAAATTTAGCATTTTAACCATTTTTAAGTATACACTTTAGTAACATTAAGTACATTCACAGTCTTATAGAACTATCAGCACTTTATTTCCAGAACATTTTTATTACCCCAGACAGAAATTGTAACTGGGCCAGTTTTTTTTAAACCTTGTGAAATCAATTCAGTGGATTAACACTAGACAGTAAAAAGAAAATAATCAGATAGACTGAAGTAGAAAATAGGATGAATTACACATAATAAAGGTAAGTATTGGCTCATGAAGCTTTCATGTCAGGTAACATTTGTGTATGGAGTCACTATGTAAAATGAATTTCTTAGGGTCGTAGTCAGAAAGATTAGAAATACATAGCTTTCAATACCATCTGTATGCTGATGATGCCTACATTAACTTATTTCCACTGAAAACCTACCCCTTAAACTGGATCTAATTACCTTCTGGATGTTTCCATTTGGATGGTTTACAGTCTTCTCTAGCTTTTTGCCTCCAAAACATTCTGCTCCTTTTTAACCTCTGCTCTGAAGGTTGTTTTTACTTTGTAATATGGATTATTCTCCCAGGGTAGATGCCAATTTGCTAGTTTTGGTGTTATAATTTGTTTCTTTGAAGGTATTTTTTAAGACCCATTTCTGTACTTTGTGAGGGTCTCTTTCGTGAGAACTAATGATATGTGTAAAACTAATCAGGCATTTATAAACAAGCAGTATGTCAAAATGTCAGAAGTGGAGAGGGGAAAACTGCTTTTGAGAGAAAGATGATGACTCTGATTTTGGATGTATTGAAACTGAGATATTTTAAAGTTAAGACAGGAAATATCTAATGGGATTATTTACTGTAAATAAGTGACAAAATCAAGATGAAGAGGAAATAGAGGAAGGAAAATGAAGCCTAAGAGAAATTTGATTTAGGTCATACCTGAATGGTCTAGCGGTTTTCCCTACTTTCTTCAATTTAAGTCTGAATTTGGTAATAAGGAGTTCATGATCTGAGCCACAGTCAGCTCCTGGTCTTATTTTTGTTGACTGTATAGAGCTTCTCCATCTTTGGCTGCAAAGACTATAATCAATCTGATTTTGGTGTTGACCATCTGGTGATGTCCATGTGTAGAGTCTTCTCTTGTGTTGTTGGAAGAGGGTGTTTGCTATGACCAGTGCATTTTCTTGGCAAAACTCTATTAGTCTTTGCCCTGCTTCATTCCGCATTCCAAGGCCAAATTTGCCTGTTACTCCAGGTGTTTCTTGACTTCCTACTTTAGCATTCCAGTCCCCTGTAATGAAAAGGACTTCTTTTTTGGGTGTTAGTTCTAAAAGATCTTGTAGGTCTTCATAGAACTGTTCAGCTTCTTCAGCGTTACTGGTTGGGGCATAGACTTGGATAATTGTGATATTGAATGGTTTGCCTTGGAAACAGAGATTATTTTGTCGTTTTTGAGATTGCATCCAAGTACTGCATTTCGGACTCTTTTGTTGACCGTGATGGCTACTCCGTTTCTTCTGAGGGATTCCTGCTCGCAGTAGTAGATATAATGGTCATCTGAATTCACCCATTCCAGTCCATTTTAGTTCGCTGATTCCTAGAATGTTGACGTTCACTATTGCCATCTCTTGTTTGACCACTTCCAATTTGCCTTGATTCATGGACCTGACATTCCAGGTTCATATGCAGTATTGCTCTTTACAGCATTGGATCTTGCTTCTATCACCAGTCACATCCACAACTGGGTATTGTTTTTGCTTTGGCTCCATCCCTTCATTCTTTCTGGAGTTATTTCTCCACTGACCTCCAGTAGCATATTGGGCACCTAATGACCTGGGGAGTTCCTCTTTTGGTATCCTATCATTTTGCCTTTTCATGAGACAGGGATTAAGACCATCCCCATGGAAAAGAAATGCAAAAAAGCAAAATGGCTGTCTGGGGAGGCCTTACAAATAGCTGTGAAAAGAAGAGAGATGAAAAGCAAAGGAGAAAAGGAAAGATACAAGCATCTGAATGCAGAGTTCCAAAGAATAGCAAGAAGAGATAAGAACGCCTTCTTCAGCGATCAATGCAAAGAAATAGAGGAAAAGAACAGAATGGGAAAGACTAGAGATCTCTTCAAGAAAATTACAGATACCAAGGGAACATTTCATGCAAAGATGGGCTTGATAAAGGACAGAAATGGTCTGGACCTAACAGAAGCAGAAGATATTAAGAAGAGGTGGCAAGAAGACACAGAAGAACTGTACAAAAAAGATCTTCACTACCCAGATAATCATGATGATGTGATCACTAATCTAGAGCCAGACATCTTGGAATGTGAAGTCAAGTGGGCCTTAGAAAGCATCACTATGAACAAAGCTAGTGGAGGTGATGGAATTCCAATTGAGCTATTTCAAATCCTGAAAGATGATGCTGTGAAAGTGCTGCACTCAATATGCCAGCAAATTTGGAAAACTCAGCAGTGGCCACAGGACTGGAAAAGGTCAGTTTTCATTCCAGTTCCAAAGAAAGGCAATGCCAAAGAATGCTCAAACTACCACAAAATTGCACTCATCTCACATGCTAGTAAACTAATGCTCAAAATTCTCCAAGCCAGGCTTCAGCAATATGTGAACCGTGAACTCCCTGATGTTCAAGCTGGTTTTAGAAAAGGCAGAGGAACCAGCAATCAGATTGCCAACATCCGCTGGATCATGGAAAAAGCAAGCGAGTTTCAGAAAAACATCTATTTCTGCTTTATTGACTATGCCAAGGCCTTTGACTGGATCACAATAAACTGGAAAATTCTGAGAGAGATGGGAATACCAGATCACCTAACCTGCCTCTTGAGAGATCTGTATGCAGGTCAGGAAGCAACAGTTAGAACTGGACATGGAACAACACACTGGTTCCAAATAGGAAAAGGAGTACATCAAGTCTGTATATTGTCACCCTGCTGATTTAACTTCTATGCAGAGTACATCATGAGAAACGCTGGACTGGAAGAAGCACAAGCTGGAATCAAGATTGCCGGGAGAAATATCAATAACCTCAGATATGCAGATGACACCACCCTTATGGCAGAAAGTGAAGAGGAACTAAAAAGCCTCTTGATGAAAGTGAAAGAGGAGAGCAAGAAAGTTGGCTTAAAGCTCAACATTCAGAAAACAAAGATCATGGCATCTGGTCCCATCACTTCATGGGAAATAGATGGGGAAACAGTGGAAACAATGTCAGACTTTATTTTTTGGGCCTCCAAAATCACTGCAGATGGTGACTGCAGCCATAAAATTAAAAGACGCTTACTCCTTGGAAGAAAAGTTATGACCAACCTAGATAGTATATTCAAAAGCAGAGACATTACTTTGCCGACTAAGGTCCGCCTAGTCAAGGCTATGGTTTTTCCTGTAGTCATGTATGGATGTGAGAGTTGCACTGTGAGGAAGGCTGAGCACCGAAGAATTGATGCTTTTGAACTGTGGTGTTGGAGAAGACTCTTGAGAGTCCCTTAGACTGCAAGGAGATCCAACCAGTCCATTCTAAAGGAGATCAGCCCCGGGATTTCTTTGGAAGGAATGATGCTAAAGCTGAAGCTCCAGTACTTTGGCCACCTCATGCGAAGATTTGGCTCGTTGGAAAAGACTGATGCTGGGAGGGATTGGGGGCAGGAGGAGAAGGGGATGACAGAGGATGAGATGGCGGATGGCATCACGGACTCAATGAACGTGAGTCTGAGTGAACTCCAGGAGATGGTGATGGACAGGGAGGCCTGGCGTGCTGCGATTCATGGGGTCGCAAAGAGTCGGACACAACTGACCGACTGAACTGAACTGAACTGAAGAGAAATTAGTTTTGCCAAATGTTCTGTGCTTTTGTGTATCCTGAATTTTATGAGAGAAGCTGCAGATGAGGTAACCTCATCAGTGAGCAGCTCTGAAGATAGGAGTTGGAAGTCATCAGTGTACATATTTTAATTGAAATCCAGAAAGTAGGTGAGATTTTCTGGGGAGAATGTCTAGGGAGGCAATTCTCTACCTCTAGTGTACATTGGAGTCACCAGTGAGGCTTATTTATAATGATGGTTCCTGGAGTCTACCCCAGAAAACTTCTTACTGGAGGGCATTGAGGTGGGACTGAATAACCAGCAGGCTTAATGAGGGCCCAGGTGATTCTGACACAAGTAGACTACTGGTAACTTGAGATACTTGGGAGTAAAATAATCAGGAGGCCAAGGAAGCCACTAAATGAGTTTCAAATGGATGTGTGTAAATATTACCAAAGATGATCCATTGAGTATAAGAAGAAAAGAGCTTTGACTTTTATGTATGTTTTAAAATGTATATTAGAATAGTAATCCATGTCCGTGATGTGTAAATAAATTCATACAATTTAGTAAATGATGGATTTAAAACCTGAACTTAGGTCTTGGTGCCTTGAAAGCCCTTGTTTGTTCCACTATGCTGTGTTGCCTCAGAGGTGAAGTGCTTCAGTAATTTTAGTGTTGGTTAGTGGCAGAGGATGAACTAGCACTTAAACACACTTTCCCAGTCCTGTCATTCCAATGTCGTTTGCTGTTTTTAAGAAGGGGGAGAGAGGCTGTGGAGTTAGGTAGAGAGGAACCTGTAACCTACTTGAAAAGGTCAGTCCCTGCAGTGCCCTGTCTTGTCTTGTAAGTGTCCCTTTACCTGTTTCTTAAAGTCTAGAAGAAACAGACCGTCTCCATTCTCCATCTTTTGCTGTGAGGAATGAGAGAAGCAGAGGAGCTTGTTCTTCTCCTGCCCTACCCTCAAAAGGAAAAATTCATCATGCTTCTTTTGAAATGGGACTGACTCTGATGTATTAACTATTGTGTACAGTTTTAAAATGTGTAATTCCTTGAGTTTGAGCAACAAATGGTTTGGGAGATAAAATCACTCAGATTATCTACTGTGTCCAATATTAAACTTATCCCTTCCAAACCTCTTCATCCTGTTTTTCTTGATTTTGTCTGATACAGCCACTGGGTTTTGGCCTCCATGTCATGCTGATCAGGAAGTCAAATCATTTCTTTTAAGTATATCTCACCCTTAGTAAATCCTTCCCCTTCCTTAGTTTTGTCCTTCATTTCTTACCTACCATAAGTTTTGTTTTCTAATGCCACAGGCAGAGTGATATGTCTGTGCTATAGATTTTTCATCACTGTCCTATTTCAGATCCTCCAGGAGGGCTCAGCAATGCAGAAAAGATAAAGTTCAGTCTTGATGGCATGGCACTTCGGGTCGTTCCTGATCTGGCCCAAGTATTTCTCTCCAGACTCATCTCTTACACTTCCTCTCAAATATTCTGAGCTTCAGGTATCTTGAGCATCACTTTACACATGTTCTTTAAACTTTTACATATAATTTTTCTTTTGTTTGGATTTTCTTTTCCTGGCAAATCCTTACTGTTCTTCAGAATTCAACTCAAATGAGTCACTGATTCTATGAAACTTCCGAGTTTATCTTCAGTTAGAGATGATTCCATCAGTCCTTTATTTACATTATGAGTGTCAGTATATTGCAGTTATATTACTTTCTCACTTTCCATTTAGACTATTAATATTTGATTTCTTGATAACCAAGACTGTACCTCCCAAACTCACAATGGTATTCCTAAATTTAAGCTTGCCAAGTAAGACTACACTGTTGGTTTTCTTTATTCTCCCAGTACCGATTTTATGGAGAACCTGTAATAAAAGCATGTATTGAAAATGGAACTAGCTGTATTGACATCTCTGGAGAACCTCAGGTATGTAAAATGAAAAGAGAACAGAATTAATAATACAACTTCTGTTCACATGAAAAATGGTGCAATTTTGCAGACATATTTTAGAAGGTAATGATTCCTCCCTAGCATTTTAAGATGGTATTTCATTAAAAGCTTGAAGGAGAGCGTGGTGATAAGGTATTCGCTTTTGTTCCCAACAACCTGATTTCTTTCAAAGCCTTTGTGTATAGTATGTGTTGATTTATATAACTACTGCATGCTGTAAACAGAATTAATTAAAATAAAACTTGCTCAGAGTCATAGAACCATTAAGTTGAAAAGCTAGGACTTGAATTGAGGTTTGCCTGACTGCAGGGAGTGGAGTATTATAAGAACAAAGCTACACTAGTGCCTTTATAACTGTAATCTCCTGTGTTCCTATAATCTCAGTCCTGTCATCAGTGTGCCAGTATAGTATATACATATATAGAGCTTATCAGTTGGTGATACTGGAAAGTGCTGAGAAAGTGTAAATTACCAAGACTGATGCAAGAAGTCAGAAGCATGAATGTAAGAAAAACCTAATAGTGATCCAGAAAGTATGTACACCAAAAATGCAAATTTAAGTAACTCAGTTTAAAAAAACAGTAAGGGAGGAAAAGAGGCAAATACTCCTGTGCAAAAGAATTCCGTGTAATTCACATACTTCTGTGCCCTCAAGGAGGGGGAACATAACGCCTTCCTTCTTATATGTGGGCTGCACGTAGTCGCTTCCTTCCAATGAGTACAGTATGGAAAGGAGAAGGAAAAGACAAGCTTTACAGTGGAGAAGCTGGAGAACACTAGCTCAGCCAGGTATTCAGGGTCAACATCAACAGTGGTAAATTATGTTGATAGTATGTACTCTTTCCTTTTAATTGAAGTATAGTTAATTTACAACATGGCGTTTCAGATGTATAGCAAAGTGTTTCAGCTATATGTATTTTCAGATCCTTTTCCATTATAGGATATAGTTCCCTGTGCTATAGAGTAAATCCTTATTGTTTATCTATTTTATATTAGTGGTGTATCTTTTAATCCCATACTCCTGGTTTATCCCTCTCTCCTATGCTCCCTCCTGCTTTCGTAACCGTGTGTATTTGTGAGATAGTATGTACTGTTGATATGACATCATGAAATGGCACGTTACCCCTGTGATCTTCCTCCCCAAAACCTATAACTTCACTATAGTAATGAGAAAGTCATGAAATAAATTCCAGTAGAGGGGCATTCTACCAAGTACCTGGGCAGTACTGTAATGGTCATAAAAAGCTAGAAGTCTGAGAAACCGTCACAGCCAGAGGAGCCTAAGAAGACACGACAGCTAAATGTAGAACAGTATCTTGAATGGAATCCTGGATAGAAGGACATTAGGTAAAAGCAAAGGAAACCTGAACAAAGTATGCTGCTGCTAAGTCGGTTCAATCGTGTCCGACTCTGTGCAACCCCATAGACAGCAGCCCACCAGGCTCCCCCGTCCCTGGGATTCTCCAGGCAAGAACACTGGAGTGGGTTGCCATTTCCTTCTCCAATGCATGAAAGGAAAAGTGAAAGTGAAGTCGCTCAGTCATGTCTGACTCTTAGCGACCCCATGGACTGCAGCCTACCAGGCTCCTCCATCCATGGGATTTTCCAGGCAAGAGTACTGGGTTGCCATTGCCTTCTCCATGAAGTATAGACTTCAGTTAATAATAATATATCAATACTGGTTCATTAATTATAACACATTAATGTGAAAGATGAAATGATAGGGTTAGCTGAGTGCAAAGTGCCTAGGAACACTCTACTACTCAGTTTTTTTCCCTGTAAATCTAAAATTGTTTTTTAAAAGTAATTATTAAAAAACAGGCAAAGAATTTGAACAGACGTTATTACCTTCTGCATCCCCTCCTTTCTGACCATTCTTATCTTTCTGTTTATATATGTGCACAGATACATGTTTGTAATGATGTTCATCAGGAAGATGTGATTTGGGGTAGCTTTGTTTGGCTTTCTTTGTATATTTTTATATTAATTTTTCATAATAGCAATTACTTTTACAATTAAAAAAAGTTGTAAAAAATGACTTAATTCAGATCAGCATATCTCTCATTGGAACAGAGTAAGTATGTTTGCTGAATAAGCGCTATTTTCACAGTTAATGTTTTGCCGCAGAGGCATCTTAGTTAGCATTTTCACAGTTTAATTGCTTTATTTTTAAAATTGTTTAAATTTAAATTTGCTTTTTAATTGCTTTGTTGTTTAATATAGATCTAGATGTTTCTACATAGCTCTGATTTAGATCTTTTGTCTTGAATCTTTAGTTTCTGGAACTAATGTATTGGAAGTATCATGAGAAAGCTGCAGAAAAGGGGGTTTATATCATTGGAAGCAGTGGCTTTGACTCCATTCCAGCAGATCTGGGAGTAATATATACCAGAAATAAAATGAATGGTAATTACTGATCAATAAGCAATAATGGAATTTAAAATAGAGTGGTTTCATGTTGGTAATTGTGATGAACTCAAATCTGCTTGGGAAAAGAAACATAATTATTAATGGGTAATAGTAAAACACACACTTTGTTTTAATATAACTCTGCATGTTAGAAAATGCTACTGACACTCTTGGTTTTTGAGGTGTGGATAGTACTATAAATGTTCTAAAGGAAGGAATTCTCCATTTTTTGAATCTAGTTGTGGTTATAGTTGTGGAAATCTAGTTGTGGAAAATTTTTAGCAAGCATTATAAATTAAAACTTGCTTTGTTTAGGAATTACTACATCTTAGTATCATACTAAATTGAAAAGTCTTAATTTTTTAATGAATGAAGCTAGGAAGTATTGAACAAAGTTTTTGATATCTTTTTTTTTTTAGCTCATGTATAATAATGGAGATAATAATGGGGAAAATTACTAATGTAGTAAAACAATGGAAGTTACTAATGTCATACATATACAAAAAAATGTCCCTTTTAGAAAAAGATCTGAAGCCTTAAGGTCAGTTCTGTATAAACCATTCCAGAGCTTAAAAAGATGGAATGTGTTCCAGTTTATGTTAGAAAGGTAGCTTTGAAACTGAAGCTCAACAAATGTAATGCACATGCGTACCATTTACTGATTTTAGATTTTTAGAAATTGAGGAATAGAATACTTTCTTAACATAGTGAAAGTCAGAAAGCAGCAGCTAACATCATACTTAATAATGAAACACTAGAACCATTCCTAATAAAGAAAAGGGCATGAATTGAGCATCTTTAAAATACTTAGTCTTCCAACTCATGGATCTAGTATATTTACATTTGTTAAAAAACTTACTAAAAATCTTCATTTACTAAAAAAGCTTGGACTGTTTTTCATGATGTTCCTACACGTTTCTCATTGAGGTTTTTCTTAAATATTTAGTAGTTGTTATTTTGGATAGGTCCTTTTTTACTTTTAAAGGAGAAATACTACTTTGAGATTTGTTTTAAAACTTTTTTTCAGATACTGAAACCTAGGAGTCAACATTTTAGCAAATACCCCAACTAATTGTTGATTCACATGGTTCATATTTTATTATATACGTACATATTAGGTGGTGCATGTTCTTCCTGTGCGTAGGGTTATATCACAGAGCCATATATTCAGGCCACATTCTCTTAACTCTCAGAATCCTCTCCAGTGAGCTAGACTTTAATGATCTATTTTTGGTTTTGTCAGATATTTTAAAGTTGTTCAATTCATTCCCTTCTCTTTGTTAGGAATGGTTCTAGTGTTTTGTTATTAAGTATAATGTTGACTACTGCTTTTTGACATTCATTGTGTTAAGAAAGATGTTTATGTGGCTCTAGTTCTTCTCTGGTGTAACATCATCGTGGATGACATAATTATTCATTACCTTGCTCATTGTCAGCTTTCAAAGTCCTCATGCTTTAATTTTCTCTTGGAATTAAAACTGGGAACACTGTCTCTTAAGAAATGGATGTATTTCATTTTATCACATTTTGAGATTTAGCTAGCCCATTATATTTTTCTTTTGTCTTACTTCTCTCAATAAGCTCAAAGACTAATTAAATTCTTAACCACTCTACATATATATTAGTCCTCATGGTTAATATAATTGATTTCTCCCCTTTTTTTCTGGCCTTGGTTTTCTACTTTTATTTTTAGTCTCTACATTTTTATTTCAATTAAACAGCCTTACTTTAAGTATTTAAAAAGCCCACAAAGCCCCACAAAGGCCCACTTTGGTAGGGTTTCTGTACATTTATTCTAAGTCACTACTAATGAGTCTTCTTGAAAGCTTTCATATTGGAAAATAGAATTCCCATAGATGCATTTTGAGAACTGATGGGCTTTTAGAATGAATGAGCTAAATTGCTGCCTTATTGGAAGAGACCTTTTGCAGTGTCAGTTTGACTGCTAGAACACATTTTGTCAGTACCAGCAGTTAGTTTATGTTAAAGTACTTTTTTTCCTGATAATTTATCTGGCTTTAGCTGCTGCTTAAATCTGTTTACAGGAACCTAATAATACTGTTATAGCACAGATTTTCCTGATTATATCAGTTATAAGCTTAATAAAAATGTTTTCTAAATGAATAGAAATAGCTTATTTTTATTTGTCCTGGGTTAATAGATTTTTATTTGATTTTACTTTTACCATTTTCCTCCTCTTTTAGGTACACTGACTGCTGTGGAAAGTTTCCTAACCATATGTTCAGGACCTGAGGTTAGTTTTTGTCTGTTGCATGTTTTCCATGTTGATATGAAAAAACATTTTATAAATGATACTTGCCTATTAAAAAGGTTTAGATTAATTAAATTACATATACAGTTGTAATTTTTAGTGCATGAAAGTCGCTGTATTTAATTTTAAAAATTAAAGATTGTTGAGAATTATTTTGACTTAAAATAGAATTTATTTAAAACAGTTGCACAATTCATTATATTAGAATGAGCTACCTTCATCCTAACACTTAAGCATTTGTCATTGTTATGTGGTGAAACGTTGTAACCCTAGAAAATTATAACCTTAGTGCAAATCAGTGCATTTTTATTATGTGCCTAACTTGAAGTTAGATGCTCTTGTGGCCAGACAGGAAATATATGATGTAAATGTAATCTTACTGAATTTATGGTCTATTTGGGAACATAAGATAATTGCATTTTGGGGATAGGACCATGTTTTGTGGTAGTACTTCTATTGCCAATAGTGTCTAACCCAATTCTGTGTCTATACTTGAGGCTTCATAAGTATTTGTTCTCTTTAAAACAAATACTCAGTATTTCAGGTATTGTGTAATGCAAATATACGTAATAGTGCAAGATAGTGTGACCTATAAAGGAACAACATGCAAACCCTTAAAGAGGTAATAACTTAGACGAGCAGGAGACAAGAATTGTTATTAAAGAGGTCAGGTGAAATACTGAAGGATTCTGAGACTGGGGAATACGTCTACCTGGGAGGCCAGAAATCATGGAGTTTTTGGAGAAGCTGGGATATGGACTGAATTTTATAGGTTGGTGCTGAGGAGATGTAGATAAGGGAGAGGAAATAGTTTAATCAATATATAACTGTGGGATGGTGTGGTGCACGTTTTAAGTAATGAGTCTGTTCCTTTGGATTATGGTTTCAGATTGGTGAACACAAAGAACTCTGTAAAACATGCTAAAATTTGTGTTACAAATAATATCCGCTAGAGTATCAGAGGGAAGGGAAGGGATAGTGGGACTGAGTAATTTGAGAGTGCCTCATAAAGGCCTTATTAAGTTGAACCTTGAAAAGTGAATAGCTTTTGGAAGATGAGAGGCAGCAACCTAAAACAAAAGCACAGAAATGAGAATGAAAGACATGCTTGGAACTATGGGGAACATGAGTTATAGAAAGCCAACTCAGCCTGGTTTAAACAAAAGAGAAAAGAATTTACTGATTCTTGTAACCAAATGTCTGCAGGTAAACAGTGTGGCTGGATCTGGATGTTCTGGATGTTATCAGAACTCATTTTTACCCCTTGTCCTCTTTGTGTCTCTTCAGTAATTCTGTATTCCTCAGTGTAGGCTCTCACAATGGTGGGGAAGTGCTGGCGGCCGCAGATATACATTGTACTTAAGGTTCATGATCTCCCAGGAACAGCTGACAGAGTTTGAGTATGCAAAATTAGGGAAGATTACTCAAGTATTGGGTTATTTGGTCATTTTTGAGCCAAACAGTGAGACCTGGGGTATAATGGAATACTCAGATAGCCCACAGAGAAGGCAATGGCAACCCACTCCAGTACTCTTGCCTGGAAAATCCCATGGACAGAGGAGCCTGGTATGCTGCAGTCCATGGGGTCGCAAAGAGTCAGACACGATGGAGCGACTGCACTTTCACTTTTCACTTTCATGCATTGGAGAAGGAAATGGCAACCCACTCCAGTGTTCTTGCCTGGGGAATCCCAGGGACGGGGGAGCCTGGTGGGCTGCCGTCTGTGAGGTTGCACAGAGTTGGACACGACTGGAGCGACTTAGCAGCAGCAACACAGATAGCCCAGGCCTGGGTCCTGGGCCTCTGGAGGGGGAATCATAGGGCCAAGCCCTTCTGAACACCATGGAACAAATTCCAAATAGGAAAGAGAGTTTTGTAAGTAGAAGACAGGGTAGCAGAATTAAAAATTCCCTGCCGGGGACCAGTGTAGAACTGACAAAAACAGATGTCCACTACAGGAAGATAATGAGAAAATAAGTAGAGCTAAAAAGCAGAGGCTTCTTTTGAAAGAGCAGCAGGAGATGATCTGTAATACAAAATGATAATACTGTCTCCTTCATTTAATTGTTATGAAGATTAAATTAGTCAGTGAATATAAATCAGAACAGTGGTTGGCAGTTAATAATCACTCAATAAATATTGTTAAGTCCTGTTTTTATAAGAACTCTAAGTTGGGGCTTGATCAGGACCAAAGATTGAAAACATCATATTCAGTGCAGCTCCTTCTCACTCCCCTTAAAGCAAAATATGGAGCCTTAATTTCCCAAGGATGGACAAAGATAACTCCCTGGAAGAAGCATCCCTTGGCCCAGAATTGGTTTCCTCCTGCTGCTTCTCCTGCTTTTCCCCTTAAGCTTTATTACTTTACATAAAAATTGAATCATAGACAGTGTATTGGACCATAGAGCAAGACTCAAAGAATTTCAGAGGATTGAAATCATATTCTCAAGACAGTGCTGTCTAGTACATCGTCCCACAATGACGCAGGTTTTCCATACACGCTGTATAACGACTTCCATACTGGATAGTGCAGCTCCAGTACAGGTGTTAGCCCACAGCCTGCTCTTATATGGCTGCAAGCTAAGAGTAATTCTACTATATTTAAAGAGCTGTAATGGAAAATGAAGAATGCGTAGCAGAGACCGTATGTGGCCTACACAGCCCAAAACACTTAGTTCGACCTTTTACAGAAATAGTGTGCCAGTCGCTGTTTTAGAGTATGTTTCAGGCTATAATACTATTACAGTCTAGAAATTGTACACTAGAAATCAGTGAAGAGATACCAAGAATTCAGTCTCTTCACTTCTTACAGGTTTTTAGGATTTTGCATATACTCCTAAGTCAGTTTTGGTAGTTTGTGTCTGTGTTAGTTTCCTAGGACTGCCATAATAAAGTACCACAAACTGGGTTGCTTAAACAAGGGAAACAGTGCTTAAGGCCAGAAGTCTAGATCTAGCTAGCAGTCTGGATCTAGCTAGAAGGCTAGAAGTCCATGATCAAGATGCTGGTGGGGTTGGTTTCTTCTGAGGACTGTGAGGGAGCTCCAGGCTTTCTCCTGGCTTTGGGTGTTCGCTGGCACTCTTTGGTGTTCCTTTGTTTGTAGATGCATCACTCAGACCTCTTTTTCATCTTCACATGATGTGTGTGCATGTCCAGATTTCTCCTTTGTATAAGGACACCAGTAATTTTGGGTTGGGGGTCCACCTTCTCCAGTATGACCTCAACTTAATTAGTTAAATCTGCAACAACCATATTTCCAAATAAGTCACATTCTGAGGTGCTGGGGGTTAGGCCTTCAACATACAAACATGGGGCAGAGACACAATTTGACCCATAACAGTATCTTTCTAAGAATTTGTTCATTTCATCTAGGTTATCTAATTTGTTTGGCATACAACTGTTCACAGTATTTCCTTATACTCCTTTTTCTTTCTGTAAGATTGTTAATGCCACTTCTTTCATTGCTGATTTTAGTAATTTGAGCCCTTTCCCTCTCTCTCTCTCTCTCTGTCTCTCTCACTCACTCTCTCTCTCTCACTCTCTCAGTCCAGCTAAAGGTTTTTCAGTGTGATGGATTTCTTTAAAGAACCGGCTTTGGTTTCATTGACTTTATTATTGTTCTTTTCTTTGTTTATTTCCACTCAAGTCTTTATTATTGTTAGAAGACTAGAATAGAAAGCAGAAATATAAAAATCAGTTGCATTTCTATATACCAGCCACAGTTAGAAAATGAATTGTTTTGAAAAAGAGACCATTTATAGTAGCATTAAAAAATCAAGAACTTTAGAGGACTTCCCTGATGGGAAGTGGTCAAGAAACTGTCTCCCAATGCAGGGGATGTGGGTTCAATCCCTGGTTGGGGAACTGAGATCCCACATGACACAGGGCAACCGAGCCCATGCATAGCAACTACTGAGGCTGTGTGCTCTAGAGCTTGGCCCCCACAACAAGGAAGCCCACACACCACAACTTGAGAAGCCTGTGTACTGCCACAAAGAACCATTGCAGCCAAAACTTAAAAAATTAAAATAATCAAATACTTAAGAATAAGTGATACAAAATATATCAGAGTTCTATGAAGAAAACTATAAAGTGTTATTGAGTGACCTTAAAGAAGGCAAAGAAATATGAGAATCCACCATATTCATGGATTTGAGTACTCGATTTTGTTAAGATGTCAGTTTTCCTTCAATTGATTTATAATCCCATATAATTCCAATCAAAATCCCAAACAGGTTTTTTTTTTTTTTTTTTGGCTTGTTTTCTTTTAGTGTGCAGCTTGACAAACTAGTTCTAAAATGTGTATGAAAATGCAGAGGGCTAAAAATAGGTAACACTTTCTTAAAGAAGAATAAGGTAGAACAATGCTCTTGAATATCAAGTCAGAGTGTAATATTGGCAGGGAGATAGCAATAGGTCAACAGAACAGGATAAAGAGCTCAAAGTAGTTTGTGCATATATGAGCACTTGATTTATGGTAAAGAGTCTTTTCAGGAGATGATGGGTATGGAGAAACAATGAAATTGGACTCATACTTTGCACTATGTACAAAATTAAGTTTAGATGGGTTATAGACCTTAATGAATAAGGCAAAACACTAAGCTTTTAGAAGGTGACATTCCCTGGCCTCAAGGTCAGGAATGGCTTCTTTTTGCCCAGAAATATATTTTATTTTATTAATTTATTTTTATTGAGGTATAATTGACATATAACATTATACTATTCAGATGTACAACATAATTCAGTATTTGTATGTATTACAAAATGATCACCACTAGTTAATATCTATCACCTCACTTAGTTATATTTTTTTTCTTGTGATGAGAACTTATAAAATTTCTCTAAGCAAATTTCTAATATGCTATATAATATTTTTGTATACATTTAAAATTTTTAAATTGAGTATTTTTTAATCAAAGACACCATTAAGAAAATGGGTCAGCTGCAGAGTGAAAAGGTATTTCTAACACATGATGAATCCTGACATCACAATTTTGAACAAAAGAAGCAAAATTCAAGAAATATACACTATATGGTTCCATTTCTATAAAATTTAGAAACAGGCAAAATTTACTACACTGTCTAGAAATGAATTCTTAGGTGGTAAAATTAAAAAAAAAAAGAATTTTTTTTGATTATCACAAAGGCAGAAAAGGAGGACTTTCTGGGCTTAAATAGATGTTAGCCTCATAATTACATTAAATTATGCTTTTATGTTCTGTGCACTTTTCTATTTTTTAGCAAAATAAAGGGTTTTTAAAATGAGATGTAATTTTTGTCTTTTTAATGGCTTATTTGTATAAGAAGATACTCTTAGGTTTTTTAAAAATCTGTTTTCCCCTGATTTTAAGAAATCTTTGCAGATAGGTCAGATTGGCTAGGCGCAGATTGAGAATAGTTTCACAAATTAAACTCGGAAGACTTTTAGTTCTGTTTTAGTTTTAGCAAAACAAAAGTGATTAATCTGTTACAAAATGGAAGTTAGATTGGTATCTCTCTACCTTTCAGTTTCATCAAAGCTGTTATGTGAAAACATGAATCTTCTGATGGTTTTATTATTTCTTTTTTCCTGCTTAAAGCAATCAGTGATAGTTAAGTGAAAATGATGAAGTGAAACTCACTAGCTTGTTAAAAAAAAATATAAATAATGGTAGGAGGAAAGAAGAAAGGACATATGTTGTAAATATGTAGTATGTAAAAAGGGTGTAAACAGTGAATATGATTGTACTAATGAATGTTACTGCTGCCTATCTGGTCATAAAAATTCATCTCAAGATTATTGAATTAGAGATTATGCCTTGCTCAAATAAGATGAAATGTTCTTTGTATCAATTAGAAATGACTTGGTTTTACATTTTAGTAATTATCCCTTAAGACATGTTTCTTCTTAATATTTTAATTTTTTTTTTGAGTGTAGTTGATTTACAGTGTTGTATGAGTTTACATGTTTCTTTAACTCTTGAATTATTTTGTTAGGGGTTGTCCATTCATGATGGTACCTGGAAGTCAGCAGTTTATGGTTTTGGAGATAAGAGTAATTTGAAAAAACTACGAAATGAGTCAGATATGAAGCCTGTCCCCATTGTTGGACCAAAATTGAAAAGAAGGTATCAAAAAATCTGTTCTTCAGTTTATCTAAGCATATTGTTGTTTATCTGACTGTCAATAACATATGCTATTAAAAAAGCCTGGAGACTTATAGTGAGTTCACCGTTATTTTCAAAGATAAATAAAATGTAATTAATATGTTACACTAAGTTTAACTACTTCATATGTAATAATACATTTGGATTCTGGGAAAAATTAGTTTTATGGCTCTTCACCATCAGTATCAAAATTGAACATCAGTTAAATTTTATGCAATAAAAATGTGATGATCTTATGTATATTAATCAATATATTAATAGTGTTTATATGTGAGAACCCTGAACTCAGAGTTTGGCTATTGAAATGAGTGTTCTTTTTATCGTTATCTGGAGAAATTGTTGGGGTACAAAACATGGTTAAATTGTGTATGTGTTAAGTGCCCATGGTATGAAGAATACTAGTGTTCTAACTTGTCACTTCGGAGAAAGCAACGGCACCCCCCTCCAGTACTCTTGCCTGGAAAATCCCATGGATAGAGGAGCCTGGTAGGCTGCAGTCCATGGGATCGCTAAGAGTCAGACATGTCTGAGCAACTTCACTTTCACTTTTCACTTTCATGCATTGGAGAAGGAAATGACAACCCACTCCAGTGTTCTTGCCTGGAAAATCTCAGGGATGGGGGAGCCTGGTGGGCTGCCGTCTATGGGGTCGCACAGAGTTGGACACAACTGAAGTGACTTAGCAACAGCAGCAGCAACTTGTCACTTATTTGGGTGCAAGTGTAAAAAACAAAGGACGAATACTAAAGTAAATTTTAATGAAGAGCAGATCTGCCATCATTATTGTTATCATTAATTGCCTCAGCAAGATTTAAACTTTTTATTCAGAAATTTTCCAGCTAAAGTTGTGGTCACTGTAAATGGGAAAGATGCAACATGGGTCTGTCTTGCAGGTGGCCAGTTTCTTACTGCAGAGAACTCAACAGCTATTCCATTCCTTTCTTGGGAGCAGATGTGTCTGTTGTCAAGCGGACTCAGCGTTACTTGCATGAAAATTTAGAGCAGTCACCTGTAAGTGTATATGATTTATTTTTTAATGAAGAATATTCTAGTTTGTTTCAGTTCTTCCATCAGTTTAATGTAGGATTTTTATGTTTATAAATCCAAAAAAGAAAGAGTTGAATAGTGAATGTTTCAGTTTCTGGGAGCATAAAGAATTAGTAGTGTAGAGCATTTTGCATTTTATGGGGGTGGTAATAGCTTCCTCCCACAATTCAGATCTGACCTTCTGAATATGTTTTTTACTTGAGACAGTAGAAGCAAGTTCACTGCAGGAAATCCTGGTGTTGTAAGCATCCAACAGTCCTGTTGAGAGTTTGAGATGCTAGAATACTATGGATATATCTGGGTTCTTCTCTCTTCTGTCCTTGCTACCTCTGGAGTCCCATCCTACTCCACTGGTGAGAGAAGTCATTATTCCCACTGCCAAGACTTGAAGAGGAAACTATTTCAAGTTAAAAAAGAATTTCTTAAACAGGTTGTAAGTGGAGTATACATTCTATAATGTGTAATTGTTAAACTCAGGTATATGATTATGAACATTTCATATTTTATTCAAGGAGGGGGAGCTAATTATTGTTTGCAACAATTCCTTTTAAAAAATGTCCCTCTAGTGTCTATTTTCTGAATAAGCTTTTAGAACATAACACATTCATAAAGTGAAAACTGCTTTCATTTGATATTTCTGACTATAGAGTAAGTTATTAGTAGCTAACATTTTTGTATTACTTGGTCTAAGAAAGGCATAACATCCTGATTTTATATTCTTCATCTAGGTTCAGTATGCTGCTTATGTAACTGTGGGAGGCATCACTTCTGTTATTAAGCTGATGTTTGCTGGACTCTTCTTTTTATTCTTTGTGAGGTTTGGCATTGGAAGGCAACTTCTCATAAAAGTAAGTAAGTTTTTATGAAACTAAACCTATAGAAGTATTTTCTATGAATTTTAAAAAGTATGACTAAAGGTTTTGTTTTTTTCCCCTTTAGTTCCCATGGCTCTTCTCCTTTGGTTATTTTTCAAAACAAGGTCCAACACAAAAACAGGTAACCCTTTCCTTTGTATCCAGATCTCTAAAATAATATTTTTCTTTTTACTTTTCCTCAGTGCAGTGATAATAATAGCTAAGACTTGATGAAGCACTTACTTTATTTCAGACATTCTTATGTTCTTTATATATATTAGATTAGTCAATCTTTTCAAACACTCCTTGAGGGAGGTGTTATATCCATTTTATAAATGAGGAAAATAAGTAACAGAAGTAACAGAGAGGCTAAGAAATTTGCCAAAGTCCTGTAGTAAGTAGATGGGCAGGCTAGAATGAGAACTGAGCTGTTTGGCTCCAGAAATTATGTTCTCTTTACATCGTGGAAATTTCAGATTTTTTTACTCTTCAGTTTTACTCCTTCATTGTCTCATCCTTTTTACCTCCTCTGTCCCCCTCTCCCAAGCGTACTTCCTTTTTCCTCTTTCACACACCCTGGATTCCCATGGTAGATAAATTGAATTGTCACCTGTCCAATATCCTCAATACGACGGCTTTAGGCACTTAAAATATAATGTGTAAAATCTGAACTTCTTTCCACCAAACCCTCTTCTTCCTTCTTGTTTCCCATCTCAGTTGGTGGCACTATCATCTGCCCAATCAAGAATGCAGGCATCATTCTAGATTTTTCTCCAAATCCATCACAACTACCTTAGTTCCCTCTCCCTTCTCTCCTGTCTCCCTTCTCTGCCACTTCCTTCTAATTGTGGTAAAATTAAAATACGCATGACATAAAATTTCCCATCTTAACCATTTTCGTTCATCAGGGATACAGAGGGCTGATTGTATATACCCTGTTTTGCTTATCCACTCATCTGTGCATTGACATTTGGATTACTTATGTCTTTTGTCTATTTTGAATAATGCTTTTATGAAATTGAGTGTGCATTAACATCACTGAAGAGCTTTCAAAAAGTCCAATGCCCAAGCCACATTCTACACCAATCAAACCTGAACCTCTGATCATCTGTTTTGGGTTCTCTCCCAAAGTTGAGATCTCTGCTATGAGGCCTCACTTCACACCTACTGAATCAGAGTGTCCAAATGCCAGGGTCAAAACATGTATTTGAAAAAAGCTCCCTGAGTGATTCTGATATACAAAGTCCAGGTGTAAAAGTCATTGCCAAAGCAGTAAATCAGGGAAGTATTTTAAAGAAGGTGATAACAGGGTCAGATTTAATTGTTTATTGAAGTGTAGTTGATTTACAATATTGTGTTAGTTTCAGGTATATGGCAAAGTAACTTAGTTATACATATATATTTTTTTCACGTTATTTTCCATTATAGGTTATTACAAGGTATTGGATGTAGTTCCTTCTGTTATACAGTAAATCCATGTTGCTGATCTATTCTGTGTGTAGCAGTTTGTAGTTGTTAATCCCCTACTCTTAATTTATCTGCCCCCCTTTCCTCTTTGGTAATAGTACATTTGTTTTCTATGTCTGAATTTGTTTATATTTTATATCAGTTTTTAAATTCTACATATAAATGATATCATATAATATTTGCCTTTCTCTGTTTGACTCATTTCACTTAGTATGGTATTGTCTAGGTCCATCTGTGTTGCTTCAAACAGCAATATTTCATTCTTTTTTTATAGCAGTAATATTTCATTGTATATATACATATTAGGGGCTTCCCTCATAGCTCAGTTGGTAAAGAATCTGCCTGCAATGCAGGAGACCCAGGTTCATTTCCTGGGTCAGGAAGATCCCCTGGAGAAGGAAATGGCAATCCGCTCCAGTAAGCTTGCCTGGAAAATCCTATGAACAGAGGAGCCTGGTGGGCTACAGTCCATGGAGTCACAAGAGTCGGACACGACTTAGCAGCTAAACCACCACCACCACCACCACCACCGCCGTACATACCACATCTCCTTAAACCAGTTGTCTGTTGATGAGCACTTGGATTGTTTCCATCTCTTGGCTATTATAAATAGGGCTGCTATGAACATTGGCAAGCATTTATCTTTTGAATTAAAGTTTTCCTGTTTTCTGGATATATGGCCAGGAGTGGGATTGCTGGATCATATGGTAGCTCTGTTTTTAGTTTTTTTAAGGAACCTCCCTCCTGTTTTCTATGGTGGCTGTGCCCATTTACATTCTCACCAGTGAGAGAACATACAGTATTTATCTTTGTCTTACTTTACTTGAAGTCCATCCATGTCATCACAGGTGGCAGGATTTCATTCTTTTTTATGGCTGAATAATATCCCTCTGTGTGTGTGTGTGTGTGATGTGTGTGTGTGTATCACTACATTTTCTTTGCACATCAGTGGACATTTAGGTTGTTTCCGTGTCTCAGCTATTGTAAATAACGCTGCAGTGAACATGGGGGTACAGATATTTTTTCAAATTAGTGTTTTGGTTTGCTTCAAATAAATATCTGAAAGTGGACTTGCTGGATTGTATGATTTGCATTTCCCTGCTGATTACTGATACTGAGCATGTTTTGTTAGTCACCTGTATGTATTTTTTGGAAAGTGTCTATTAAGGCCCATTTTTAATCAGATTGTTTGGTTGAGTCGTATGTATTTTTGTATATTTTCAGTATTAACTCTTTATTGGATCCATTTTTTGAAAATATCTTCTTCCATTCAGTAGGCAGTCTTTTTGTTTTGTTGATAGTTTCACTGTGCAAAATTCAGTTTAATGTAGTTCCACTTGTTTATTTTTGCTTTTGTTTCTCCTAAGAAGACATCCAGTAAAATACTAAGACTGGTGTCAAAGAGCATACTACCTATGTTTTCCTCTCAGGAGTTTTGTGGTTTCAAGTCTTACATTTAAGTTCTTAATCCACTTTGAGTTTATTTTTCTATATGTTGTGAAACAGTAGTCCAGTTTGATTTTTTTGCATGTAGCTGTCCAATTTTCCCAACACAGTTTATTAAAGAGACTGTCTTTCCTGTTGTATGTTCGTGCCTCCTCTATTGTAGATTAATTGAATGTGTAAGTGTGGGATTATCTCTGAGCTCTCTACTCTGTTCCATTGATCTATGTGTCTGTTTTTTTTGTGCCAGTACCATACTAGTTTTGGGGGTTTTTTTGGCCATGCTGCACAGCTTACAGGATCTTAGTTCCCCAACCAGAGATTGAACCCATGCTTCCTGCCGTGGGAGCATGGCGTTCTAACCCCTGTACCACCAAGGAGTTCTCAGTACCATACTCTTTTGATTACTGTACTTTTGTACTGTAATTTGAAATTATAGATGATGATACTTCCAGCTTTGTTATTCTTTCTCAGGATTACTTTGACTTCAAATTTAAGAATTATTTGGTCTCATTCTGTGAAAAATGCCATTGGTATTTTGATAGCTATTGCATTGACTGTGTAGATTTTCTTGGGTAGTATTGTCGTTTTAACAATATTAGTTCTTACAATCCAAGAGCATGGTATATATTTCTATGTGTCATCTTCAGTGTCTTTCATTAGTGTCATAGTTTCTTGAGCACAAGTATTTTACATCCTTGATTAGATTTATTTCTTGGTATTATTCCTTTTGATTGTAAATAAGATTGTTTTCTTAATTTCTCTTTCTGATTGTTGTTAGTATATGGAAATGCAATAAGTTTCTGTATGTTAACTTTGTATTTATATCCTGCAACTTTACTGAGTTCATTTATTAGTTTTAATAATATTTTTGTGGGATCTTTAGGATTCTGTATGTAATGCCATGACCTCTGCATACAGTGACAATTTTACTTCTTACTTTCCAATTTAGATTCCTTGTATTTTGTTTCTTGTCTGATGGTTTTGACTAGGACTGCCAAGTACTATGTTGAATAGAAGTGGCAAGAGTGGGTGCTCTTGTCTTGTTTCTGATCTTAGAAGAAAAGCTTTCAGAAAAGCTCTTAACTTTTCACCATTGAGTATGCTGTTGGCTATGGGTTTGTCATATATGGTCTTTATTATGTTGAAATATGTCCCGTCTATATACACACTTTGTTGAGACTTTTTATTAAAATGGATGTTGAATTTTATCAAGTGCTTTTCCTGTGTTTGAGATGATTATATGATTTTTATCCTTTATTTTGTTAATGTGGAATATCACACTGACTTATTTGTGGATGTTGAACATGTTTGCATCCCTAAACTAAATCCCACTTAAGTATAGTATGTGCTGTGCTGTGCTGTGCCGTGCAAAGTCACTTCAGTTGTGTCCAACTCTTTGCGACCCTATGGACGGTAGCCCACCAGGCTCCTCTGTCCATGGGATTCTCCAGGCAAGAATACTGGAATGGGTTGCCATGCCCTCCTCCAGGGGATCTTCCTGACCCAGGGATCGAACCCATGTCTTTTATACCTCCTGCATTGGCAGGCGGGTTCTTTACCACTAGCGTGACAGCCAGATCTTAATTATAGCTTATGGTCCATTCAATGTATTGTTGAATTCAGTTTGGTAATATTTTGCTGAGGACTTGGCACAGGAAGCTGAGGCTTCCCTGGTGTTTCAGTTGGTAAAGAATCCCCCTTCAATGCAGGAGACCTGGGTTCAGTTCCTGGGTTGGGAAGATCCCCTGGAGAAGGAAACAGCTACCCACTTCAGTATTCTGGCCTAGAGAATTCCATGAACAGAGGAGCCTGGCAGGCTACAGTCCATGGGGTCACAAAGAGTTGGATACAACTGACTCACTTTCACTTTCATTTTGCACTTATATTTATCAGAGATATGGGCTGTAATTTTCATTTCTTGTAGCCACCTTGTCTGGTTTTGCCTTTAAATAATGATTTATCCTTTCTGGTACCTACTTCACTTTTCTTTGTAATAAACTTCTCTATTAGAAGGTATGTGTGCTGTGAGGACACACACAATTCAAGACCCTGGCCTCCTGCTCAGTAAATTTAATAATGCCCTTCACTAAGCTAACCCTGGACTTCTAATTCATGCTTCATATTGTTACTAGATCTCATGTGTGTGTGTACACACACACACACACACACACACACACAATCTTCCCCCCTCCCCTAAACTAAGCTCTAGAAATGCCGTATATTTTATTTTTATAAGTACTTTATGTCTCAGGGCCTAATATAATGTCTGACACTTGGTTTATACTTAATAAAAATTTGTTCACCGTGGCCTTGTTACTTTTTTTCTAAGTTTAGTGATTATGACAGATGCTTGGATAAATCTTCTATAATTTAATTTTGAATCAAATTTTTATACTTCTAAATGGAGCAGTTTTGTGTCTATATCCTAGGCCCATATTACCATTACTTGCTGACTATTTTTGTCTTCTCACCTCAAACATATCTAAAGCCAGAGTAACATATTCTGTCCTAAAATAAAAACTACCTCCAGCTTTTCCTCTGAAACTGCCTGTTTTAGTGATGCTGTTCTTTCAGCTACAGCCTAAGATTCATCTTTATTCTTCACTAAGACTCAGCTTTATTCCTCACTACCTCTGTCCCCAGAACATTACACCAATCAGCAAAACTTATGGTTCTTCAAAGAATTATTTTTTGTTCCATGCTTAGTTACGGATGACAGGATATTCTATCTAATAGAATATTGATGTTATCTATTAAAAATGTCTTATATGAAGTATAATGTTAATAGAATGTTTTATTGTGTTCAAGGAGGAAATGACATATTTATTTAATAAACTCTTTGCTTTCTATTCCTCAGATTGATGCTTCATCATTTACTATGACATTTTTTGGTCAAGGATTCAGCCAAGGCGTTTCCCCTGTTAAGAACAAACCAAATATCAGAATTTGTACTCAGGTGAAAGGACCAGGTATTTCACATGTGACTTAAGAACGTTTGGGAGTTTTACATTGTCTTTAGCTGTAACATGGTGTACTAGTCATAATTTCTTTTTAAAATTTGTTTTAGAAATAAATTTATACAGTTATTTAAGTTAATAATGATAAATAATTCTGTCAAAAGAAGGATTGGAATTATTGGTATCATTCAGTTTTATTGTTGTATACCTCTCTCTGATCTTTTTTTCTTTCAGTATGATTCAGTAATTCTGAATGGAATTTTTAATATAAGAAGACAAGGGGCTGATTGATATTTATCTGTTCTACTCTCATACTCAAGGGTCACTTTAAAGCCTTTTACTTATAACAGTAGTATAATTATAATCAAGGCTGTGGTCCAAGCTTTCTTTGGAGTCTGTGATCACTCTGACATTGCTTGTGAAATATGTGCACATGTGTGTTTTCCCAGGGAGGGTAAAAATTTTGATAGGTTGTTAAAAAACTGTCACCCCAAAACATTCAATAACTAGTACTATAAATTTTAGAGAACTATACAGAGACAGCCCCACTGTGAGTTACGTTTCGTTACCATCCTTCCTAATAGATCACGGGCCTCTGTTGTACAGTTTTTAATCAAGCCAAATAGCAAAAATATCTTTGCATCTTGCATTTTTTTAAAATTTCTACTTGGGTTTTTAGGATAAGCTATGTTCTTATTTGACATGAATATAAATACCAATGTTCTACTGGTTTATAGACTTCTTTTAAAGTTACTTCTTAAAGTTAGACTTCTTTGAGAGTTACTCAGTTGTCCTTTAAGAAACTGAGTCTGTTTTTTAAAGTGAAGTTTAGTGTATTTGATTGATAAAGGTCAGTTTAGTGTATGAGTTGGGCTTCCGTGGTGGCTCAGATGGTAAAGAATCTGCCTGCAATGCAGGAGACCAGGGTTTGATCCCTTCGTCGGGAAGATCCCCTGGAGGAGGAAATGGCAACCCACTCCAGTATTCTTGCCTGGAGAATCCCATGGACAGAGGAGCTGAATAGGCTGCAGTCTAAGGGGTCGCAAAGATTGCACAGGATATGAATAAATCTAGGATCATTGGTAAGAGTGTTGGCTTGAGCTAGCTGCCCGCATGTGATTCTGGTTCAACCACTATGTGACTCTGTGAATGTGAATGAGGCGCTTAACCTCTCTATGCCTCAGTTTCCTCATCTGTAAAATGGATATAAAATAGTACTAACCTTGTATGATTGTTAAGAGGATTAAATAAGTTTAATAGATTTAAAGCACTTAATACAGTTCCTAACACTTAGTAAGGACTATATACATGTTAATTGTTATTTTTGTTATTTCATGAACAGAGTATTAAGGAAATTCTGTACATTAAGATATAAAATCTACCATTTGATTTTTCGGTGCTGTTGAATGTCTAGTTTATGGGTACTTTCTTTTTCTTGATCACCTGTTTTCTGCAGAAGCTGGCTATGTAACTACCCCCATAGCCATGGTCCAGGCAGCCATGACTCTTCTAAATGATGCCTCTGATCTTCCTAAGGCGTGAGTCTGGTTTTCTTCAAATTTAAAGATATCTTTTCCATTTACGTTATATTTTAGCTTATTTTAGTTCAGTTTTCAGGTATTGGGTTTACAGTATCTTTGATCCAAAGAGAGAGATGAACTTAAAATCATAAGGAAGTTCCTTACTGACTTCTAGGAACAGTGCAGAAAGAAGTTGAGAGCCATGTAATTTGGCTTCAGTCCCTTCGAAAAATAACTCAGATCCCAAGTTAGCTACTCAAAAAAAGGCCCCCGTAGTTCAGTGTTATTGGCAGGAGCCCTTAATCCATGCTGAATGATACCCAGCTGCCAGTGAGAGCCTTGATTCATGGCATCCTGGCTAGATAATTATTAAGTACACTATCTTACTGGAGGATTTAGCTGTTAGCCTAAAAGTAGGGCAGCTTTACAAATAAGCATAGGCTTGCAGGCTTAGAAACAAATCAGGTATGACCTGAAACTAGTAAGTAATAAATATAAAAATTATATAAAGTGAAACTTAATTACATTTTCTTCAAATATTTGTATACCCTTTGAAAGTATTTAGCATTTTTTGAATGGTAGCCATTAAATGTAACAAAAACTTCTTTTTCATCCTATTTGTCCTGTTTATGCTGCATTAATAATTGATTACCTCAGTTTATTTTGTCCATGTGTGTATTTAGAGGCTTCCCAGGTGGCACTAGTAGTAAAGAACCCACCTGCCAGTGTAGGAGACAGAGACATGGGTTCAGTCCCTAGGTAGAGATGATCCCCTGAAGAAGGGCATGGCAACCCACTTCAGTATTCTTGCCTAGAGAATCCCAGAGGAGCCTGGCAGGCTACAGTCCATGGGGTCGCAAAGAGCTGGACACAACTGAAGCAACTTAGCACACATGCATGTGTATATTTAATCTTCCTGAGTCTTAGGGCTGACTTTATAAACAGCAACTGCTACTTGGGTTGATAACTCTCCATGTGGCCCTTCCAACACACACACACCAGTTTGTGGAAACAGTCTCATTATCACTGAACCAGTCTAGACAGGTTTGCTAGGTACTAGTTTCCTCTTAAATAACAGCTACTTGCTCACTTGGCTGGTTTTAGAAATGGAACCAAAAAACAGTCCATGATGAAATCAAGAATTGGGTTTTTATAAGTTTTGCATTGATTTGATAGCTGGCTGTCCAGCAGGTCATCTAGCAGAGGAAGGGGCTGGAGCTGGGCATGGTGCACTGTTTTCACCTTGTTTTCTTACAGGGGTGGAGTCTTCACGCCTGGAGCAGCTTTTTCCAGAACAAAACTGATTGACAGACTTAATGAACGTGGCATTGAATTCAGTGTCATTAGCAGCACTGAAGTCTAAACATTTGAATCATTAATTGAAGTCATAAAATGTATGAATTAACAGCTTTTTAATTTGGTATGTTGAAATGCTTCTATAAACCTATCTGACTATATGTGGAAAAGATTGTCAAATCTAAAATATGTATACATTAAAAGCAGGAAATTGTACTAGCTTACCCTGAATTTCAAATCTTAGCTGATATTTGTGATTTTATTGCTTTTGAGAGAAAACTTAACATTTGACTGACTTTTTCATTGAAGAATTCATGGTCATTTTTTATAAGTGAGCTGGCAGATCAGAGGATGGGATGGTGGCTCTGTCTATGTTGCTGACACACCCCAGCTGGTGGTCATGTGAGATAGTGGCTGCTGTTTTCCTTGTCATGGTATCAAATGGGATCTCACTTTCCCATGAATTTCTCTGCATAGTGTAGGCCTTTGCCAAATGAAACTGCAGTTTTTGCTGTTTTAGCCTAGTTTTTCACCCATCTGCACTGACTGATTTTGGACTCTTACCTAAAGTTTAATAATAAAGGATTGTCAATTGAACAGTGGATTTGTGTTTGGACATGTCTGTGTAATTGAGTAATGGTAGAAATGTGCTTCCCAAGTGGTCTGTGTCCTGCTAATAACTGGGTTATTCATTTTCCCTGGTTCTATACCAATGGTTAGTTTGAAAGATGTAGCTGGTAAATTTCTACTGATTTCCACTGCCTAAGCAAAACTTTTCTCTAATTTACTTTTTATATTTAACTACATTTTCCACTGAAGCCTAAAAATAAGGCAAAGACATTTCCTTTTGTAATCATACCATAAACACAAATCAGTGTTCTATTACGTTCATCATGTAAAGAGGACAGCCATTTCCTTTATGGAATTTCTACAATACAGTGAGAGGTATGAAACTGATAAAAATCTTACTCATGTTAGGAGGCAACTCTGCCACTTTTCACTTTCATACATTGGAGAAGGAAATGGCAACCCACTCCAGTGTTCTTGCCTGGAGAATCCCAGGGACGGGGGAGCCTGGTGGGCTTCCGTCTATAGGGTCACACAGAGTCGGACTGAAGTGACTTAGCAGCAGCAGCAGCTGTACAAACTGTACAGAAGAAAGAGGATCTTTAACTTAAAGAACAAATAAGGAAAGAGGCTTAGAGAAGGGACATGGCTTGCTCCAAACCATAGAACTGATTAGTCATGGATTCAGCTCCAGGCAGTCGATCCTATTGCTCAGAGTGGTGACCATTCGCTGCTCATATTTTCTACCTCACCTTCAGCCTGAATTCATTTTTACATGATTTTAAATCAAATAAGGAATTTTGCTTGAAAGCAGTGTAATAGGTTGAGTGAGTGAGAAATGGGTTGACTAAGTTGAGTCCACAATTCAGCTCCGATAGCCAAGTTAATTAAATAATATTGACAACTCAAAGCACAAATGTTTTCAGTTGGTGTATCCTCTGGGAAAGATTGAAGGCATGAGGAGAAGGGGACGACAGAGGATGAGATGGTTGGATGGCATCACTGACTCGATGGACATGAGTTTGAGCAAGCTCCAAGAGTTGGTGATTGACAGGGAAGCCTGGAGTGCTGCAGTCTATGGGGTTACAAAGAGTCGGACAGGACTGAGCAACTGAACTGAACACTATTCCGCATGCAATAAACATTCTTTCTTCTGTTTCACTATAAGAGCAACATCATTTTTCAGTTTCCACAAGCTGGATTCAAGTAGGTCCCCAAAGTCCTTTAACATTTGTGACTGTTGGTGTACAAATGGCCGAAGCATTTGATCATCTTCCTAAAAATAAAGAAAAAAATGATATTGTTGTCAAACCCCAAATTCATATGCCCAATGCACAGTGAAGCCAAACAAACTGGAATAGTGGAGTTTGGAGCAAAGAAGCTTGTATTAGTTGAGGAGGCGCCGACTCTGAAGATGGGAGACCTAGACTCATCTCAAATCCATCCTACTGGCTGGCCAGGGTGCAAGGGTTTTAAAAGCAAAAGTAAAGGGGGTGGGGGTGATATGTGATTTCAGCTCCCCTATAAGACCTCAGTTGCAGACTTCTGAGCATCATCTTGTAACTTGAGTCTGTCATTGTGGTTGATCTGTGTGTCCTAGCAAACTAGTATACCATGGTCTCGTGATCCCTTAACTTCTTTTGGAGAGAGAGCAAAAGCAATGATGGTTATTTACCTCATGATGGCTCAGGAATTCACTTCTTAATTGACCCAGTGTCACTAATTTTAAGACTGCTTGTGTTGCAGGAAGGGGAACTCCTTCCAGGGCCAGAAAGTGGACTCTGGTCTAATACTCAAAAATGAATTGTCAGAGGAGACACATGTGTTGACAAAGCAAGAGATTTTATTGGGAAGGGATCCCCGGGCAGAGAGCAGTAAGGTAAGGGAACTCAGGAGAACTGCTCTGCCACATGGCTTGCAGTGGGTTTTATGGTGATGGGATTAGTTTCCGGGTTGTCTTTGGCCAGTGATTCTGGTTCAGAGTCCTGGTGGTGCGTACATTGCTCAGCAAAGATGGATGGCAGTGAGAAGGATTCTGGGAGGTGGTTGGACACGTGGTGTCACCTTTTGACCTTTCCTCAACTCTTCCAGTTGGTGGTGGCTTATTAGTTCCATGTTCCTTACCAGGACCTCCTGTCATAAAATAATTCATACAATGGTAACTATGGTGCCTGGCCAGGGTGAGTGGTTTCAGTCAGTGTGATTCCCCTCACACCTGGGGCCATTTGATAGAGCATATCGCCACAGTTTGGGGTCATAAGTCAACGCATTGTTTTAAGCTGACAATCATGGAAAAGATGTTGCTGGGCTTGTTTTTCCTTTGTGTCTGTGTTCCCTCACTCCCCTAGTTAGTAATTGCTTGAATCTGCTCTTTGGAACTCAGGGAAGTTCTAGGAGAGGAAAGTCTTTTTCTCCAAGCAAGAAGCCAGGAACATGGATGGGATGTGTACTCAAAAGGGCCTGAAGTGTCCTGCTCAGTTTCAGTCTTAGTAGACTCACTTCATTATAGTAAAAGGATGGTGTGTGTACATGAGGGTGTGCCCAGTAAGATCTCCCTTTGAGCTGGAAAGCTGCATTTGAAAGCTGCTACCAGAGGCAACAATTCACCTAGGAGCAGGTCTGGTTTAGGAAGCCTGCCTAAATGACCATTTCAGTTCAGTTCAGTTCAGTTCAGTCACTCAGTCATGTCCCGACTCTTTGCAACCCCATGAACCACAGCATGCCAGGCCTCCCAGTCCATCACCAACTCCTGGAGTCCACCCAAACCCATGTCTATCGAGTCGATGATGCCATCCAACCATCTCATCCTCTGTCGTCCCCTTCTCCTCCTGCCCTCAATCTTTCCCAGCATCAGGGTCTTTTCCAGTGAGTCAGCTCTTCTCATCAGGTGGCCAAAGTATTGGCACTTCAGCTTCAACATCAGTCCTTCCAATGAACACCCAGGACTGATCTCCTTTAGGATGGACTGGTTGGATCTCCTTGCAGTCCAAGGGACTCTCAAGAGTCTTCTCCAACACCACAGTTCAAAAGCATCAATTTTTCGGCACTCAGCTTTCTTTATAGTCCAACTCTCACATCCGTACGTGACCACTGGAAAAACCATAGCCTTGACTAGACGGACCTTTGTTGGCAAAGTAATGTCTCTGCTTTTTAATATGCTGTCTAGGTTAGTCATAACTTTCCTTCCAAGGAGTAAATGTCTTTTAATTTCATGGCTGCAGTCACCATCTGCAGTGATTTTGGAGCCCAGAAAAATAAAGTCATCCACTGTTTCCACTGTTTCCCCATCTATCTGCCATGAAGTGATGGGACTGGATGCCATGATCTTAGTTTTCTGAATGTTGAGCTTTAAGCCAACTATTTCACTCTCCTCTTTCACTTTCATCAAGAGGCTCTTTAGTTCTTCTTCACTTTCTGCCATAAGGGTGGTGTCATCTGCATATCTGAGGTTATTGATATTTCTCCCGGCAGTCTTGATTCCAGCTTGTGCTTCCTCCAGCCCAGCATTTCTCATGATGTATTCTGCATAGAAGTTAAATAAGCAGGGTGGCAGTATACAGCCTTGGTACTCCTTTTCCTATTTGGAACCAGTCTGTTCCATGTCCAGTTCTAACCGTTGCTTATTGTCAACAGGGAAAATTGGTGAGAGAATCCAAATATTTGGGACTGGCATAATACTGTAGATGTTCTGAAGTTTTCAAAGGACCATGTGGGTAGGGATTCTCCCATCGATAGGGTTGACTGATATGGGTCCCCTGCCCCAAAGGAGAAGGGACTGCAGATGGCCCTGTGGGCCAGGGCACCTGTGAGCAATGGTAGAGGAGGTGACGGTGCTCACAGAGATGGGGAGTGGGCAGGGGGCAGATAGTGTGTCATGGCATCTCCTTTTAGTTTCTGTTTCCCTGATGATTAGTGAAATGCCTGCTCAAAGACTTTGGCCATTTTTTCCAATGTATTTTGCCACGTGTTGTCTTTCTTATTTTAATAATTATGTAGTTTGTTTATTCTGGATGCTAACATCACCAACTCAGCAGACATGAGTTTAAGCAAACTCTGGGAGATGGGGAAGGACAGGGAAGCCTGGTGTGCTGCAGTTCATGGGGTCACAAAGAGGTGGACACGACTGAGTGACTGAACAACAATACAAATAGATTCTCCCAGGTTGTGGCTTATTTTTTACTTTATTTTTAGTGTCTTTCACCACAGTAGTTTTTCTTTCTTTCTTTATTGTGAGCTGAGCACTGAAGAATTGATGCATTTGAACTGTAGTGTTGGAGAAGACTCTTGAGAGTCCCTTGGATTGCAAGGAGATCCAACCAATCAATCCTAAAGGAAATCAGTCCTAACTATTCATTGGCAAGACTGATGTTGAAGCTTCAGCTTCAATCCTTTGGCCACCTGATGGGAAGAACTGACTCATTGGGAAAGACCGTGATGCTGGGAAAGATTGAAGGCAGGAGGAGAAGGGGATGATAGAGGATAAGATGATTGGATGGCATCACTGACTCAATGGACATGAGTTTGAGCAAGCTCCAGGAGTTGGTGATGGACAGGGAAGCCTGGCGTGCCGCAGTCTATGGGGTTGCAAAGAGTTGGACAAGACTGAGCAACTGAACTGCACTGATACCTCCAAAAGAGTGCCCCAAATGTATGCATAGGTACAAATTAAACAAGGCTGCTCAAGAAAACACTCTGTCTCTTGATTTCCTCCTGGTTATACCCATTTCCCCACCCCTAGAAGCAACCACTAACCTAAGTCGATCATCATTTTCTTGCCACCTAGAATGCAGCCCTAAACAGCCCTGTATTTTGCCTGTTTTCTGGCCACTTATGCCGTAATTTACTTATCTTCTGTGGATGTGCATTAGGATGTTTCTATTTGGGGAGCTATAACGGAAAATGGTTAAAATACCATCTTATGCATATATGCATCGGTTTCTACAGGCTTTTTCACCTGGACCACCATCTGAACCACAGAACAGAAAATGACTTGAATGACTATCTTCCCAGTTCTCTCAGGAATGGTTTATAACAAGGACCATTCCAGATAGGTAGGAGAAAAATTAATTCATTACATACATAGCATACCAAGAGAGGTGGTTCAAACTTGAGTCAAAGGCAGGATAATCTAGCTGCTGCTGCTGCTGCTAAGTCACTTCAGTCATGTCCGACTCTGTGTGACCCCATAGATGGCAGCCCATCAGGCTCCACTGTCCCTGGGATTCTCCAGGCAAGAACACTGGAGCGGGTCGCCATTTCCTTCTCCAATGCGTGAAAGTGAAAAGTGAAAGTGAAGTCGCTCAGTCGTGTCCGACTCTTAACGACCCCATGGACTGCAGCCTACCAGGCTCCTCTGTCCATGGGCTTTTCCAGGCAAGAGTACTGGAGTGGGGTGCCATTGCCTTCTCCGAGAATAATCTAGAGGGCTCATTAAAGCACAGTTGACTGGGCCTCACACCCAGAAATTCTGACTCAGCAGGTCTGGGAGGAGACCCTGGAATTTGCATTTCTAACAAGATTCCAGATAATGCTGCAGCTGCTGACTGGGAGGACCACACTTCAAGAACCTCTACCTCAGAGCATGAGGGCGCAGTTCTCTGCAGAACCAGTTTACTCTGTGGAGAAGAGGAGTTGAATTGCAGGCTTATAGGGGAGGTGCATCTTTGACTTTTATTAGATAAATGGCAACAATTTTTAAAGTTTTTATACTGATTTATGGGCTTCCCTGGTGACTCAGTGCTAAAGAATCTGCCTGCCAATGCAGGAGACCCGGGTTCAATCCCTGTGTCAGGAAGGTCTCCTGGAGAAGGGATTGGCAACCCACTCCAGTATTCCATGGGGTCACAAAGAGTTGGACATAACTGAGTGACTAACACATATACACACCCATCTGGTGGTTGTGAGAACTCAATAAATATAAAAACACTTAGTAAGTATTATGTTGTTTTTAGTTGCCAAGTGGTGTCCAACTCTGCAGCCCGCTGGACTACAGTCCTCGAGTTTCCTCTGTCTATGGGATTTCCCAGGCAAGATACTGGAGTGGGTAGCCATTCCCTTCTCCAGGGTATCTTCCTGCCCCAGGATGGAACCCGTGTCTCTTACATCTAACCTGCCTTGGTAGGCGGGTTCTCTACCATTAGTGCCACCTGGGAAGCCCCCAAGTGTTATAGAAATGTTTGCTATTATGACTATTTCTTTTTATCCCCCTTTCCAATCTTTATACCTTTTATTTCTGGCCTTGCTACACTGGCTAGAACCTAAAGTACAATGTCAAAAAAAAGTGAAGATAGCTGACATCTATGATTTACCATTAAGATTATGCTTCCTGTGTGTTTAAGACTGCCTTTATCAGATTAAGAAATGTCTATTTTGTTCCTAGTTTACTAAGAGTTTTTATCGTGGGAGGTTGCTGAATTTTATCACATGCTTTTTCGGTATCGATTGAAGTAACCATGATTTTTCTCCTATAATATCTTAGTGTGATGAATTATATTTCTTTGGTTTTATAACAATAAAGCAAACATGCACTTCTGGGATATTCTATATGTCGTAAAGTGCAGGAATCTCAATCCTGCAGGAGCCACAGATGAACCAACCAGATGTACACTAGAGTGCAAAATGGGACCAGAGACGGGTGGGAGCCGGAAAGCAGCAGACTCAGTGTTCCCGGCCTTGGCCTGCTCTTCAGCAGCACACACCCACCCACCTCCGGAAATGCCGTTCTAGCCAAGAGCTACATTTAATGGAAAGATAATCCTTTGGCTCCGCGGGTGCTGGGTACTCACAGGAGGTTTATAACGTCTCAGTTTGAGAAACTGCCCTCTGGCCACATTCATGCTTTGGTAGAACACCTTAAGAGCTCTGGCAAATTCTCTGTCGTAGCTGGCTTGCTGGGTGGTGCACATTTGATTAATCTCTCTGGCTGCTGGCCCTTGTGCTGTCATCCAAGTGATCTTTCGGGTTCTGGAAGGCTGATGTGCTGAAGGTGGAAGATAAGAGAACGTTTATTTGTTCATCTCAAAGCAGTCAATCTTAAAGGAAATCAACCCTGAATATTCACTGGGAGGGCTAATGCTGAAGCTGAAGCCCCAGTACTCTGTCCACCTGATGTGAAGAGCTGACTCACTGGAAAAGACTCTGATCCTGGGAAAGACTGAGGGCAGGAGGAGAAGTGGGCGGCAGAGGATGACATGCTTGGATGGCATCACAACTCAATGGACATGAATTTGAGCAAACTCTGGGAGTTGTGAAGGACAGGGAAGCCTGGCATGCTGTAGTCCACTGGGTCTCAAAGAGTCGGACATGACTAAGTGATTGACCAACAACTATTTATCCACATATTTATATATTTAATTATCTTGGTGGCATTGTACTACATCATCATTTATCAGGGACCCATTGGGACCCATCCAAAGAAATCTTACAAGAAAAAAAAGTTCTGCCTTTTTTCAAAAACTGAAACAAGATATTAACTCATTTAAAGCTCATTTCTTAGAAAATATACATCACAAATGTAGGAGTTTAGAGCAAGTCTAAACACCAAGATTTGAGCAGCCTCTCACCTTGTTGACTAGAACTGGTTCTCTCAATAGATTCTTTAAGAAGCACATTTTCCTCTCTGAGGATTCTGTTTATGTTTCTGAGCAGTTCCATCTCCTGTTCTAACTTGAGCAGCTTCAGATAAAGCTCTGGTATCTGGTTTGACTACAGAAACAAGTTGGATTAGTCCTGTGTGCATTATTTGCATATCCTTTGAGACTGGCCGTTGTTCCTATCTTATGAAAACTGGACAGGGTGCAGTGAGGGGTGGGTGGTAACCAAGATTTAAGACCCTCAAGATACACAGGAGTAAATCAAGAAAGAGGCTTTTTAATGGGAGGGAATATTGATGATCCCCAAGCAACTACTATCTGAGATTTTTTTTTTAGTCATCTGTGACATCTATTTTTAATGTGAGTTAAATAAACACACCTGACCTGTATCCATCACAGTGGAAATTTTCTTCGTGTCCACCAGGATGTGGCCTTCACCTGTAACCGTGAGGTCCAGCCGAGAGCAGCTCAGTTCAGCACAGCCTTCTGTAGTGTGAGGGAGATACCATCAAGGAAAGAAACGTCTCATCCTCCACTCGCAGTATTGTGTGAGGAGGTTTAAACCACGTAATCAACTGTGGACTAAAACCCAGAGGCTCAGGAGAAGACAGCTCTCAGCCACTGCTGTCAAGAGCCTGACCACCTCCCTCTACAGCGCTAAGATATACAACATGATATCTGATGGAGCAATGCACCATGCAAAAGGGGAGGTAAGCATGGTACCTTGAAGACCCCATAAATCAACAATGAGAGCATTTGTCTGTAAATAATTCAGAAACTCCTGAGATGCATTTAAGGTTGTAAATTGGACAGTCTCGTCAATTTGGGGATTCACAATTTTCCATACAGGCTTGGTATATAAGGTGTTTGGAAGATCATAAATTCTGTACCTGAGAAAAGAACAGAAAACATAACTCAAAACCATAAGGGATACATTTCTAAGGGAAAGTATCAGATAAGCCAAAGAGTTGTAGCCTGCTTTGTTGGGTTGGTAAGGCGTGCATGCTCAGTTGAGACCAATTCTGCAACCCATGGATGGCAGCCTGCCAGGCTCTGCTGTCAATGGGCTTGTGCAGGCAAAAACACTGGAGTGGGTTGCCATTTAGTTGATAAAAGATGACCTACAATTGATTCTCCTGATTGCCACCCCTAACATCTCAGCTATTCAACATAGATATCATTACATAGATAATACTTATTAAAAGTCTAACAAAAAGAGAAAAGGATTGTGATACTTTCTACTTAGACAATCTAAAGTTATTAATTTTCCACTGTGGTTTGTTTTTGTCCTTCAAAATCTCCCTTCTTTATTGTTTCATCTTTTAGTATCCTTTAGCCCAATTAGTTTAAGCATATTTGGTGCCTCTATCATATAGTCACACATAGTCCTTTTGTTTCCAACTGAAAAAAGAAAATAAACCCAATCATCCTACTTTGATAACACAGGTTTACTAGATGCTCTTTCTGATAATTAAAATTCCTGACTCTTGTCTTCAATTACTTAGAAGAATCAGTACATGTTGACCTGTACACAGTGACCGGGAGGGACATGTAACTTCTCCCTCTGTTAAGCAGAAAGAGGAAATAGTCATTTGGGAGTTGAACAAGCAGAAAAACTTAAGTAAATGTCACGATCAACTCGTTCTTAAAACTTGAGGAAAGGCTCCCTCCCACCAGGGCACACAGGCCAGGTGGTTCACGTTCAGCAGCTCGGCGGGGCAGGCTGGTACCCCATCTGAACACCCCTCTCCGCATCTTCCTTTAGCCACTTTGTGCCAAGGCACTGCACAAGGCGAATCTGGAAATCCATCCTCTTGCCCAGCAGATCCACTGGGTCAGTAACCACATCTTCCTCACCACGTGCTCTATGAACAGAAGAGGTAAACATTGATCACAGGTTAACCTGGGCCCAAGCAAGTGAGACTGATGTCAGTGAAGATTATGTAGACTCCTATGTGTGTCAGTCACTCAGTCATGGTGGACTCTTTATGACCCCATGGACTGCAGCCGGGCAGGCTCCTCTGTCCATGGAATTCTCCAGGCAAGAATATTGGAGTGAGTAGCCATTCCCTTCTCCAGGGATCCTGACCCAGGAATCGAAGCCGGGTCTCCTGCATCATTGCAGGTGGATTCTTTGCAATCTGAGCCACCAGGGAAGCCCTGAGAGATAGCCAAATTCTCTGAAGGAAGGATGGGTAATATTACCAGCTGCAGAATTCATTCAAGAGACATATCACAAGAGCCCACTCTGCTCTTGTACTTTAAGATGTGGACTTTCTCAAAGAGGAGACAGGAATATAACAGCTTCTTGTAATAAATGCACCCAGGTGTGGATGTCAGACTGCCATTGAAGATTTAGGTAGGTTCCCCAGTGGGCAGAGGGGCTGCCACCTAGAGAAAGCCAGCTGGGTGGCCACAGGCAGCCTCTCCAAGTGTCATTCTCCTTGTGAACCCTTCACAGTCCAGAGTCAACTCCACAGGCTCAGAAACCAGTTTGGACAGCTTTCCAACAGGGTACTTCTCTCACATCAACTGAGCTCACAGAGATTGAAACCTGTAAACTATAATGCCACTTTACTAATTCAGAGTGAGAAGTACAACCATCAGGCAGCCTAGGAGCCTGGGGTAGCAAAATGCCCAGGAAGTTACTTAGAGTTCAATAAAGACAGCGAGCACTGGTCATCTTAGTCTTTTAGTCACAAGACTTGGCAGTTTTGTTGCTCACTTGTTGACCGTTTCTTCTTCAGAAAGACAAAAAGTTTACATCAGCTAGCCCCCGAGGACACTGGCACTAGACCAGGCCTCCTGCTGGCCTCTTTACTTAGAATTGCTAAGAGGTGTGAGCTTTCGTAAGAACTCTCTCAACTGCCTTTGGCCCAGAGAGAGGAAACGGAGACAACCTCTGTATGTGTGTAAGTATCTCAGTCGTGTCGGACTCTATGTGACCCCGTGGACTGTAGCCCACCAGGCTCCTCTGTCCATGGAATTCTCCAGGCAAGAATACTGGAGTGGGTTGCCATTCTCTTCTCCAGGGGGTCTTCTTGACCCAGGGATCAAACCCATGTCTCCTGCACTGCAGGTGGATTCTTTACTGTCTGAGCCACTAGGGATGCCCCAGAGACAACCCGAGGGGACAGTAGAGGTTATACAGTGGAGTTAGCACAAAGATCAGAGAACAGCTCAGAATGGGGCCACATAAGGAAACAAGATACCACAGTTCCTTCCTTGAGAAAAGGAACAAAGAAATTAACAGAGCCTGTCCAGGGAGGCAGGGTGAGCTACAAAATCAGCTTCCTGCTGCTGGCGCTTGGGCCTGGTCAGCAGGGCTGAGGACTAACGCTGGAACGAACAAATGTGTGTGGTGGGTCCCAGACCTCACAGGCGCCAGGAAGGGCGGGGGAGGGTGGAAGGTTCTGTGGAGCCCTTGGCTTCCCTACCGACCCAGATCTCTGGGCTCGTGTCCGTGTTTCCTTCTACTACAGTCCTGCCTCTGCAGGGTATTCTCATTCCTCTGGTCCCCTAGGGCAGTGTGAGCTGCTCAAAGACTGCTGGATGTGGGGTTTTAAATAGTCCAGGTCAGCTGATTTGGCTGCCTTGGCAAAATCAGATATGATGAGGCCAAATTATGAATGAACGAGCTCATTTGTTTGTCTCAGGAGTGACCTCTTCAGGGCACCAAGTTCTCCCCTTCCAGGAGAACTCAGGCTTGCTGTGAGTTTTCTGTGTGACCCAGAACTAGACAAGGGGGTGGCGGAGATACCCACTGTCCTGTCGGGGAGCAGGGGTTTATGTGGATATGCAACACTGCCTCTTCCAGCCCGTCACAGTTCAGAAACTCCACTTGTTCCTCGAACTTCATGCAGTAGGCAAGGGACTGGAGCCAGATGTGAGCGGAGCCCAGGTGAACAACTTCGACAGGATCCCAGAAAGGGTCATCTTCCTGGGCTACCTGGCTGTCTTCTCCATCAAGAAAACGCTGGTAAAGTTCCTCCATTAGGAATTTCCTATTGATAAATTTGGCTTTTGACCAAATCCACACCTGGAAGCACAAAGGTACATCATCAATACTTGATTCCATCTGCTGCTCTAACAATTCATTTCTATGGTTATCCCAGCATGCTCTCTCTGATGGGTTGGGTTTTGGGTACCCAAGACCAATGACAGTCTCATCAAACTCAGCTTTGGTGAGGATCTTCAAGAGCACTACATTCATTGCTGACCTATCTACTTCAGCTTTGCTGGATCCCAGGAAATGACTTAGACGAAATGATGGACTTAGAGAACACTTTCCCAGGAGAAATGAAAGTTTGAGCTTGTGGTATACAGAAGAAAGACCTTCAGAGATTTCCTTGTCCCAGTCTCTGGAACCTGTGAATATGTTATCTTACATGGCAAAGAGGAATTAAGTTTGCTTATCAGCCGACCTTAACATAGGGAGATTAGCTTGCATTATCCAGATGGGCCCAGTGTAATCACATGGGCCTTAAAGGTAGAAGAGGGAGGCAGAAGAGAAGGTCAGAGAAAGAGAGATGGCAACAGAAGCAGGGTCAGGGATGCTATGTGGATAACTTTGAAGATGGCCATGAGCCAAGGAATATAAGTGGCCCTAGAAGCTTGAAAAAGCAACAAAACATATTCTCCCTTCAAGCCTCCAGAGAGCAAAACATCCCTCCTGACCACCTTGCTTTTAACCCAGCGACATCTGTGTTGCACTTTTTACAAATTCATTTATTTATTTCATTTATTTTTGGTTGTGCTGGACCTTCTTTGTGTGGACTTTCTCTAGTTGTGCTGAGTGGGGGCTACTCTCATTGCGATGCATGGGCTTCTCATAGCAGTGACTTTTCTTGTTGCGGAGCACAGGCTCCAGGCACACAGGCCTCACACAGTTGCAGCACCCCGGCTCAGCAGTTGCAGCTCCTGGGCTCTCGTTGTGGCACATGGGCTTCATTGCTCCACAGCATATGGAATCTCCCCAGTCCAGCGATCAAACCTTTGTGCCCCACAGTGGCAGGCGAACTCTCATCCACTGCACCACCAGAGAAGTCCTGTGTTGGGCTTTGAACCTACTGAACTAGAAGATAATAAATTGATCTGCTCACACCCAGTGAGCAGAAAATCCAGGAAAAGAGCCTGGCACTGGTCTGTCCCCTCAGTAGGTGAGGGACAGGGCCTCGTACCAACAGTGATTATTACTGAGACAGTGGACAAAAGCATAAGCCAAAATAAGAAGAATTCCAGGTAGGCAGAAAATTGCTTGATGATAAATGCCACATCAGAAGTGGTTACCAGGAGGCGTGGCCACCACGGAGGAGTAGGAAGGTGCTGAGCTTGCCTCCTCCCGTCGGCACACCAAAATTAGAACTATTTACAGAGCAGCTGTTGGTGAGGAAGAACTAAAGATTAGCAGAAAGGATCCCTGGCAACTGAAGGTAGAAAGAGAGAACCGCAAGAGGATGGGTAGAGGGGGCAGAGACACAACATAATCAAGACCCACCCCCAGGTGGGCAACTCACAGACAGGAAGATGATTACCATTATGGAGGCTCTCGCCAAGGAGAGGGGTCTGAGCCTGGCCTGGGAGTCCTGCACTGGGAAGACCAGCCTCCAGAATGTTTGCCTTTAAGGCCAAGCCGGGCTTATTTTCAGGACAGTTAGAGGGCTGTGGGAAATGTAGACTTCACTCTTAAGATGAAAGTATTAGTCGCTCAGTCACGTCTGACTCTTTGGACTGTAGCCGGCCAGGCTCCTCTGTCCATGGAATTCTCCAGGCAAGAATACTGGAGTGGGTTGCCATTCCCTTCTTCATTCCCGGGATCGAACCTGGGTCTCCTGCATTGCAGGCAGATTCTTTACCATCTGAGCTTTCAGGGAAGACCCTCACTCTTAAAGCGCTCACGCAAAATCTCACATGCTCCAAAATCCAGTACAGAGGTAGTAATTTGAAATATGCCTGGGTCAGATGCCCTGGCTGATCTTGGAGAACCTCCTGGAAAGACAAGAAGCAACTGGAGCTCCCCCAGGGGACACAGATGCTGATGGAAGCCTTGGGAAGGGCGGGGAGGGTTGTTCTACCAAGAGGATACAAGTACTGACAAGCACTGGTTTGCATCTTCCGTCTAGTTTATTAGGCCTGGGATCTGGCCCTGCGCACCAGCTAGTCAGCACCAGTCCTAGGTTACCTCAGGCCAAGCAGGCAGTGGCAGGGGTACAGCCCCAACCCCCAGTGGGCTGTTTCCTAAGGAGCCCCTGAACCCCCAGCTGCCAGGGGCCCAGCCCCATCCACCAGAGGGCCCAGGCCCTAGCCCTGCCTAGTAGTGCACCAAAACCAGCTCTAGGTCCTGCAGGATCATGCAACCAGAGCCTGCAGGACACAGCCTCATCCACCAGCAGGTCCACAGCAACTCCAGGACCTGCAGAACTCTGCAGCCAGAGACCTAAGACCTGACTTCACCAGCAGGCCAGCACTAGCCCTGGGGCCCCATAAGCCGCAGCCCAGCCCACCAGCAAGCCCACGGCAGCTCTGAGAAATTTGGGCATCTCAAGAGCTGCCTCAGGATCCAGCTCCACTCACCAGTGGGCTGACACCAGCAGTGGGACACTCCAGGTCCCACTGGCAGCCACATCAGGAACCGGCCTCACCCACCCACAGGCAATAGTAGCACCAAGACCCCTGGCCCTGCAAACAGAACCCAGCTCCATTCCATTCATCAGTGGGCCAGGACCAGGACTAGCCCAGGTCCCCTGGGGCTCCACAGCCAGCCACTCATTACCCAGTCCCAACCACAAGCACCTGGAAACCTCCAAAAAGCAGGCCCTAGAAACCAACCAGACCAGGAGGCAGCCATGCCTACCAGACCACCCACAGTAGTCATCCCACTACAACAGAAGGGCCACACAGCCCATGTGGGGAGGCACCCCTAGAGCATACAGCTCTGGAGACCAGAGGGGAGGGCACTTCTGGGACACATAGGATGTCTCCTACAAAAGGCCACTTCTCCAAGATTGGGAGATGTAACCAACCTACCAGACACATAGAAATAAAACAGAAAATTAGTGAAGATAAGGCAATAAAGAAATACGTTCCAAATAAGGGAATAAGATTAAAATAAAAAAAAGTGAAGTGGAGATAAGCAACCTACCCAATATAGAATTATAAGTAACCATCATGTTGTTCAGTCGCTCAGTCATGTCCAACTCTTTGCAACCCCATGGGCTGCAGCATGCCAGGCTTCCCTGTCCATCACCATCTCTCAGATCTTCCTCAAACTTGTGTCCATTTAGTCAATGATGCCATCCAACCATCTCATCCTCTGTTGTCCTCTTCTTCTCCTGCCTTCAATCTTTCCTAGCATCAGGGTCTTTTCTAATGAGTCAGCTCTATGCATCAGGTGACCAAAGTGTTGGAGCTTCAGCATTAGTTCTTCCAGTGAATATTCAGGGTTAATTTCCTTTAGGATTGACTGGTTTGATCTCCTTGCTGTCCAAGGGACTCTCAAGAGTCTTTTTCAGCACTACAGTTCAAAAGCATCAATTCTTCGGCGCTCAGCCTTCTTTATGGTCCAACTTCCATACCCATGCATGACTACTGGAAAAACCATTGCTTTGACTATATGGACCTTTGTCTGCAAATAAAGATGCTCAAAGAACTTCACTGCTGCTCAAACTTTTCTCTTGCTGCCGAGAGCGGGGGCTACTCTCTGGTTTTGGTGCACGGGCTTCTCGTTGCGGTGACTTCTCCTGTTGAGGAGCACAGACTCTAGGGCATGTGGGCTTCGGTAGTCTCGGCACATGGGCTTAGTTGCCCTGAGGCACTCGGGATCTTCCTGGACCAGGGATCAAACCCATGTCCCCTGCATTTGGACTACAAGGAGAGCAAACCAGTCAATCCTAAAGGAAATAAACACTGAGTATTCATTGGAAGGATGGATGCTGAAGCTGAAGCTCTAATACTTTGACCACCTGATGCGAAGAGCTGACTCATTGGAAAAGACCCTGATGCCGGGAAAGATTGAGGGCAGGAGGAGAAGGGGACGACAGAGGATGAGATGGTTGGATGGCATCACTGACTCGATGGATACGAGTTTGAGCAGGCTTCAAGAGATGGTGAAGGACAAGGAAGCCTGGTGTGCTGCAGTCCACAGGGTCGCAAAGAATTGGACACAACTGCGCAACTGAACAACAACAACAACACCTGCATTGGCAGGTGGATTCTTTGCCACCAGACCACCAGGAAAGCACACCTTCTGGAGTCTTAATGAAAGTGTGCATTTTCTCATTGCTCAGAACGGTAGCCCTCTCTTTTGGGCACTCACACGAACACCATTTTCAGCTGGTGTTCAGGCTCCCTTCGGGTACTAAAACTTTGGAGTCATGATAAAAATAAATAGAAAGTGTTCGCTGCCTGCAGGTGGGAAAGATCCTAGGTCTCGGTGTTGTGTGGATTAGAGGAACCAGAAGGGGAAACTCGGAGGGTCCTCCTCTCCCCAGAGTCAGTCCCCCAGAATCCCACTCATACTTGGAGCCTATCTTGCCCCTTTTCTGGGGCTCCACAGGCTGTAGCAGGTAAAACTAACCTGTTTCCCTAGGAAACCTCCTCAGAAACGCCTCATGGAGTCGCACACCAGCCCCCAGGGGCAGCCTCACCTGATGAGTGCTTTGATGGGTCACCTTCACCGTGACCTCTTTTTGTAGGTCACAGCCCCTGGAATCTGATGAAGCTAAATTCTTCACCTTCAGCTCCATATTAAGTCCCTGGTAAGAAAAACACTTCTCACTAAATAATTTTACATTTCTCAGCACATACTGTCTTTGCAATTTATTTTTCATCCTCTCCACACTCAGACTTTCTGAAAGAAGAGGGTTCACCTCTTGCTCCTTGGAATTCCCATCAAGGGAAATAACAAAGCACCCAGAATCTCTCAGCAGCATCCTGGAACTATTTCATGTGTAAGCCTCACCAAAGTGACTGAGTCTTGTGCAAGTTTCCTGATGACTGAGATCCTGTGTCACCAGGGAGTGAATCCGAACCCAGGCCTTCTCTGGGGCAGAGAAGCCATCAGGGTGCGTGCACTCAGAGAAGGACTCTGGAGGACAATTGGGTGGGGTGGCCATGGTGGGCAAGCATTGCTCTGGCGTCTTGGTGGTCCTGGAGCAGTGGGGACCAGAGGTAGAAGGAACAGACTCGAGGCTGGGACTGGGAAGCCCTGGGGTGTTGACTGAGGCCCTGTCACTAGTTCACTTTGGCGTCTCGGGCAAAGCACCTGCCCACTCCAGGCCCGAGGGTCTGGCATATCTACGCCATGAAGCCAATCTGGGGCAGTGGGAAAGAGACGCTCGTTGAATCTGTCCTCTAAGGTCCTTTCTAGAGCTGAGATTTTACCATTTTCTGCACTTACCTTCTTCAGCTCTTTGCTCATCTGATTTGCTTCTGCAACCAGTGGCATCAGTTTGATGTAGTCCTGGAACACAGCCAGGACACTGGGGTCTGCTTTCCCATCCCCACTGTTCATAGCACCTAGGAAAGATCGGAGAGGGAGGGGAGGTCACTCACTGGCTCTGGGATACCTTTCAGCCATGAATAAACCTGCGTGCTCTTTGCTTCTCTCATTCAGTCATTTGTTCGACTGTTCATCAAATATTTATATTTTAAATTTATAAATGTGTAATTTAAAAAAAAAAAAAACAAGAAAGAAAACTAAGTGGGGAAGAAAAGTTACTGCCTCCCTTGCTTGTCTCAACCCATGAATCTTGGCAGCATTGTGACAGGTTCCCTGCCTCTGATTTTCAGTCTTGGTCTTGTGTCCTTGACCCAAGGTAGCTCCAGACTGTCCAGTGAGGAGGCTGGGGCAAGAATAATACAGCTGGCTAAAGGAAGGTCTGGGGGCTTCTCCTGAAACCACAGCTGGCACAGAAGCGACTTGTCCTTACTTCTGTTTGGGTGGCTTGGAGAAGGGGATCATGGACACGAAGGGTGAGCCAATCCCCCTGCCAGACCCTGGCTGGTGCTGCCTCCTGTCAAGAACTCTCAGTTATTTAGGGGTTTCCTGTGCTAAGGTCTGACTCCCCAGAATTGCCCAGCAGCCACCTTGCTGAAGAATCAGTCTTTGCTGGTGTTAAGCACCTTTGACCAGGGTCAGGGCTTGTTCAGCCTCACTGTGCTGCCAGCCCTGGGCTGGAAAATTCAACCCTGTAAATGAATAAATGAATATATAGGGTGTCCAGGCTTGGTATTAGAGTCTTATTGACTTGTTTTGTTCAGTAACTTACAGACAATGAAAAAAGAGGTCATTTTCAAATCCATTTATTTTGCTAAAATTCTGAAGAGAAACCTTTGGTGCAGGAAAAAAGGGAGGATCTATTTTGCACATACGTAGGTGCACCCACGACACTCTGCTTGTGGGTTTATAAGACAAGTTTGCACAGGTGTGATGTGAGATGCTCCACCTTTGGGAGTTCAGCATAGCCAGAGACCTCGGTGGAACCCACACTCACCTGACTGGGCAGGGTTGGGGGTGCGGGTGGGTAGCAGGTGGGCCCTGGTACCACGGCCTCCCCTGAGAGGAGTGATCTGGGGTCTGGAGATGAGAAAGGAGGCAAGGTGGTCAAGAACCTCCATCTGAGGCAAGGGAAGAGATGAACAAAGAGAAATGACAAAGCTCCTGAATGTTCCTACGGACAAGAACTCCCAGGTTGTTGTGGGGGAGTTGAAATACAGCAGTAGCTAGAGGGAGATGTAGCTAGAGGGAGCTAGAGTAGCTAGCGGAGAAGGCACTCCACTCCAGTACTGTTGCCTGGAAAATCCCATGGACGGAGGAGCCTGGTGGGCTGCCGTCTATGGGGTTGCACAGAGTCGGACACAACTGAAGCTACTTAGCAGTAGCAGCAGCAGCAGCGGAGTAACTAGAGGTCTTTTCTCATTGGAAAAGACCCTGAGGCTAGGAAAGATTAAATGCAGGAGAAGGGAACCACAGGGGATGAGGTGGTTGGATGGCATCACCAACTCGATGGACATGAGTTCGACCAAGCTCCAGAAGTTGGTGAGGCACAGGGAAGGCTGGCTTGCTGCAGTCCATGGGGTCCCAAAGAGTCAGACAAGACTGAGCGACGGAACTGAACAGAGGAGGAGAAGGGGACGACAGAGGACAAGATGGTTGGATGGCATCATGGACCCAATGGACAAGAGTCTGAGTAAACTCTGGGAGACGGTGAGAGACAGGGAAACGTGGCGCGCTGCAGTCCATGTGTTCGCAGAGTCAGACACGACTGAGCGACTGAGCAACAACAAAGGGAGACGTGGGCCCAGGTAGGGCTTTGTAAGTTTGTTTTTATGGCAGAAGATAGTGGAGCATATTCGCATGTGACGGAATGACCCATGGACAGCCTTTAGTGATGCAAAAGAGAAGGGGCTTTTCACAGACAAATGCTTGAGATAGTGAGAGGGGAGAGAATCCAGAGAATAGATGGAGGAAAATTGACAGACGTATTACGTTTGCCCATCCAGGGAAAATGAAAATAAACTCTGAACTGGAATTGGCCATATGAGTATGAACTTATGGTTTTAGAGAACAGGTGAAGCTATAATATGTGTGGGGGAACACATGTATTAATGTAGCAGTTTGCACATGGAGCTCCAGATCTTGATTTATAAACGTCATTCTTTACCAAAAGGAATCAGGATCCTTGGGGGAAATGACTGACACCTGAGCTGGGACTGAAAGCCCACAAGATGCACCTGGAACATTTTTGACGCCAGAAAGTAAGCTAGTGCCTGATGAGGAATGTCAGGAAGACACAGAATTCAGCTTGAAGGGCTGCCACTGACCAAAACGAGGATAGTTTGCACATCAAAATGAATTATGAAAGCAACAGATAACTGATTGAGTAAAACAGGACTCTGAGTCCACACTGACATAACTAAATGAACAAAAAAATCAACAGATAAAACATTTCTTATGGTAACTTTTTGTTTTTTCAAATAAAAGTAGAGGAAATTGTGAAGCTAGAAATTCACCACTTGACAAAAATCCATACTAATCATCCAACCATCAAAGGATGATAAAACTAGTGGATGAAATTGTAATGAGGTATAGGATATCTACATATCAAAGTCTCTCCCCATAAAATATTAATTGAAAAGATAGGATTGCTCTCAGGTGGCCTCAGCCTGCAGCGGCTGGAAGTGGGGCTTCAGTTCCCCGACCAGAGATTGAAGTGGGGTTGTGGGTTTTTGGGGGTGAGAGCACCAAATCCTCGCCACTAGACCAGAGGACAGTGAGCAGCCCCTGGCCCTTCAGCTTTTCAGAAGAGAATTGCCACAAAGACAGAAAGTGTTCTTGCCTGGAGAATCCCAGGGACGGGGGAGACTTGTGGGCTGCTGTCTCTGGGGTCGCACAGAGCCGGACATGACTGAAGCGACTTAGCAGCAGCAGCAGCAGCAGCAGCAGGGAAGTAAGTAAAGTATTTATCAAGAAGGAAAAAGAGGATACATGTGGATAGTGCTGGGAAAGATTGAAGTCAAAAGGTCACTCCCCTTTGAACCTTTAAGGAGCCTTTCTGCACATATGTGATTAAGGAAGTCTTCTGACTTCGAAAATGAGAAATATGTGGTCTGGGCAGGGTCCTGCCACCTCTCTTAATTGTCCTGTTATTCTCTCCTGAAGTTTTGGTCCACAGGGAGTGAATCTCCAGTCACTTAACCCTGGGGTGGCATTTACCTCTTGCCTCAGAATAACTCATTTTACAGTGGAGAAACCTGGTAGACACCAGCTTAACCAAGTGATCACAATTAATGCCACCAAAAATGGACAAACTGACACCAGGTGCCTTCTGATGCAAGGCACAGAGGATACATCATCACTTTGCTGGCATTCCTGCCAAAAACCTATCACTTCAATCCAATCATGAGGAAACATCCTAAATAGGTAAAAATGACTGGTCTTTACTCTTCAAAAATGTCAAGGTCATGAAAGACAAAAACAGACCTGGTGAATTGGTCCAGATTAAAGGAGATCAAAGAGACGTGACAACTAAATGTGGTCCTGGATTGGACCCTGTATCCCAATTTTTTATAAGGGAGGTTTTTGAAACAATTAGGTAAATATGCATGAAATTCATAGATTAAATAATGGTATCAATGTTAATTTTCTGATATTGAGAATTGTACTGTAGTTATTAAGAGAAAGTCCTTTTCCTTAGGAATAACACAATGAAGTGTTTCAGGATGCTCAGTCATGTCTGACTCTTTGCAACCCCATGAACTGTAACCCACCAGGTTCCTCTATCTATGGGATTCTCCAGGCAAGAATACTGGAGCATCCTTCAATTCTCCAGGCAATGCCATGCTCTCCTCCAGGGGATCTTCCTGACCCAGGGATTGAACCTACATCAGCATCTTTACCCTCATAATTAATTTTATGAATTAAGTAAATCTTCCACATGTGCTTACTCTGTATGAAAATCATACCTTAATTTTCTAAACATTGTATTTTGACACAAAGATTATTTTCTTAAGGGAAGCAGGATTGCACACAAGGGAAAGCACTGCTTTCACATCTACCCATGGAAAATGCCAGAAGCCTGGCCTGGGCTGCTTACCGAGCTTATCAGCACTCACACCCTCAGCAGCCGCTCTCTCCAGCTGGAAAAAGTCATAATCAAATCTGCTCAAGTCCTCACTGCCTCGCTCGGAAGGAAACCCAATGTAAAGGTAGGCGCTGTTGGATCCCAAAATAATCCGGTCCTAGGAAGGAGACAGTGCGCTCAGAGAGAGGAGGGCAGAGCGAGTGAGGTCAACCTGCTCCTCTGTGTACATCACAGGACCTTGTGAATCCCCAAGCAGGGGAGGGACCTGTAAATGAGGAGGGAAGGGGGGCCTCTTGCTTTTTTGTGCTTTCGTTGACTAACCCTTTATTCCACACTCTCTGTTAGCCACTGGAGGAGTCAGTGGGGACTAGACAGACCCATCCCTCCCCTCCAAGACTTGATAAACTAATGATGAAACCACAGCCTGTGCAGGATGGGGAGGAAAAGGGCAGGGCTTCCACAGAGTGTACCGGGCTAACTCCCACTGGGGATCACAGAGCACCTCTGGGAAAGTGCACTGTTGAAGGTGACACAGCTGGTAAAGAAGCTGCCTGCCATGCGGGAGACCTGGGTTTGAGCCCTGGATTGGGAAGATCCCCTGGAGAAGGGAAAGGCTCCCCACTCCAGTACTCTGGCCTGGAGAATTCCATGGACTGAATAGGCCATGGGGTCGCAAAGACTCAGACACGACTGAGTGACTTTTCAAGAGTGCTAAGTTTTGGTGAGGCCAAGAAGAGTACTGTTGACCAGAGCCTAAAAGGTCTGAGTCATGTGACCAAGGGAAGGCCAGGCAGAGCAGTGAGGCCAGAGAGGCAGATGATGGGTCCGCTCACTCTGGTGTCCTAAAAGGGTGGGTCACTCAAGGATTTCCAAGAAAGGAGTGGCTTGCTCCAGTGTGCTAGTCTAAAAGGATCTCTGTGTAGAGGAGTGGAATGGGTGGGATGGGGCAGGGGGAGGCTCCAGAGGAAGGGGTTTTATATATATTATTATGACTGACTTGATGTACAGCAAAGAACAACCTAGATAGCATATTGAAAAGCAGAGACATTACTTTGCCAACAAAGGTCCGTCTGGTCAAGGCTATGGTTTTTCCAGTGGTCATGTATGGATGTGAGAGTTGGACTGTGAAGAAAGCTGAGTGCCGAAGAATTGATGCTTTTGAACTGTGGTGTTGGAGAAGACTCTTGAGAGTCCCTTGGACTGCAAGGAAATCCAACCAGTCCATTCTAAAGGAGATCAGCCCTGGTTGTTCTTTGGAAGGACTGATGCTAAAGCTGAAACTCCAGTACTTTGGCCACCTCGTGCGAAGAGTTGACTCATTGGAAAAGACTCTGATGCTGGGAGGGATTGGGGGCAGGAGGAGAAGGGGATGACAGAGGACGAGATGGCTAGATGGCATCACCGACTCAATGGACATGAGTCTGAGTGAACTCCGGGAGTTGGTGATGGATAGGGAGGCCTGGCATGCTGTGATTCATGGGGTCGCAAAGAGTTGGACACGACTGAGCAACTGAAATGAACTGAACTGAACTGAAAGACCACCACAACATTGTAAAGCAATTATTTTCTAACTTAAAAAATAAAATAGAAGGCTTTCTGTGGCTTCAGTGTGGAGAAGGGACAGGAGAGGGGTCTGGAGCCCCTGTGCTACCGGCAGGGTGGTGGGGAGATGCGGAGAGCCCAATGTTGGCAAGGTGCTGGCAGTCCCTCTCCAGGGCAGATTTTTTTTCTTCTTAATACTTATTCATTTAGTTGGCTGTGCCAGGTCTTAGTTGCAGCATCTGGGATCTAGTTCCCTGACCAGGGATCGAACCCTGCATTGGGAGCTCAGAATCTTAGCCACTGGACCATCAGGGAAGTCCCTCCATGGCAGGTTGTTAAAATCTAAAATATACAGCATTAGAGCTGGAAGGATCTTGGTGAGCACCTAGTTCACCCCTCTCTGTTTTGTAAGCAAGGTCCAGGGAGGTGAAATGATGTCCCCCAGACACTTAGGGAGTTAATATCAGGTCTCCCAACCCCACCACTGTGACCTCGTCATCACTGGGACACGGTGGCAGAAGGACAGAAGGGGCTTAGCGCCCAGGCCTGCCGGCCTCACTGCAGCTCTCCTGGTCGGACTCAGGAAATCCTGTGGCTCCGCAGGGGAGTTTACCAAATGCTGCAGCTTCGTCTTGGTCGTGATGGGCACCCCGTTAACGATGACCTGACATTTGCCGTATGGAGTCACCGTCACTTTACCACCCGAATTCGTGAAGGAAGCATGCTTATCTGAAATTCTAAAAGGACAAGAATGTGTCTAAGTGACCAAATAAATCACAATTTTGGTGAAGAGTGTAGGTAGTTCTTTCTCATTTGCACAATTAGGTAAGGCCTACAGCTGCTAGGGAAGTCTGATGGGGCTCCTGTGTGCTCAGTGGGTGGAGGTGGAGAGGTGAGTGTGAGGGACCCTGCCTTGAGCAAGAGGGGAGACAACAAAGCAATTGTTTATTAGTAGAACCAACCCCCACTCCCAACTCCTCCCCACCCTCCTGGGGCCAGGAGACACAGAGTCAAGCTGGAGCCCGAAGGGTTCCAGTCGGTGGGATGGAGTGGAGGGAAATGGAAAGAATGGTGTTTCAGAGGGGACTCTTGGGAAGGAGATTTAATAACAAGCCTACATATCGCCGAGTTCACATCTGTTTCTTGGTCTTTATCTACACAAATCCAGACCTGAGATGTTACAAGATTTGGGGCCAGTATCACAGGCATCAGTTTGGCTCGCAACAAATGTCACCTGTGTGCCGTAACTGTGCTAGAATGTCCCTGGGCTCCTTGGCTGTTGTGAATGTTTGAGAAGCTGAGACACACTCAGGCCCAGGGGTCCTCAGAGCAAGGTTTTAACCTAAGCTCAGCTGCAGTTCAGCCAATTCCAGACCTGTGGGTTTTGGGACCAGGGTCCCCACAGGAAGTCGTCTGGAAAGAGGGATGAGGGGATCCCCAAGAAGAATTGGGGGAAAGGGAGGGGCTAGAGGCCATGGGTCAGGGTGAATTAGTGCCAACAGGCCCCTCCCTACTGGTCCCTCTCATCACCCACTCACCCTCTGCTACCAACTCACACACACACCCACACACAAGGGCTGGGGTGGGCTATGGAGGGCTGAGGTCTGTCACAGGGGACTGGTCAGTAATGCCCTGAGTCTATTGGCTGGAAATCTGTGGGCAGTCATGACACAGTGGGGCTGGAATCGGGGGAGGAACCCTGGAGCAGCAGCCTGCCCGGGAGACAGGCCACAGAAGTACGGCCCCCTACTCTGAGTTTAAAGACCTGCCTTGGGTCCCTCGGGGAGGGATCAGCTCCAAGTCTGGGCTTTGTGTTAGTCCAGTTGGCAAGGGCTCCAAGCACAGAGATGCCTTTGCTCTTGGTGGTGAGACCACGAAAGGCCTGCACCACTGTACTGGGCCTGTCCTCTTAACTCTCTTTATTTCCTGCCCCTATCTGCTCAGGTCCATTTGTGAGAATAAGTCCCTTTCTCCCAAGACCAGATCCAAGAAAACAAACTGAGCCCAGCAAGAGGGATTTTGGTGAAAGAAGAAAACCCTCCCATGTGATCTTCCATAACAAGCATTAGAGTGGGTCCTGAGATACGTCTGATCAGTTCTCATCTTTGGCTGTCTGGCAGGGCTTGTGGCCTGCCTGCCCTGACAATGACTAGATGAATTTTGAGAGTGTCCTCTGGATGCAGTGGCCTCAATTCTGTAATGCTGGACAAAGGTGCTGAGTCTGTCCACTTACCCCAAACCTTGAAGAATAATGGTGTTTGAAGCTGCCTGACCAGCATCACACGAACCTGAAAAGAATTAAAATAACTTTTTTTTTTCAAAAATTTTCAGGATTTGATCTTAGTAACTTATCTGATGTTTGGGAAGTGCCATTTCCTCTCCAATTGGATCACTTGAAGGGATTTTCTCACTGTGATTTTCAGTCATGGTGGTACATGGACATCACCTTGCCTGGGGGATAATTGCTTTAATTTCTGCCTTTTTTGTGATATTCCCAACTTTCTGTTTGTTTGCTTAGGAAAATATTTTTTATTTAAGAATGTGTCATTTATGTTAACATTTAATGGATTTATTATTGTTACTTTAAATAAATTTTAATTAATTTTTATTGGAGCATAGTTGGTTTACAATATTGTGTTAGTTTCTTCCGTGCAGCAAAGTGAATCAGTTACACATATACATATATCTACTCTTTTTTAGGTTCTTTTCCCATGTAGGTCATCACAGAGTATTGAGTAGAGTTCCCTGTGCTATACAACAGGTTCTTATTAATTATCTATTTTATATATAGTAGTGAGTATATGTCAGTCTTGATCTCCAGCCCCAACTACTGTCCTGCAAAAGCCTCTCCTGTCCTGAGTGTGCATAAGGCTAAAATGCAGAAGCCAGATGTGACCAAATACTGGTGCCATTTTCCAGTGGATGAATGGATAAATAAATGTGGTAAACACATAAAATGGTGTATTGTTCAGTCTAAAAAGGGAGAAAATCCTGATACATGCTTCAATATGGATGAAGCTGGAAGACATTATGCTAAGTAAAGTAAGCCAGACACAAAAGGACAAACACTGTATTTATCAACGTACCTGGAATGGTTAAATTCATAGAGATAGGAAGTAAAATGGTGGTTGCCAAGGACTGGGTGAGGGACTAACAGGGAGTTATTGCATAATGGGGACAGAGTTTCAGTTTGGTAAGACAAAAAAAAATCTGGAGATGGGTACCGGTAGTGGTTGCACAGGGTTTCCCAGGTGGCTCAGTGGTAAAGAATCTGCTTTCCAATGCAGGAGATGCAGGACACATGGATTTGATCCCTGGGTTGGAAAGATCCCCTGGAGGAGGAAACGCAACCCACTCCAGTATTCTTGCATGGCTAATCCCATGGACAGAGGAGCCTAGTGGGCTACAGTCTATGAGGTCACAAAATGTCAGGCACAACTGAGCAACTGTGTGCACACACACACACAAAATGGTTGTACAACAATGTGAAGGCACTTAATGCCACTGCACTGTATACTTAAAAATGGTTAACATGGTGAGTTTTCTGTAATGTGTATTTTACCATTAAAGAATTTTAAAAAGAAAAAGAAATATGCCCAGGGGCAAGAGGCACAAACAGAACCAGAATCAACTGCTGAGGAAGTGCCAGGTCAGTTAACATCACCCTGCAAATTAGAAGGTCCAGGCCCAGACAATTCGGTCAGAGACCTTACGAACCAAAGCCAGCAGGCAAGTGACTCTTGACCCTCTTCCCTCTGCCTTCCCACGGTGTGAGTTGAGAGGGGTAAGTACCAGCCTGAATGAAGTGCTTGAGAACCCCTGTGAGCTGCGGGTCTTCATTGACGTTGAGAAGGTGGGGGAAAGTTTTCATCATCTGCTGCTCCTGGAGGAGAAACAGAGAAGGTATCCTCACCAGATGGGGCAGCACAGCACAGAGGGCAAAGTTCCTTCCCATCCACTGCTCCCAGTCCTCCAGTGACCTCATCACCCAAAAGGTGCTGATGGCAAAATGGGGCTGTGGCATCACCCTCTCCTGGTTATGAAAATGCATTTCATTCTTCAATACAGGTAGTGATTGGTATTGTGATTATAGAGGATTGGAACTGGAATAAACTATATGGGCACAAGGAAAGCTTTGAATCCGGAAGTTCTGATAAAGAGGATGAAAGTTCTTCTGGTTGTAACTATCCACACAAAACAAGAGTCCTAGGTTCTTCACTCTGGATCCCTCTTGACTCTCGCAGCCAAGAGGCACAAACCCAGGTTACACAGGAGGTTATTTTCTTGGCATTTCTCTCTGCCATATGCAGCCACATCATGCCCACACCTCTAGAGTCCTTGGACCCTAACTCATCCTGACCCCTGCAGCCACAGACCTCCACCCAACTCCACTCCCAACACTTGAGGCTCCCATTTATTCTGGCTCCAGGAACCTTCCAGAATCTGGACTGGATCCCTCCCACCACTGCTAAAGTCCTCCAGGGCTAGCCCATGACTCTGGAGCTTGTCCAGAGCCTCATAGCTTTGGAGAGTAAGGTTATGGGAGGGGTAGTGTTGACAGAAGGCAGAGAAGACATCTCCCTGGCCCAGGAACAAAGTTCACATCACAGCCCATTTATGACCTGGAGTTGGCGATGAATGCCAGATCCATGGTTCAGGATCACAACACAGTCCCCAGAAGACAATCACATTCCTCAAATTCTCCCCAAGTTCTAATTTTCAACAGCTTTGAAGTCTATCCTCAGCCTCATGCATCAGAGGCACCAAGGCCTCTCTGCTTTCTTCCTTTTCATGCCCTGCCATTGTATCCCCAACTCTGCCAATAATTTAGTCATATGTCACATATCACTTATCACAATCACACATTACACATAATAGGTATACTATCTGATTACCCAATTATCCACCTGTCAGCAGTCTAGGTATCACTGAATGTCTGGTTACGGTGCAAGGCTGCCCCATCCCCTTCCCAGGTAGTCGGCCTCAGCAGGTGGAGGTGGTGAGCTCACCTGGGCGATGGCCACATAGTGCTGCTGCCATTCCCGCCGGGCCTGCTCCAGCTGGTTCGCCCAGCTAATCTGGTCACAGGGAGGCCCAAGTAAACAGGCTGGCAGCTCTGGAAGGAGGGAGGTATTTTAAGCAACTGAAGGCCAGCTTTAAGGTTTGCAGTGTCAAAGGTGAGGTGCAGAATGTTGCCATTCGGTTCTGAGTCAAAACAAGGGACTCTCAGCAGGAATGGGAAATGGAACTGCACTAACAGCCTGGAAAGTACTGTAAAGACTAGGATCTTCATAGCAGCACTAGACACAATAGTCATGACATGGGAGCAATCTAAATGTCCATCAACAGAGGAATGGATAAAGAAGATGTGGTACATATATACAAGGGAATATTACTCAGCCATAAAAAATAACATCATTTGCAGCAACATGCATGGACCTAGAGATTATCATAAAGACAAATATTAACATCATATAGTATCACTTATATGTGGAATCTTTAAAAAAAATGATACAATTGAACTTACTTACAACACAGAAACAGACTCACAGAATTAGTAAACAAAGTTATAGTCATTCTTCCAGAAAATTGCAGAGGAACTTCCAAACTCATTTTATTTTTTTTTCTTTAATCTAATTTATTTAAACCCCATCCTGAACCCTCCTCCCACCTCCCTCCCCATCCCATCCCTCTGGGTCATCCCAGTGCACCAGCCCTGAGCATCCTGTTTTATGCATTGAACCTGGACTGGCGATCTGTTTCACATATGATAATATACATGTTTCAATGCTATTCTCTCAAATCATCCCACCCTTGCCTTCTCCCACAGAGTCACCATCACCCTAATACCAAAACCAGACAAAGATGCCACAGAAAAAGAAAACTATAGACCAATATCACTGATGAACATAGATGCAAAAATCCTTAACAAAATTCTAGCAAACAGAACATATTCCAACAGATTGCTCTGACTATTCAAGGTTTTTTGTATTTCCATACAAATTGTGAAATTATTTGTTCTAGTTCTCTGAAAAATACTGTTGGTATTTTTATAACAGAATATATTATTGTTATATTACAGAATATTTTATAAAAGAATATATTCCAACAACATATTAAAAAGATCATCCATCATGACCAAGTGGGCTTTATCCAAGGGATGCAAGGATTCTTCAATACTTGCAAATCAATCAATGTGATACACCACATTAACAAATTGAAAGATAAAAAACATATGATTATCTCAATAGATGCAGAGAAAGCCTTTGACAAAATTCAGCATCCATTTATGATAAAAATCCTCCAGAAAGCAGGCATAGAAGGAACACACCTCAACATAATAAAAGCCATATATGATAAACCCACAGCAAACATCATCCTCAATGGTGAAAAACTGAAAACATTTCCCCTAAAGTCAGAAACAAGAAAAGGATGCCCACTCTCACCACTACTATTCAATGTAGTTTTGGAAGTTTTAGCCATGGCAATCAGAAAAGAAAAAGAAATAAACGGAATCCAGATTGGGAAAGAAGAAGTAAAACTCTCACTGTTTGCAGATGACATGATTATCTACATAGAAAACCCTAAAGACTCCACCAGAAAATTATTAGAGCTAATTAATGAATATAGTAAAGTTGCAGGATATAAAATTAACACACAGAAATCCCTTGCATTCCTGTACACTAACAATGAGAAAACAGAAAGAGAAATTAAGGAAACAATTCCATTCACAATTGCAATAAAAAGAATAAAATACTTAGGAATAAAGTTACCTAAAGAAACAAAAGACCTATATATAGAAAACTATAAAATACTGATTAAAGAAATCAAAGGTGACACAAATAGATGGAGAAATATACCACGTTCATGGGTTGGAAGAATCAATATAGTGAAAATGAGTATACTACCCCAAAGCAATCTATAGATTCAGGCTACCAACAGTATTTTTCAGAGAACTAGAACAAATAATTTCACAATTTGTATGGAAATACAAAAAAGCTCGAATAGTCAAAGCAATCTTGAGAAAGAAGAATGAACTGGAGGAATCAACCTGCTTGACTTCAGGCTATACTACAAAGCTCAGTCATCAAGACAATATGGTACTGGCACAAAGACAGAAATATAGATCAATGGAACAAAATAGAAAGCCCAGAGATAAATCCACACACCTATGGACACCTTATCTTTGACAAAGGAGGCAGGAATATACAATGGAGAAAAGACAATCTCTTTAACAAGTGGTGCTGGGAAAACTGGTCAAACACTTGTAAAAGAATGAAACCAGAACACTTTCTAATACCATACACAAAAATGAACTCAAAATGGATTAAAGATCTAAATGTAAGACCAGAAACTATAAAACTCCTAAAGGAAAACATAGGCAAAACACACTCTGATGTAAATCATAGTAGGATCCTCTATGACCCACCTCCCAGAGTAATGGAAATAAAAGCAAAAATAAACAAATGGGACCTAATTAAACTTAAAAGCTTTTGCACAATGAAGAAAACAATAAGCAAGGTGAAAAGACAGCCTTCAGAATGGGAGAAAATAATAGCAAATGAAGCAACTGACAAAGAATTAATCTCAAAAATATACAAGCAACTCCTGCAGCTCAATTCCAGAAAAAATAAGTGACCCAACCAAAATATGGGCCAAAGAACTAAACAGACATTTCTCCAAAGAAGGCATACAGATGGCTGACAAACACATGAAAAGATGCTCAACATCACTCATTATCAGAGAAATGCAAATCAAAACCACAATGAGGTACCATCTCACACCAGTCAGAATGGCTGCTATCAAAAAGTCTACAAACAATAAATGCTGAAGAGGGTGAGGAGAAAAAGGAACCGTCTTACACTGTTGGTGGGAATGCAAACTAGTACAGCCACTATGGAGACCAGTGTGGAGATTCCTTAAAAAACTGGAAATAAAACTGCCATACGACCCAACAATCCCACTGCTGGGAATACACACTGAGGAAACCAGAATTGAAAGAGACTCGTTTACCCCAATGTTCATCGCATCACTGTTTACAAAAGTGTTGGACCTGCACTGACCCCTGACTCAGTTTACCTGCCATTCTGCAGTTTCCACACCCGAGCAGCAGTCTGTTGTTCTCTGCCCTGGACTCCCTCATCAGGGTGGAGGTGTTGACAACAGCTTTGTTCCGGATCTTCTTAGCCCTGTGCAAAGGTGGACACACACTCAGACCCTGGGTCTTTCGCAGCTGGAGCAATACTACCAGAGCACTGGCGGGAAACTGGTCTTGAATGGTCAAAATGGAAGCCTTTCACTTCCTAGTAACTTGAGATTCCACTGTGTAAGTTTCCAGTAAACCACTAAGACCAGAAGGGACTCAGTAACATCCAGGGCTCAAACATGAGCCACTCACTCAGCCCAAGCCTGGAGTCCACCCCCAACGTGTTCTAGGCCCCAAACACACTCCCCCAGTTGGGCTGACTTGGTTAATGAAAACAATCTTTTCAATCTCTACTGTTTCTGTACCAACACAAACCCTGGAGGCTGCCAGCGAGTGCTCTGCCATGTGTGCCAGGCCAGGAGTGGGCTTGGACTTTGCCTAGTTCAGGGTCTCCAACCTCCAGGATCTAAGGCCTGATGATCTGAGGTGGAGGTGATATAATAACAATAGAAATAAAGTGCACAATAAATGTAATGTGCTTGACTCATTCCCCAGACCAGCCCTAATCCCCACCCCCAATCCCCACCCCCACCTCTCTTGACCCCCAATCCCTGGAAAAATTGTCTTGCATGAAACTAGCCCCTGGTGCCAAAAAGTTGGGCACCACTGTCCTAGTTCATTCCTGGCTAGTGCTGCATGGGACACAGTTATGCTAAAACATGACTTGTTCTTTACCTGAAATTCAAATATAACTGGGCATCCTATATTTTCATTTGCTACATTTGGCAACCTTACTTCTTTCCCCGAGGAACAGGGTTTGCAAGGCTTGCCCCCAGTCACAGAGACCACGACAGATCCAGGCCTGGAGCCCAGGACCCCTGGGGATCATTTTCTACTTCCTCAGCATCACACAGTCTCTCATGTAAAAAGTGCTAGCAACAGTTTAGAATTCACAAATGGAGAGAAAGTGAACATTCTACATAATACTAAGGGCTTCCCTGGTGGTTCAGACTGTAAAGAAGCTGCCTGCAGTGCAGGAGTCCTAGGTTCGATCCCTGGATTGGGAAGATCCCCTGAGGCGGGCATAGCAACCCACTCCAGAATTCTTGCATGGAGAATCCCATGGACAGAGGAGCCTGGTGGGCTATAGTCCATGGGGTTGCAAAGAGTCAGACATGACTGAGTGACTAAGCACAGCACAGCACATAATACTAAAGGCAAAATTCAACCTTAAGTTCTGAGTTTGTAGCACAGACGTTGGAAGAAAATAGAGAAAAACAAATGGAGCAAAATGATACTGAGGCCTGGCAGTGAGAAATGAGAATGCAAGGGTTTGTCCCTAAAATGCAAAGGCCTTTCCCTAGAGAAGAGGCCAAGGAAAAACTGAGAGAACTACTTGGAGACATCACAACTGTCATTTTGAGCTTCAGCCCCATGCCAGGCAGAACTTAGCTAGGAACAGTTCTTGAACCGTCTCACGTAGTCTTCACTCAGCCCAGAGAGGGAGGTATCACCTCCTTCAGCGTGTGAGCTCACCAAGGGCAGGGAGGTTCAGGTCTCAGAGAGAGTAGGGCCAGATTCTGTCTGACACACTGGCCTGTAGACCTGACGAGTGATGTATTAGAATAGGAACCAAGTTCATTTCACATGGCAGCTCCAGTCACCTGGAACACTGGCCGAGAATTCCAGGCTCCTGAATGAAGCTGATGGGAAAGCTGCTGAGGGGAATTCTCCACGTCGTCCACACTGAATGGGATGGAGGGGTGGTGACGCCATGGGGTTCCAACCCCTGGTTATAGATCCTCACTTTCCCAAAAGGGTCAGGGGAAGCAGGCTTCTGCCTGCCTTGAAAAGCAGAAACGGCTCGGCCACAGCCTCCTGCCAGGACTAACTGACAGGAGTGGGCTTGCTTTCTGGGCCAAGTGGGAAGGCAGGAACATGTGTGGACAGCCCCTCCCTGGGAGGAGCCACCTCTGCCCTGCTGTGTGGGGCCTGGAGATATGAGACACAACAGAGGCAAAGGGGCAGGGCCCAGAGGTGGTTCCCAACTTTGGGAGCCTCTTACATGCTCGTCTTTATCATTAGCACAAAAAATCCCTGCCTGCCACTATTCTCTACCTGTGACCCATAGGACAAAAAGAGAATCTGTGAGTGGCCATGCTATTTGACAGAAAAATGCACGGAGACAGAGAACTGAGCACTTCAGGGGTAGGTTCAATGCATCCTCCCATGAATTTGAGCCTTTGGCTCCTCCCCCATCCAAGATTGCAGTAACAGAATGAGAGGCTAGGAGGGCCCTGAGCCCCTATTTCTGTCTCCTCTTATTTATTTTATTTTTTTTCCCTCTTCTCTCACAGATCATTTTGTTCCTCCTTTTTCTGGACCCTTTCCCAAGACACCAGCTCATCAAGTTTAAAGGCGCTAGAAGAATTTGCCAGAGTTAGAACTTAGAACCACTATAGATAATAAGTATTCATAATCGTACCTTTCAGCATATCTTAGTGTTGATAAAGTTTCCTCATAGCAGATGTCAGCTGGACTTATCGCTGCTATCTGTAAACAAATATCCTTTTCAGATTTTGTTTTTTATATAGGATATATAGCTATTGTTGGGCTTCCCTAATAGCTCAGTTGGTAAAGAATCCATCTGCAATGCCGGAGATCCGGGTTTGATTCCTGGGTCAGGAAGATCCCCTGGAGAAGGGATAGGCTACCCACTCCAGTATTCTTAGGTTTCCCTGGTGGCTCAGATGGTAAAGAATCCTTCTGCAATGCACGAGACCTGGGTTTGATCCTTGCGTTGGGAAGATCCCCTGGAGCAGGGCATGGCAATCCACTCCAGTATTCTTGCCTGGAGAATCCCCATGGACAGAGGAACCTCGTGGGCTACAGTGCATGGGGTCGCAGAGAGTCAGACACGACTGAGGGACTAAACACACAGCACATAGCTATTGTTGATTTTACACAGCTAACATTCAGGGAATATCTTGGAACTTGTGGTTTGTTTAAACTTTACAACTCAGAAAACTGAGGCTTAGATAAGAATAATGGCACCCATAACAGGCAGAGCTGGGACCTGAACCTGCCCTGACTTGAACAACTGTACCGCTAACCTCTATACTACACAACCCTCAGCACTGAGTCCCCAACAGATTTCCTCAGGACTTTAAATGACAGTTGAATGGTGGCACTGCAGACACTGATAAATAAATCATTACTGAGTACCCACTTAAATGGTTTCAAATCTGGTATTGACTTCAGCTTAACAGTTCTAGAATTCAAATGAGAAAATAAACTTTTTGATGAGCTGGAGGTGGGCAGGATCACTGAGAGTGAACAGGAGGGAATGTGACTGCCCATGGGGCAGCTCCTAATCTATGGGCCTGGAGGCCATGATTCAGAGCATAAGGGCCTGATGAATAATCATTTACCTTTGTTCAGCTTTGCAACTTTTAAAGCTTATTCACTATATTTCATTTAATCATCACAATCACAGTTTCAAGGCGATATCGTGATCTTCACTTTAGGAAGGAAGGAAATGAGGCTCTACCGTCAGTGTGCTGAACCTGAGAATCTTGTCAAGAACTGAGAAGATTCTTGTGAAGAGTAACTTTAATAATAATAACAATAGCAATCATGACAGCTGCGTGAGTCTAAACAGTCTAAAATGTGGTAGGAAAGTCACTTTACCAGAGTAGTTCTGCTGTTCCCACCCAGAGCTGACTGGAGCAGTTTGGTCAGTACAGAGTCTCTGTAGGGAATATGGAGGACTTTCTTCCCCATGGCAGCATCAGCCAGAGCACTAAATGAAAAAGAAATAAAAAAACAACAAAAAGTTTTAAACATATCAAAAAGAAATCTGCCTCTTTGTGGATGAGTCAGAAACACCCCTCAAATATCCTTGACAACCCCATATACCAGACATGACATTAAGGAACATCCAATAGTTGATATACCTTCTGTACAAGGATACTGGCATATGGCAAGGTAGAAGCAGCTGGCTCCCTCTCCAAGGTCAACCCCGGGGAAACAATAACAGAGAGGGAGGCCCAGATCTGGGGCCCTAACACAGTAAACCTTGGGAGGAAAACGCAGAGCCTGCAGAGAAAGGTCTTTTTGTGTGTGTACAGAGAAGGGTTTTGACCTGAGGGAGAGGGTGGTAGGCTAGCAGTGTGGAGACAGGAATGGGGAGCAGATTTAAGTGCTTTCTGGTCTTTCTCTCATACTGCTTTAGGAAGATCTCATAGAGTTAGGACCTGATAGGCTACAGAATCAAGTAAGATTGAATGAGAAGTAAATGTCACTCAGGGTACTTCAGAGGAAGCAGTGTTGGCATTGAAGAGAGTGGGGAAGAGGGAGGAAATCCCATCTCTGATAAATTATAACCACAAACAAAGAAAAGAAATCCAAAAAATTAAGCTACCAGGTTTAGAAAAGAAACAAAATGATCATCTAGAAAGGTTTAGATACAGCAATTGAAATTTAAAACCCTATGGATAAGTTCAACAGTTTAGTTCAGTTCAGTTCAGTTCAATCGCTCAGTCATGACCAACTCTTTGCGACCCCATGAATTGCAGCACGCCAGGCTTCCCTGTCCATCACCAACTCCTGGAGTTCACCCAAACTCATGTGAATTGAGTCGGTGATGCCATCCAGCCATCTCATCCTCTGTCATCCCAGTCTCCTCCTGCGCCCAATTCCTCCCAGCATCAGGGTCTTTTCCAATGAGTCAACTCTTTGAATGAGGTGGCCAAAGTATTGGAGTTTCAGCCTTAGCATCAGTCCTTCCAATGAACACCCAGGGCTGATCTCCTTCAGAATGGACTGGTTGGATCTCCTTGTAGTCCAAGGGACTCTCAAGAGTCTTCTCCAATACCACAATTCAAAAGCATCAATTCTTCAGTGCTCAGCTTTCTTCATAGTCCAACTCTCACATCCATACATGACCACAGGAAAAACCATAGCCTTGACTAGACGGACGTTTGTTGGCAAAGTAATTTCTCTGCTTTTGAATATACTATCTACGTTGGTCATAACTTTTCTTCCAAAGAGTAAGCGTCTTTTAATTTCATGGCTGCAGTCACCATCTGCAGTGATTTTGGAGCCCCCCAAAATAAAGTCTGACACTGTTTCCACTGTTTCCCCATCTATTTGCCATGATGCCATGATCTTCGTTTTCTGAATGTTGAGCTTTAAGCCAACTTTTTCACTCTCCTCTTTCACTTCCATCAAGAGGCTTTTGAATTCCTCTTCACTTTCTGCCATAAGGGTGGTGTCATCTGCATATCTGAGGTTATTGATATTTCTCCCAGCAATCTTGATTCCAGCTTGTGCTTCTTCCAGTCCAGAGTTTCTCATGATGTACTCTGCATGTAAGTTAAATAAGCAGGGTGACAATATACAGCCTTGACATACTCCTTCTCCTATTTGGAACCAGTCTGTTGTTCCATGTCCAGTTCTAACTGTTGCTTCCTGACCGGCATGTAGGTTTCTCAAGAGTCAGGTCAGGTGGTCTGGTATTTCCATCTCTTTCAGAACTTTCCACAGTTTATTGTGATCCACACAAAGGCTTTGGCATAGTCAATAAATCAGAAATAGATGTTTTTCTGGAACTCTCTTGCTTTTTCGATGATCCAGTGGATGTTGGCAATTTGATCTCTGGTTCCTCTGCCTTTTCTAAAACCAGCTTGAACATCTGGAATTTCATGGTTCATGTATTGCTGAAGCCTGGCTTGTAGAATTTTGAGCATTACTTTACTAGCGTGTGAGATGAGTGCAATTGTGCGGTAGTTTGAGCATTCTTTGGCATGGCCTTTCTTTGGGATTGGAATAAAAACTGACATTTTCCAGTCCTGTGGCCACTGCTGAGTTTTCCAAATTTGCTGGCATATTGAGTGAAGCACTTTCACAGCATCATCTTTTCAGCTCAACTGGAATTCCATCACCTCCACCAGCTTTGTTCGTAGTGATGCTTCCTAAGGCCCACTTGACTTCACATTCCAGGATGTCTGGCTCTAGGTGAATGATCGCACCATCTTGATTATCTGGGTCATGAAGATCTTTTATGTACAGTTCTTCTGTGTATTCTTGCCACCTCTTCTTAATATCTTCTGCTTCTGTTAGGTCCATACCATTTCTGTCCTTTATTGAGCCCATCTTTGCATGAAATGTTCCCTTGGTATCTGTAATTTTCTTGAAGAGATCTCTAGTCTTTCCCATTCTGTTCTTTTCCTCTATTTCTTTGCATTGATCGCTGAGGGAGATTTTCTTATCTCTCCTTGCTATTCTTTGGAACTCTGCATTCAGATGCTTATATCTTTCCTTTTCTCCTTTGCTTTTCACTTTTCTTCTTTTCACAGCTATTTGTAAGGCCTCCCCAGACAGCCATTTTTGAATTTCTTTTTCTTGGGGATGGTCTTGATCCCTGTCTCCTGTACAATGTCACGAACCTCCATCCATAGTTCATCAGGTACTCTGTCTATCAGATCTAGTCCCTTAAATCTATTTCTCACTTCCACTGTATAATCATAAGGGATTTGATTTAGGTTATACCTGGATGTTCTAGTGGTTTTCCCTACTTTCTTCAATTTAAGTCTGAATTTGGCAATAAGGAGTTCATGATATGAGCCACAGTCAGCTCCCAGTCTTGTTTTTGCTGACTGTATAGAGCTTCTCCATCTTTGGCTGCAAAGAATATAATTAATCTGATTTCGGTGTTGACTATCTGGTGATGTCCATGTGTAGAGTCTTCTCTTGTGTTGTTGGAAGAGGGTGTTTACTATGACCAGTGCGTTTTCTTGGCAAAACTCTATTAGCCTTTGCCCTGCTTAATTCCGTACTCCAAGGCCAAATTTTCCTGTTACTCCAGGTATTTCTTGACTTCCTACTTTTGCATTCCAGTTCCCTATAATGAAAAGGACATCTTTTTTGGGTGTTAGTTCTAGAAGGTCTTGTAGGTCTTCATAGAACCATTCATCTTCAGTTTCTTCAGCGTTACTGGTTGGGGCATAGGCTTGGATCACTGTGATATTGAATGGTTTGCCTTGGAAACAAACAGAGATCATTCTGTTGTTTTTGAGATTACATCCAAGTACTGCATTTCAGACTCTTTTGTTGACCATGAGGGTTATTCCATTTCTTCTAAGGGATTCCTGTCCACAGTAGTAGATATAATGGTCATCTGAGTTAAATTCACTCATTCCAGTCCATTTTAGTTCACTGATTCCTAAAATGTTGATGTTCACTCCTGCCATCTCCTGTTTGACCGCTTCCAATTTGCCTTGATACATGGACCTAACATTCCAGGTTCCTATGCAATATTGCTCTTTACTGCCTTGGACCTTGCTTCTATCACAAGTCACATCCACAACTGGGTACTGTTTTTGCTTTGGCTCCATCCCTTCATTCTTTCTGGAGTTATTTCTCCACTGACCTCCTGTAGCATATTGGGTACCTACCAACCTGGGGAGTTCCTCTTTCAATATCTTATCATTTTGCCTTTTCATATTCTTCATGGGGTTCTCAAGGCAAGAATACTGAAGTGGTTTGCCATTCCCTTCTCCAGTGGACCACATTCTGTCAGAACTCTTCACCACGATCCATCCATCATGGGTGGCCCCACACAGCATAACCCCACACTAGCCAATCTGATCACATGTACCACAGCCTTGTCTAATTCAGTGAAACTAAGTTCAACAGTAGATACCATGATAACTGAATTAGTGAACTAGAGAGTTCAAAAGAAATCTAGATTGCAGCCTGGAGACAGAGATGAAAAATCAGAAAGATAGGTTAGGAGACATGGAGGACAGGAAAAGAAGATTCAAATAGGGTAATTGAAGTTCCAGGAGAGAAAAGAGAAAAAATAATATGTAGAATCAATATGTGAAAGATAATGACTGCGAATTTTTTAGTGTTGATGAAAATCACTATCATAGAGCTATGGAGACTAAAAAATTCCAAGCAGGATAAATAAACTGCAACAGAATTAAATTGCAGAACACCAAATAAGAAGAGCTTAAAAGCAGATAGGGAAAAAGATTGTCTTCAGTGGAATAGTAATTAGGCCAACAACAGAAAACAGTAGAATGGTATCATTAATAAGCTGAAAGAAAATACTACTTATCTAGAATTATATACCCAGCAAAATTATCTTTCAAAATGAATTGAAATAAGAAATTTCAACCAAACAAAAACTAAATTTGCTGTCAGCAAATGGTCATTAAGGGAAAATCTAGACAATATTTTAATCAGAAAGACTGATTTTATATAGCAGCTCTGAAGTTTAAGAATGAATGAATAAAAATAATTTTAAAAATAGATAAATGTGAATGAACATATTACTGTATGAAACAGTAATAATAATATTTGGGGGTTAAAGAATAAAATTAGAATACATGTCAACAATGACATATGTAAGATGGAGATCTTCATATTATCCAAGGATGTGTGTGCTCAGTTGCTCACTGTGTCTAACTCTTTGCAACCCCATGGACTGTAGCCCACCAAGCTTCACTGTCCATGGGATTCCCCAGGCAAGAATATGGGAGTGGATTGCCAATTCCTTCTCCAGGGGAACCTTCCTGACCAGGGATGGAAGCTGTGTCTCTGGCATCTTCTGCACTGGCAGGCGGATTCTTTACCACTGCACCACCTGAGAAGCCCATTATCCATGAATAGGTTGAAGTATTTATAATTTTTAGACTTTGGCCACTGAGCAGATGAAAAAGCCAGGAAATAGTTAAAAAAAAAAACATGTTGAATTTTGACATATGACAGAGGTAGTATAGAAGATCACTGGGAGAGGACAGACTATTCAACAAATGAGACAAAAAAAAATTGGTAATCTGTAAGGAAAAAGTAATGAAAAGGATGCCTACTTTACACTATACACAGAAATCAACTTCAGATAGATAGAGTTTAAGCACAAATTTTCTTAAACAAGACACAGAAAATGAAAAAATGCAAAACATACACCATAACTTCTGCTCATCAATAGACATCTTTTAAAAAATGAAAACACAATCTACTAACTGGGAGAAGATACTTATGATACATATACCTGAGAGAGGAGTAATAAAAATATGTTTAAAACATCTACAGATCAATGAAAAAGACAGTAAATAAATAGAATAAAGGGGGAAACATAAGAACAGGTATTTTTTTGCTAAAAAAGAAATCAAATGTTGTTCAAGCTTGCTAGTAACCAGGGCTCTCAAGACCACAGTAAAGTGTGTTTGAAAGTGAGTCACTCAGTCGTCTCTGACTCTCTGCGGGCCCATGGACTGTACAGTCCATGGAATTCTCCAGGCCTTTCCCTTCTCCAGGGGATCTCTCCAACCCAGGGATAGAACCAAGGTCTCCTGCAATGCAAGCGGATTCTTTACCAGCTGAGCCACCACAGAAGCACAAGAATACTGGAGTGGGTAGCCTATCCCTTCTCCAGGGGATCTTCCCAACCCAGGAATCGAACTGGGGTCTCCTGCATTGCAGGCGGATTCTTTACCAACTGAGTTATCCCAGAAGCCCAGAGTATGTTTATGCCCATTTAACTGGTAAATGTCAAGAAATCTGACAACATCAAGCCTTAGAAAAGATGTGGATTAATGGGGTATGTTATACATTGCCACTGGGAATGTTAACTGGACTAACAACTTTGGAGAACAATTTATCACCATCTAGAAAAATTAGGTATTCACACACCTTATATATAAAGCACAATAATTTCAGTTGCCGATATAAAAAAATCCTTTAGTATATTGATACTCAGTGACTTTATGAAATGTTCATAGTAGCACTATTTGTAAAAGCCAAAAAAACAAAACAAAACAGAACAACAACCCTGGAAACAACCAAATTAACAATTAACATGAGAATGAAGGAATAAATTGTGGCATATTTCCACAATGGATGACTACATAATAATGAAAAAGAAGTAATAACATGGATGCTGTAACAACTGCTACTGTAACAATATGGATAAATCTCATAGACACAATGTTTAGTAAAAGAACAGAAAATAAAGTAACTAGAGCCACACATAAGATAGATGGATATTGTTAATAATGTTGAATCTAAAAACAAACTATACTCCTGGGTATGTACTAAAGAGAAATGAGTAATTATTTTGCCCAAATTATATGTACAAGAACGTTTGTAGCAACTTTATTCATAACAGTTAAAACCTGGAAACAAACTAAATGCCCATCAAATAGAAGAATGGATAAATAATGGTATATTCCTACAATGAAATAATCTATAACAATGGAAAAGAACTAATAATTGCTAAGCAAAACATCATGGGTAAGTCCCATAGAAACAATCCTTAGTGAAAGAAGCCAGATATAAAAGACAATGATCTGATATAAGTGATTGCATTTATATGAAAATCAAAACAGCTAGGCAAAAATAAATCTTTGATAACAGGTTAATTTCTTTTGTTGGGATTAAAAGCCAAGGAGAAGGCATGAGGGGGTTTTCTGGGTTTTGGAAATGTACTATATCTCAGTCTAGTCATCAATTACACAGATATATACATATATGAAAATCCATTGAGCTGAACATTTAAGATTTGTGCACTTTACTATAATGTAATTTATCTAAATAACTTTAAAAATGCAAGGTCCAGAAAATAACATAATATTTCACCCTTTTATAAAATTCAAAAATCAGTGCTACTGAATATAATATTCACGTGTGATAAAATAAGAAAAGAAAGAAAGAGGGAAGAAAGGAAGGGGAGAAAGAAAGTGGGAAGGGAGGGACATACATAAAACAAAAAATTCAAGATGTTGGTCACCTCCAAGGGGAGCAAGATGGTGATTACCTCCAGCTGTTTTTTGGATTTGGTGGTAGTTTTATTAGTGTTTGTTATTTCATCTAAAAGCAATTAATTAGTTTAAAATAAAATCTAGGAGAAGCCAGAAATAAACCAGTGATGCTAGTTGGTCATGAACCAAGGGTTATGATTAATCTAAATTTTAATATTTGAGGTCACTTTTATGGCACAAATAAGTACCTGTCCACTGATTATTTACCTGATGACATTTCCTAAATTGGTTAAACTTAGGTTAACGCGTGATCCTTCCCGCAGTCTGTCTCCTTCTGATCCTGAAGATTTCTGCCTTTCACTTCCAGCTAAATCTACCAAGTTAATACTGGACTGTTTGGTGAGGTCTCTGTCTAGGAAAACCTGCAGGAAAGCACCACAAGTAATGCTATTAGAGGGGTAGCAGGCTACATGAGAAGTCAATCTATTTTACATTTACATTCTGAAATATTTTTCTAATTGTATTTCACACTCAAAAAAGATATAATAAAATTTGCAAGTTAAAATGCCATCCTCTTTACAATGACATTTTACAATAACATTATTAGGTCCAAACATCTCAGTTGCCCCTTCCCTTCTGTAACGTTATTTCCAGTTATGTATTAGATACCAATTATTGTCCTAATATTTCTGTAATCATTAAGTGTTTTTTTCTGGCCATGTCAGATGGCATGTGGGATCTTAGTTCTCTGACAGGGATTGAACATGTGCCCCCTTCAGTGGAAGTGCAGAGTCCTAACCACTTCCCAATCAATAAATATTTTAAAGATACTGTGAAATCTGCAAAATAAGTAACTGCTCAGGATGGTGTAGTCATGTAGTGGAAAGAATGCTATAGGTTCTCTTGCTGTCATGTAACTGTGAGCAAATGATTTAACTTTTCTCAGTTGTAAAATCGGGATGATAGCATATTATTGGGATGTTATGAGGATAAAGTATAATAGATGTAATGTTTCTAATCATGCCTGGCATACATTATTAGGTGATAATATTGCTACTGACACCAATAAACAGAGTATGCTCGTTTACATCCAGTTAATTTTGTCTCCTACCTCTAAAATACCAAATTAAAAAATAGCACAGAAAACCATATATTAAGTCTATGAATGTAACACTTTATATTCATTATATAGTACATACAAAGTCTATGAATATAGAGTGAATGTTACATTCATATAAAGTGAATGTTATATTCATATAAAGTCTATCAATGTAACATCTTACCTACATTGTAAAAATCAAATGAATAAAAATTAAAAGTTTACTTGTGTGCTTAGTTGCTCAGTCCTGTCCAACTCTTTGCGACCCTATGAACTGTAGTCTGCCAGGCTCCTCTGTCCCATGGGATTCTCCAGGCAAGAATACTGGAGTTGGGTAGCCATTCCCTTTTCCAGGGGATCTTCCTGACTCAGGGATAGAACCCAGATCTCCTGCATGGTAGGTGGATTCTTTACTGTCTGAGTCACCAGGGAAGTTTACAGAGTTCTTTAAAATGTAGTATCTTGGGCTTCCCTGGTGGCTCAGTGGTAAACAGTCTACCTGCCAGTGCAGGAGACATGGGTTTAAACCCTGGTGTGGGAAGATCCCACATGTCATGGGGCAACTAAGCCCATGTGCCTCAGCTATTGAGCCGGTTCTCTAAGCCCATGGTCCACAGCAAGAGAAGCCATCTCAATGAGAAGCCTGTGTACTAACTAGAGAGTAGACCCTGCTCATTGCAACTAGAGAAAAGCCTGCAGAGCAACGAAGATCCAGCCCAGCAAAAAATAAAATAAATAAAAAGTTTAAAATGTAATATCTTATCTAAACTTCCCAACATTCCTACGAGGATAACTATTTGTCTCATTTTACAGACCAAAAAGCTGTGACTCAGGAAAGGAAAGTTATTTCCCACGATTTCAGAGCTGGTAAATGGAGTCACACATGGTCTAGTGTTCTTCTACCGATACTGGCTAGAACAGGACAATCTTCATTTATTACTATTTTATCTATTACTAGCACTATGGCTTAGGAGAAGGAGGTGGTAAAATTGTAGCTAACTCTCATGCTTACCCAGGCTTTATGATAACCATTTCTGAGTCAAATTGTCCATAATTGTAGCTATCATTTCCTACATCATTCCCAACCAAGGAGAATGGAGGAGAAAAGTATGCTTGAGCTTATCAAAGATTTTAGCTAGTGGAGCATTACATGGATGACGTGGTTTCAAAGGCTTTATCTTGGACTTGCAAATTTCAGAAAGACACTTCAGTATCTGGTTGTCCTCTAGGCTCATGGACCTGAAAGCTGACCATCATTATATTGGTGATGCATGGAAGGACTGTTACTAGGAATTCTCCATGACAAACCACAGACTCACTCTCCTATTTCCACAATTTCATCAAATTGGGGGTCAAAACCTGTTTCTCAAAGTATGTAATTTACTTGAGGGAAAATAGCCTTTAGCCCTACAGGCATTTCTGGGACCTTACTAGTGATTCTCTATCGGTAATGGGATCACTTAGGCCAGAGTGGGGCATGGATGTGGCGGTAGGGAGGCAGGAAAAGACAAGTGTCTTACTTTCTCCTGCTTCTGACCCTATAGTGCATGTTCAGAAATAGCTGTCTTAATCCATAGATCAAATTTAAATAACTCCATAATACTCACCAGCCCATAATGCTACTGGGAGCACATCCCAAGACCCCCTTGGTGAGAGGTGGGGACATTGGCATCCAGTTGAATCTCACCTGCTTGAACTGAATGGTGATAATCATGTGAGACCGGCTGCTGCTGGCATTCATGTTGGTCGAAGCTGTGGTCCTTATTTTTGCCCCTTGTTCCATCAGTCTTTCAATCTGGGCATAGTTCTCACAAGGCATTGACTTCAGACCATCCACATAAAAGCCCAGCTGTTGGTCCTCCCTTACTCTTAGCCCTCCGGGTTTCTTGATCCTGGATAGCAAATCTCTTACCTGTGGTAAAACAAGTAATGCAAACTTCAGGAAGGCACGAAGTTTTGTTTACTTCACTGCGATAGCTCCTCGTAGAATATAGTACATGCTCAGTAAATATATATTGGATGAATAAATAAGTGTTAAAGTTCTGTAGGTACCAGACAGTCTCATGACTTAGATAAGTAAAAAACAGAGAAATGACAAGTAAGAAAATAGAGAAACCTGTTGTAGTTAGTGAAATCAGAAGCTTTTTTTTTTTTTTTAAGGATTTCAGTTTTATTATTTTCAAGTACTTAAAGCACTTCAGGGCTTCCCTGATGATTCAGATGGTAAAGAATCTGCCTGCCAATGCAGGAGACACAGGTTCAGTCCCTGGGTGTGGAAGATCCTCTGGAAATGGCAACCCACTCCAGTATTCTTGCCTGGAGAAACCCATGGACAGAGGAGCCTGGTGGGCTACAGTCCATGGGGTCGCACAGAATTGGACATGACTGAGCGAGTAAACAACAACAACAAGAGCAGTTCAACCAGCCTGCAAACTCCCTGAGAGTGGGAGTTGACTAGTAAATCCTAACATAGCTCCTGACACATAGTAGGCACCCAGTGAAATGCTTCTGGAGAGAACAGTGTAACTGGAGCTAAGTTAACAAGAAATGTTTAATACATTGCTTGTAGGATATTGGGGGAACTGTTTCTGTAGCTTGAAAAAATATTTAGTTGGTATCTATAGTTGTCTGACTTTAAATGAAAGTGAAACTGTTAGTTGCTCAGTTATGTCTGACTCTTTGTGACCACATGGAGCCTGCCAGACTCCTCTGCCCATGGAATTCTCCAGGCAAGAATACTGGAGTGGTAGCCATCCCCTTGTCCAGGGGATCTTTCTGACCCAGGGATCGAATCTTGTCTCCTGTGTTGCAGGCAGATTCTTTATCATCTGAGCCACTGAGGAAGCCCCAGTGATGATTTTAAAGCATTTGTCATTGAAAATATTGTTCTCTTATTAACCTAAGTATGATCCTAGTAATCTTGTTAACTCTTGCAGTTGATTAGCAACTCCTTTGTAGATAACACAAAAATAAATTATCTCTTTCTGAATTGTCACAAATTTTGTATCACAAAATAATGAAGTCTTACTTTTCTAAGAACAGTGATAAATGAAACTTAATTAAAAGTTCATAACATTCAAAGTACCTAATGTTCTGCCTAGGTTAAATCATGCTGCCACAAACGCCACCACTCTGAATCTCTACTTCCAAGAAATTTATCTAACCCAAACAGGATTTGCTATAGGCAAAACTAACACAAGAATATAGGTAATTTTTGGGATCTCATTATTATTATTATTGGAGATTTGTGTGATGTCACACGTAGACTGTGGCCTCAGGTGAAAACCCATGTTGCATTCCCCCCCAGAAAGCCACTTCTGCCGGGGCACACCAGGTCAAGCTGTGGGAGCCTGCTAGAGCCTGAGCCTCTGCAGAGGGGAGTTGGTGTTGCATGATGCAGTGAGGTCTGGGCTGGGAATCTGACCTGGGTTCTTACTTCTGGTTCTGCCGCCAAACTATGAGAGCTTTGGGAAGTCTCCTACACTGCCAGTTTTTTCCTCATAAGAGGAGGGGAATGGACTAAATGATTTCTAAGATCTCCCCCAGCTCAAATATTCTGTAGCTTTAAGTCCTAGAGTCAAGTTGCTAGGGAACCACTGACAGAAACCACCAGCCTCGGCCAGGCACAACGATAACCGCTTGCATGAGCTGTCTCACACCAGGAGGTCCCTCCTGATAAGGAACTTGGTGCTGGCGCAGAAAACTAACTGGGAGAATTCAGGAGGGGCCAAAAGGAGAGAGCAGACACCACCCCATAATATGTCTTACTAACCTCCCAGAGTCCTTCATGCTGGAGTCCATCTTAGCTGAGAGATGCTCATGCCACAAGGAAGGACCCCGAGTTAGGCCAAATATGGGCCAAGCAAGATGATTGGCCAGAGACAACCTGGAAACTAACCCCGTCACCACAACACCCAAGACTGCCAACCATGTGGCTGAGCAGTTCTCCTGGATCCCCTTACCCTGCTGCTCTCCTCCCAGGCACCCCCTTCCCAATAAGGTCTTTAGCTTTGTCCTATGTATCTCTCAGATAATTCTTTTCTGAGGGCTAGATAAGAACCTGCTCTTGGCCCAGGAAAGGGTTCCCCTTCCTGCAACAGAGGCAAGATCACACACAGATTGAATTCAGGCAAGAAAAGTTAGGACAGTGGACAGAAGAGCCAGAGATAGGAAGAAATTGAAATGGTGGCAACTTCTGCCTTAGCTAGAAAGCCTTTCCTATAACTTCCACTGAGCAATATAAATTGTTAAGAAGTGGCATCTAAGGCTGAAGATATGTCTGAATAGGGCTCATTAGAAAAAAAAGCTAAGTAGGTTTAACCAGATAAAATGGAAGTGTGAGGGCCCAGAGATGAGGGCAGTTCCTGGCACTGGACTCTCCAGGTAGTACCTGGAGATTGAGTCATGATGAGATCTTCCTCACTCACTTCAGCCCCTACGGGACTCTCCTGGCACTTCTTCAAATACAACTTCACTCTGCTGCTAGAGAAATCTTCTAAACCCAAGGCTGATTTTCTTATTTCCCTGTTTAGAATCTTTTGCTGATGCTCCATTGCCTACCAAAGGGCCTTTGCCTTCTGGCAACTGATATTTAGCTCCCTCTCCTGATGCTTCCCCATTCTCACCCCCTGCATGCTTCTAACTCTGGTTACCTGGAGCCCTCACTGTTCACTTAAACTCCATGTGCTTTCACGTGTCCCTGGACTTGCTGGTACTAATCATGCCACCTAAAATGCCCCCAACCCTCCTCCTGGCTCACCAAACTCATTGCATCTTTCAAGATCCAGTCTAACTCCTCTGTTTACAAACAACACCAACAATCGCAGGTAGTATTAGTTGCTCTCTCTTCTATGCCTTTTTACCATTCATGCAGCATACATGATATATTTTATTACTGTCTGGAGAGGATGTAAAATCTCCCACCAAGCTTCTCCATGGCAGAAATCACATCTTAGGTTTTATTCATCCTCAGCGTCTAGTGTGATGCCTGAAATATTAAAAGTATCTAATAAACTTCACTCAGACTATTGAAATACTACTTGAAAAATACCAGACTCCTAGCTGGTGAGACATGAAGAGGTTATAAGTATGTCTATGTCCTTATTTTAGAGATGAGAAAACAAAATTCCAGAGAGATTATCTTCATTAAAAGGTATCAGTAGGAGGCCCACAACAGGATGCCATTTCCCTGTTCCTTCCATCTGAACTTGGTAACGGAGTGAAGCTGCCTATTTGGTATGAAATAAAGGAGTCATACTGTCTTCCAGGCCTATCACTTTGAAAGAAATAGAAACTTAATCAGTGACCTTAGCATAACAACCCATTTGAATTTGCTATCAACCTTCAACAATAATAAATGGCTCATGGAAGCATATGAGAAACAAAATGGGTATTTTCTCTCCTTAATATAAAGAGAAAAACATGGACGGATTTATTCCATCAATGTTTATTTAGCAATGATTAAGTGCAAGACTTTGGATAATGCTTGGAGTTATATAAGAAATCTTAGGATATGAAACTGCCCTTAAGAAACTTACAATTATAGATACCTTTGTGAATTTATCCATTCAGCAAACCTTAGGGGCATCCATTTTAAACCAAATATTATACTGCTGCTGCTGCTAAGTCACTTCAGTCGTGTCCAACTCTGTGCAACCCCATAGACAGCAGCCCACCGGGTTCCCCCGTCTCTGGGATTCTTCAGGCAAGAACACTGGAGTGGGTTGCCATTTCCTTCTCCAGTGCATAAAAGTGAAAAGTGAAAGGGAATATTATACTAAGTATTGCAAATAGAAAGGTGTAATCCTTTGTTCTGGAAATATAAATATGGAAATAAATTTTATAGTATAAGGGCAAAGGGAAAGGGCAGAACGAAAAAGGACTTTCTGAATAACTAGCATTTGCTCAGCACTGCGTCTCAATGTGTGGTCTAGTTTATTGTATTTATTTTTTTAAATATTTATTTATTTGGCTGTGCTGGGTCTTAGTTGCAGCACGGGGGATCTTTGACGTTTACTGCAGCGTGCAGGAATTTTAGTTGCGGCATGTGGGCTCTAGTTCCCTGACCAGAGATCAAACCCTGGCCTCCTGCACTGGGAGCGCAGAGTCTTAGCCACTAGATCACCAGGGAAGTCCCTGGTTGTGTCTTATTTTAAATTCTCTGCTTTATAAATAAGCAATCTGAGCTCTGAGACAAAGTAATTGTTCAAAGTCACAAAGCTAGTAACTGAGAGAGCAAGGATCTGAAACCATATTCCAACTTCGATCAGATTTGCTAAATGGCTGAAAAAAATCAAAAGAAAAATATTTTGTGACACATGAAAATTATGTGAAATTCAAGCCTCAGTGTCTATAAACAAAGTTGTATTGGTACACAGCTCACTTACCCTTCACTTACACTTCAGCTGTGGCCGTTTTTGCTCTCTGAGGGGAGAGTACAGTAGCTGTGATAGAGACTTTAAGGCCCTCAAAGTCTCAAATACTTCCTGTTTGTACTTTGAAGATAAAGTTTGCCAACCCTCATGCTGAAGCCAACTACTTTAGAATGTATAGATAAGCTGACATTTGAAGTGGACTTGAAGTTCAGTGGTTTCTCTAAGACCAGAGAAACCAAGAAGGGTATTCCAGGCAGAGGAAGGATAGATTTAGGAGAGAAGGACATATTGTGGAAAGGGAGAAAGGTTCTATGTGGCTGATGCAAGGAGTGTGTAGAGATAGAAGGACATAAGATGAAGTGGAACCTAGCTAAAATGAAGTAGGTTAGGGCCGGATAGCCAATGCCAGGCTAACAGGTGTTGACTTATCTGTAGGATGGATGAGGCGGAGCCCCTGCCATTTTTTAAGCTGCAGAGAATCACTTAGAATTGTCTGTCAAAAAATATAATCATTGTTACCTGTTCATTGTAAATTTCCAGCATGCTGAATGTAACCTGTATAGGAAAGAGCATAAAGTAAATTAAGATTCTCTTGAAACAGTCACCTTTGGGAGAAAAAAAAAAAGGACTATGGAAACAACATAAATGTACAACAAAGGAAAAAGCTAAATATTAAAATAGTGGCACCCATCGTCACATGCAATATGAGATTCTGAAATAATTTTAATGACATGGAGGAAGTTCTTAACAGAAACTAAAAACAGATACCAAAGTGTGTGTGTGTTTTGGTCTTGACTGTGAACAGGAAAAAAAAAGCTTTTTCCCTATTGTTCACTCTCCAATCTGAACATATGCAGAGAAAAAGATTGATCTTTACCCTACCATGCACTTGGAGCAACGTTAGCCAATCTCCTACCTCCTAAACAGAAGATTGGAGGAGACTCAGTGACTCTAGTCTAGAGAAAAGGCTCTGAGACACTGACATTTTGCTGCCACTATACCCTCTTTGGGAAAAGCTGGCTTGTCTGTTAGTCACCCTTTGGAGAGTCTTGCCAGTCAAACCCCACCTCCCGAGAACTTCCAGCTAGCTTCAGAGAGCATCACAGTTTTAAAATGAACAAATGGGAGGGAAGGTGGACATGGTGGACTAGGAGGATATGAAGCTTACTTCCCTCCACTCACACATCAGTAACACATCGACACGTGGAGCAATTCTCACCAAAATTTAGTTGGAAACTGGCTGAAAGACTCTTATACCACCAAGGCTGTAGAGGAGATCCACACAGAATTAGGTAGGAAAGGAAGAGAAGGAATCAGTTTGGGGTCTGCTCCCCAGGAGGGACAAAGGAGAGGAGAGAGATTGCAGGCGTGAAGGGAGTGAGAGGTATGAAAACACAATGGGCAACCCAGCCCGGGCTCTGTCACCAGGAGGATGAGTCCCCCCTAGCGGGGCCGGAAACCAGTGGGACTGACAGAGGGCTGTAAGCAACCTAGAGTCCACTCCTAAGAATATGCCCACACTTGCTCACTCCAGAAACAAGGCACAGAAGACAGATTAAAACTGCAGGGGACTCTGGTCAGTTTCCTGAAACTGCCCTGGCGTGCCCCGCCCCCAGCCAGAGATGAGCAACCACTCCACCCCATCTTGTCTCAGCACTGCTGCCCTCTGGGGGTAAGGGTGCTGGTGCTGGGACGGGGAAGAACACACACTGAGAACGCAGGAGCCATCGGGAACCCAACCCTCTAGGCTCTGCTCTGGCCACTTGGGACTCGACGCCGCCCCCTACTGGGCAGTGACAGCCACTGAGCAGAGGAGAAGCCTCAGCTCACACCTGGCTCTGACCCTAGCCCCTCCATTTCCAGAACTTCCCAGACAAGCAAAAACTAAGAATTTATCAATACTAAGTCAACCCTAAAAGCAACGTTAATAGGTCTTCTCTGAGTGGAAAAAGAAAAGGCTACAAGTAAGAATCTATAGGAAATGAAAAATCCCACTAGTAAAGGTAAATATATAAAAAGGCTGTGGATCAACCAATTAAACAAATTAGTATGAAGATAAACGGGCTTCCCTCATAGCTCAGTTGGTAGAGAATCGCCTGCAATGCGGGAGACCCTGGCTTGATTCCTGGGTCAGGAAGATCCACTGGAGAAGGGATAGGCTACCCACTCCAGTGTTCTTGGGCTTCCTTTGTGGCTCAGCTGGTAAAGAATCAGCCTGCTATGCGGGGGACCTGGGTTCGCTCCCTGGGAAGATCCCCTGGAGAAGGAAAAGGCTGCCCACTGCAGGATTATGGCCGGGAGAATTCCATGGACTGTATAGTCCATGGGGTCGCAAAGAGTCAGACACGACTAAGCGACTTTCATTTCACTTCACTTCATGAAGGTAAAAGACCAAAAAAAAAAATTGTGCTGTCATCTCTATTGGCTTTTGAGCAGCGAGCAGTTAGCCCACTTTTGGTAACAATATCTCATTGTGGTTTTGAGCTTCATTTCCCTAATAATTAGTGATGTTGAACATCTTTTCATGTCCCTATTGGTCATCTGTATATCTTCTTTGGATAAGTGCTTATTCAGGTCCTCTGCCCATTTTTAAATTGGGCTGTTTGGTTTTTTGCTGTTGAGTTGTATATGTTCTTTATATATTTTGAAAATTGACCTCTTATCGGATGAACGATTTGCAAATATCTTCTCCCATTCAGTAGGCTGCCTTTTCATTTTAATGATGGTTTCTTTCTCTGTGCAAAAGGTTTTTCATTTTATTGATCCCATTTGTTTATTTTTGCTTCTCTTTCCTTTACTTTTGAGTTAGAACCACAAAAACACTGCTAAGACTAATTTCAATGTGGTTACTGCCCATGCTTTCTTCTAGAAATTGAATGGTTTCAAGTCTTCCATTCAAGTATTTAATACATATTAAGTTAATTTTGTGTATGGTATAAGATGAAGTGCGGTGTTAGTCACTTGGTCATGTCCGACTCTTTGCAACCCCATGGACTGTAGCCTGCCAGGCTCCTCTGTCCATGGAATTTTCCAGGCAGGAATACTGGAGTGAGTTGCCATTTCCTTCTCCAGGGGATCTTCCCGACCCAGGAATTGAACCTGGGTCTCCTGCATTACAGGCAAACTCTTTACCATCTGAGCCACCAGGGAAAGCCTATGATATAAGATAGTGGTCTAGTTTCATTCTTTTGCATGTGACTAGCCAATTTTCCCAGCACTGCTTATTGAACAGATTCTCCTTTTCTCACTGCATGTTCTTCGCTCCTTTGTCATAAATCAATCATCCATGTATGCATGAGTTGATTTCTGGGCTCTCAGTTTTGTTCTATTGATCTCTGTGTCTATTTTTGTACCAGTATCATACTTTTTTTAATTTAAAAATTTAATGAATTCCTACATATTTGAAAATATAATTCCAGAGAAATTATTTAAAAGCCCACCATTGAAAGAAAAAGATAAAATCAGAGCAGACTTCATAAAAAATTGACATTAAAGAATACTGTATTATTTTTCACTTTTAAAAAACATTTTATTTTGTACTGGGGTATAGCTGATTAATTGGAGAAGGCAATGGCATACCACTCCAGTACTCTTGCCTGGAAAATCCCATGGATGGAGGAGCCTGGTAGGCTACAGTCCATGGGGTCGCTAAGAGTCATACACGACTGAGCGACTTCACTTTCTCTTTTCACCTTCATGCATTGGAGAAGGAAATAGCAACCCACTCCGGTGTTCTTGCCTGGAGAATCCCAGGGACGGGGGAGCCTGGTGGGCTGCCGTCTATGGGGTCGCACAGTCGGACACGACTGAAGCAACTTAACAGCAGCAGCAGCAGAGCTGATTAATAATGTGGTGATAGTTTCAGGTGAACAGAGAGGAACTCAGTTGTACATATACATGTATCCATTCTCCCAAACTCGCCTCCCATCCAGGATGCCACATAACATCGAGCAGAGTTCCATATGCTATACAGTAGTTCCTTCTTTGTTAGTATCATACTTTTTTGATCATATAGTTTTGTAGTATAGTTTGAATCAAGGGAGTGTGATGCCTTCAGCTTTGTTCTTTCTCAAGATTGTTTTGACTATTTGGGATCTTTTGCAGTTCTATACAAATTTTAGAATTATTCTACTTCTGTGAAATTTGCCAATAGACTTTTGATAGGGATTGTATTGAATCAGTAGATAAATTTGAGTGGTATGGGCATTTAAATAATATTAATTCTTCCAACTTATGAACATGGACTGCGTATCCATTTATTTGTGTCTTCATCAGTTTCTTTCATCCGTGTACAGGTATTTCACCTTCTAGGGAAAGTAAGAAGCTATGTTAGGACAATTAAGAAGCAAGATAATATTCTTAATTTAGAAATAAAAATAAGTTAAGAGGAGAACACACCTTGATAGAAGAGGGGAGTAAAGGGAACTAGAAACTTGAGCTGGCTGGCTTTTGTGTTATAAGACTCCACAGTGGTCTCTTGTTGTCATCATTTAAGATGTCTCTCAAAGTGCCTTAAAAAATATTTTCCTGTGTTTGCCTCCATAGAACCACAAAAATTCAACATTTTATTTGATTTTGTAATGATGTAAGGATTTTGGTATAGAAAATTAACACTATCCTAAAATAGATAAGCTGATAACTTCCACTGGGGGCAAGGAATTTCCAAAATGAAAACAATTTTTTTTCCTTAAAGAAGTGATTCTAGAATAATACATACCTGGTATTCTCGATTTTTGTCCCGGTTCTCAATTGCTTGAAATAGCTCTTCGCACACATTTGGAATGATACCCTTGTTTGCACCAAACCCAATCATGGAATAGCTTTTTCCAGAGCCAGTCTGCCCATAGGCCAAGAGAGTGGTATTATAGCCTTGCCAAGCACTGTCCAGAATTCCCCTGCCAAGATCATGAAAAACCTCCTTCTGGAAAGAAAATTGCAGGTATTATGTTCAGCACAGACTTTTCACAGTACTTTTAAAATCTAACATTCTGGTTTTGATGAATTCCACCTTACTTAGTATCATTCAACTTACTTGAAATATAACTCAGATGCTATCTTAGAACCAATGGAATAAAGCTGGAAACCAGAAAAAGATTTGTCAGTTTGGAAGATACTGATCACCATGGGATCACCACAGCTCTTCAACTAGCTGGTACCCATCAGTAATGGACTTGTGTATTTTACAAAACATGGGTTAGGTCTTTAAAATTCAGCCGTTAGACAAAAATTTCAAGGCTCCAAGGGACACAGACCAGCCAAAGTGTTTTCTATTGGGTTGACCAAAGTGTTCATTTGTTTTTTTCTGAAAGATGGTTGTAGTAGCCCTTAATAGTCTTTAACTTCATTTGAAACAATTTTGTTACATTGCATTGTGACAGCTGTCATCTCAGTGTACATTTAGAAAAACTTATCAGAAATTTGTGAATTTTTGTCTAACCATTTAAATATTGAAGATGGAAAAATAAAAGCAACATTTTGGCATATTGTGCATATTATTTCAAGAAAAATTAAAAAAAAATTATGCAGTGTATGGAGAAGGTGCTGTGACTGATCGAATGTGTTAAAAGTGGTTTGTGGTATCCCTGGACATGTTCCATGGTCAAGTAGACCACTTGAAGTTCAAGGTCAACTATCACAATTCTTGCAGTCTTTTAAAACTGTCTTTTAAAAACTGAGATAGAATTGACACATAACATTAAATAGTTTCAAATGTATAGCATAATGATTTGATACATGTATTTATTGAGAAATTATTACCAGAGGTTCACACCCATTACTTCACAGAGTTAAACATTTTTTTTCTTCAATGAGAACATTTAAGATCTACTCTCTTAGCAACCTTCGAATATACAGTGTTGGATTGTTAACTCCAGGCATACCTCAGAGATACTGTGGGTTCAATCCCAAACCATCACAATGAAGAAAGTAATGCAGTAACATGAGTCACACAATTTTTTTGGTTTTTCAGTGCATAACATAAAAGTTATGTTTACACTATACTGTAATTTATTAAGTGTGTAATAGCATGACATCTAAAAAAAAAACCAATGGATATATCAATTTAAAAATATCTTACTGCTCAAAAATGCTACCCATCATCTGAGTCTTCAAGGAGTCATAATCTTTTTGCAATAGTATCATCAAAGATCACTCATCACAGATTACTATGAGAAATAGAAAGGAAAAGTCTTAAATATTTGGGTAAGTTACTAAAATGTGACACAGAGACATGAAGTGAGCAATGTTGGAAAAGTGGCACCAATTGACTTAGGCTTGCTTGATTCAGGACTGCCAGAAATCTTCAATTAGTGAAAACAAAAACAAAATGCCCAAATACTGTACCTGAAAAGTGCAATAAAGCAAAGCACCTGTATAATCACCATGGTACATCACATCTCTAGGACTTGTTTATCTTACTGGAAGTTTGAAACTTTTGATGATCTTCTCCACTTTCACCCATATACCAGTCTCACCCCACTCAGCTCCAACCCGAAACACTAACCCCCTGCCTCTGGAAACCACCAATCTGTTCTCTGTTATCATGTTCATTTTAAAAAATATTCCACATTTAGTATTTCTCTGTCCAGCTTCTTTTACTTAGCATAATGTCCCCAAGGTCCATCCATGTTGCTGGTGGCATTTCCTTTTTTTTAATGGCTGAATGATATTCTATTGTCTATATATGCATGTACACATACATATATATTTCTTGGTGGTAATATGGTAAAGAATGGTAAAGAATCTGCTTGCAATGTGGGAGACACAGCTCCGATCCCTGGGTTGGGAAGATACCCTGGAGGAGGGCATGACAACCCACTTCAGGATTCTTGCCTGGAGAATCCTATGGACAGAGGAGCCTGGTGGGCTACAGTTCATGGGGTTGCAAAGAGTCGGACATGACTGAGTGACTAAGCACAGAACTGCATATATATATATATATATATATATATATATATATATATATACACACACACACACATTTTCTTTATCCATTGCCTTGATTATTGTAGATCTGTCTACAGTGGGTTTCAGTTCTTCAAATTAATGTTGGCTACTGTAAGTCCTTTACAATTCCATGTAAATTATTGAAATAGCATAATTTCTGTAAAAAGTTATCACTGGCATTTTGATTGAGGTTTTTTTGAATCTGTTGATCAATATGACTTCTTAATAATGTTGAGTCTTTTGATTTGTCTTCCTCTTCTTAATGTTTTTATAGTACACAGAATTTGCATAGATTTTGTAAATTTAACCAACTATTTCATGGTTTTGATGTTGCTGTAAATATTTTACGATCTTACTTACAATTATATTATTGTAATTATATGTGATTATGAGCGAGTGAGTGAGTGAAGTCGCTCAGTCGTGTCTGACTCTTTGCAACCCCATGGATTGTAGCCTATCAGGATCCTCAGTCCATGGGATATGGGATTCTCCAGGCAAGAATACTGGAGTGGGTTGCCATTTCCTTCTCCAGGGGATCTTCCTGACCCAGAGATCGAACCCAGGTCTCCAGCACTGTAGGCAGACACTTTACCATCTGAGCCACCAGGGATTTGAGTACATAAATAAATTACAATCTTAATTTCCAATCGCTCACTGCTAGCATAGAGATGGCTTCTCAGGTGGCTCAGTGGAAAAGAATCCTCTTGCCAATACAGGAGACACACGAGATGGTGGGTTCAATCCCTGGGTAGGGAAGATCCACTGGAAGAGGACCTGGCAACCCATGCCAGTATTCTTGCCTGGAGAATCCCATGGACAAAGGAGCCTGGCGAGCTGGAGGCCACTGGGTCACAAAGAGTTGGATACAACTAAGCATGCATGTAGCATAGGGAAATTCTATCAATTCTTGTATATTGACCTTGGTTAACAAACTTATTCACTGTAGTAGCTTTTGCCCCTCTTCTTTGGCAGATTCCTTAGGGCTTTTTTCATAGATAATTATGCTGGCTGCAAGTAGTTATGCTTCTCATTTTCAATCTGCATATCATTCAGTTCAGTTCAGTCACGCAGTCGTGTCTGACTCCTTGCGACCCCATGAATTGCAGCACGGCAGGCCTCCCAGTCCATCACCAACTCCTGGAGTCCACCCCAACCCATGTCCATTCAGTCAGTGATGCCATCCAACCATCTCATCCTCTGTCGTCCCCTTCTCTTCCTGCCTTCAATCTTTCCCAGCATCAGGGTCTTTTCAAATGAGTCCGCTCTCCACATCTGGTGGCCAAAGTACTGGAGTTTCAGCTTCAACATCAGTCCTTCCAATGAACACCCAGGACTGATCTCCTTTGGGATGGACTGGCTGGATCTCCTTGCAGTCTAAGGGACTCTCAAGAGTCTTCTCCAACACCACAGTTCAAAAGCATCAGTTCTTTGGCACTCAGTTTTACTTATAGTCCAACTCTCACATCCATACATGACTACTGGAAAAACCATAGCCTTGACTAGATGGATCTTTGTTGGCAAAGTAATGTCTCTGCTTTTGAATACGCTATCTAGGTTGGTAATTTTCCTTCCAAGGAGCAAACGTCTTTTAATTTCATGGCTGCAATCACCATCTGCAGTGATTTTGGAGCCCTGCAAAATAAAGCCTGACACTGTTTCCACTGTTTCCCCATCTATTTGTCATGAAATGATGGGCCTGGATGCCATGATCTTAGTTTTCTGAATGTTGAGTTTTAAGCCAACTTTTTCACTCTCCTCTTTCACTTTCATCAAGAGGCTCTATAGTTCTTCTTCACTTTCTGCCATAATGGTGGTATCAGCAATCTTGATTCCAGCTTGTGATTCTTCCAGTCCAGCATTTCTCATGATGTACTCTGCATAGAAGTTAAATAAGCAGGATGACAATATACAGCCTTGATGTACTTCTTTCCCTATTTGGAACCAGTCTGTTGTTCCATGTCCAGCTCTAACTATTGCTTCCTGACCTGCATATAGGTTTCTCAAGAGACAGGTCAGGTGGTCTGGTATTCCCATCTCTTTCAGGATTTTCCACAGTTTATCATGATCCACACAGTCATAGGCTTTGGCATAGTCAATAAAGCAGAAATAGATGTTTTTCTGGAACTCTCTGGCTTTTTCCATGATCCAGCAGATGTTGGCAATTTGATCTCTGGTTCCTCTGTCTTTTCTAAAACCAGCTTGAACATCTGGAATTTCACGGTTCATGTATTGCTGAAGCCTAGCTTGGAGAATTTTGAGCATTACTTTACTAGCGTGTGAGATGAGTGCAATTGTGCGGTAGTTTGAGCATTCTTTGGCATTGCCTTTCTTTGGGATTGGAATGAAAACTGACCTTTTCCAGTTCTGTGGCCATTGTTGAGTTTTCCAAATGTGCTGGCATATTGAGCGCAGCATTTTCACAGCATCATCTTTTAGGATTTGAAATAGCTCAACTGGAATTCCATCTCCTCCACTAGCTTTGTTCATAGTGATGCTTCCTAAGGCCCACTTGACTTCACATTCCAGGATGTCTGGCTCCAGGTCAATGTGAGTGATCACACCTTCATGATTATCTGGGTTGTGAAGATCTTTTTTGTACAGTTCTTCTGTGTATTCTTGCCATATCATTCATTTTCTATTAATTGCCTTATTGCCCTGGCTGGAGCCTGCAGTGGATGTTATATAGAAATAATGAGATTGGAACTTCTTGCCTTGTCCCCATTCTGAGGGGCAACACATTCAGTGTTTCACCATCAAATGTGATGTTACTTATGTATTTGAGGGAAGTTCTACTTCTAAGAGGCTCCCTCCTATTTTAAATTTGCTGAGAGTTTTTATTATGACTGGGTGTCGAATTTTGTCAATTGCTTTTTCTGCATCTGATCATATATTTTTTCCCCTCCTGATTCTGTTCATATGATGAATTACATTGATATATGTTAAACTGATATTAAGTCCCTGCCGGGGTCCAGCCCCGGTGGATCCAGGGAATTCGAAGCGGGGACGGCATTGGCGAGGGAAAAAACTTATTTATTTATAAGATTAGATTAGGAAGAAACAGTGTAGTAGGAAAATTAAGTGGAGAAAAGAGGCTGAGTAACTTGGTTTACGTGGAAAGCCAATAAAGTTCCAGACAAGGAGCTTGCACCATCTACGTTAGGCCACCGGCATCCGTTTGAATATCGGAGAGTGTCCCGCCTTGGGCTCTCTCTCTTATGGATCTTAGAAGCCGGGACAAGTAAGTAGACATGGAGAGCCCCCACGCCCCAGATGGGAATTCAGCCAGAAATTAGAGTAAAGAGAAGACACGGGGGAAACCAGTCCAGAGACTAGCTCGGCCCCTATTGTCCCGAAAGGCCTTTTATACCTTTTTTTGTACATAGACATCAATGGATAATATAAAATTATGCAGCATCAGCAGCCCTGACTCTTATCAAAACCAGGCTTTCTTTCTGCACACCTAGTTGTATACACAAGTCTTAGGTGATTTACATCATCTTCTGGCCAGAGGGCCAGTTAACATTTTACGGCCCTTTTCTGATAAGGGTTTGTCAACCAGAAGACTTATTTGTGTTGTTCTTCCCAAAGTCTGGTGCCACTCTCAGAAAGCACTAAATAAAGTTACATTCTTACATAGCAAGGACACAAGAGGAGTGCAGTGATATATAACAAAGAAAAGTAATTAACTCAAAAGTCTAGTGTTGCTAACATCAAAACTACTACATTCCTATTTCTATATCCCTATTACATTGATTAATATCCTTTAGGTGTCTGAAAGATAAAGAATATGGAGGCCTGGCTGCAGTCATTGAGTCAACAGTGAAAACCCATCACTGATATGATTTTTAGCTCTTAGAAAAGGCTCTGTATCTTAAGATGCTTTAAGCTTTGTGCTTCTTGTGGTTGGGGGGCTGTAAACAATCCACAAATTGTAAAAGTCTCAAACTGTCAGGCAAGTTAGAGAGCCATCAGAGGGGTTTGAGCTGAGACACTCCTTTTGCAGGAGACTGTTAACTGAAGCCCAGAGTTAACTCTTTCCAGAGAGTGTCAGAAGAGTGGAAAAGCAGAGTATAAAGGCCGGCAGATTTTTGGTTTGAGGGGTACATGCTCAGGAAATACCAGGGGGACACCCTGAGATCTAACTCGCCTTGCCTATCAGATCTCTGCCACATGACCTTGTCACGGGTGGGATTCCTCACACTGGCTCCCGGCAAGTCCCACTTTATAATGATGTATTTTAAAATATATACTGTTGGATTCTATTTGCTAAAATTTTGTTAATAATGTTTGTGTCTATGTTCATGAAGAAGGGTATTGATCTGTAGTGGTTTTTGTAGTATTTGGCTGGGTTTTGGTGTAATATTGGCTTCAAAAGTGAATGGTCCTTCTATCATCTACAAGATTTTTTTTTTTTTTGAAATATCATTATTTCTTCCTTTAGTAGAATTCACAGAAAAGTCATCTGGGCTTAGGTTTAAATTTCTTTAATAGATATAGGGATACTTGAGTTGTCTATTTTTGTGTGGACTTCAGTAGATTGCATCCATTTCATCTATGTTGTTAAATTTATTGGCATTAAGTTGTTCATAATATTCTCTTATTATTTTTTAATGTCTGTAAGATATGTAGCAATGTCTGTTTCATTTCTCATCTTCGTACTTTATATCTTTTCTTTCTCCCAGGTTTTGGTTTCATTGATTTTTCTCTATTATTTTACTGTCTTATATTAGTCTTTTTAAATCCCTTTCTTGCTTTTTCTATACTTTTCTTTTTCTAAATCTTAGGTGGAGGAACCTAGACTGTTGATTTGAGATTGTTCTCTAATATAATCACTTAATGCTCTAAAAAGCCCTGACTTGGCTGCATCCCACAAATTTTGATAAATGTTTTGATTTTTATTCAGTTCAAAATATTTACTAATTTCCTGTATTCTTTATTCCCTGACCTATGGATTATTTAGAAGACTGTCATTTTCTAAATATTAGTGGAGTTTCCTAATAACTTTCAGTCATTCCTTTCTAGTTTAATTCCATTGTGGTCAGAGAAGGTACTTTGTATGATTTCAGTTATCTTACATCTACTGGGACTAGTTTTATGACCCAGAATATAATTTACCATAAAGTTCCATGCTCACTTGAAAAAAAGTGTGTAGTGCTGTGGTTGAATGGAAGGTAGCAAAATTGTTCTATAGTTGTCAATTAGGTTGATAATACTGTTCTGGTCATCTGTAATATTGATTTCGGGTTATTTGCTCTATTACTCAGAGAGGAGTGATGAAGTCACCAATCAATGGTAGATTTGAATATTTCTCTTTCAGTATCCATCAGCTTCTGCTTTGTGTACTTTGAAGTTCTGTTAATAAGTTCATACCCACTTAGGATGGTGTGTATGAAATATTTCTTGTTCTTCAGTCTACTTCGTGTGATGTAAATATAGCATCTGTAGTTTTCTTCTTCTTAGTGTTAACACAAGTATCTATTTATTTATATTTAAATTGTGTTTGTGTAGACAGATATGGGCTTCCCAAGTGGCTCAGCAATAAAGAACCTGCCCACCAGTGCAGGAGATACAGGAGATTGAGGTTGCTTCCCTGGGTCAGGAAGATTCCCCTAGAGCAGGAACTGGCAGCCGTCTCCGGTATTCTTGCCTGGAGAATCCCTTGGACAAGAGCCTGGCGGCCTCAGTCCCTTGGGGTTGCAAAGAGTGGGACGCAACTGAGCATGCAAGCACTTAAGATGACATCGTTGGATCCAGCTTTTCCTATCAAATCTGATTATCTGTACCATCTAATTGGCATGCTTATTTACACCTGATAAACTAACCAATGGTTGGCATTAAATCTACTATCTTGCTATTTGTATTCTGCTTACTTCATCTCCTCTTTGTTTTTCCCTCCCACTCTTTCCCTGCCATGCTCCAAGTTTTTCATAATTTCATTTTCCCACAGCTGACTCATTAGTTATACTTTTTTTGATAGATTTTTTTAATTGATTGCTCTAGGACAGTGGTTCCCAAAGTGCATTCCGAGGAGACCTATGAAATTCTTTCAGTGAGTTTGTGAAGTCAGAACAATTTGACAGAGTATTTTTAGGGGTGGTTTAATAAAGGCTATAATCTTTGAGCTGAGTTTTCAGAGATGAGTAGGTAGACAAGAAGAACAGAGAGAAAAGGTTGGGAGGAAATGAACAGAGCCTCAGTGACCTGTGGGAAAATCTCAAGCATACATGTAACTGGAGTCACAGAAGGAAGAAGCAAAGACCAAAAATCCTTGGAGAAATTATGGTTGAAATGTTTTCACAGTGAAAATTACAAACACATAGATTTATGCAGGTTAATGAGCTCTATCCACATTGAAATGACCACTTTTCCTTTGTACCCCGTTGTATCCCACATATGTTATTATAGAACCTGTAACATTTGAGTGCACATTTTTGCCTGTCTCCCTACACCAAATTCTGAGCAACTTTCAGGCAGAATAGTGTATGGCACATGGTAAATACTCGATAAACCAAAATTCTAAAATACCAAGTGCCACACAAGTTTGGCTTATTTGGCTTATATCAGAAAGGAAAATATAACTCACTTGACCAATATTCCTTTTTCAAAACATGTAAATACATCAAAAAGATAACAGACTTAAGTGTCTAAAGAATTATTTAGGCAACAGCTACACTTTTGGACCTCATAAAAAATCAATGTACTAATATATTGTTAACACTTAAAAAAAAAAAAAACAACTTCCATTGATGCTATTTTAAAGTAATTTACCTGGCCTGCAAATTTACCGCCAGGATCAGCTGAAATAAACACACCATCTTTATCCTTTTGAAATCCATTGTGAGACCAATATGCCAGGTCAAAAGTAAACGTCTTCGTATGTTCTGGATTCTTAGGGTCTTGTATAATGGTGGTGGTCCTGGAATGCATGGAAATCACACATTTGCTCCCAGAATTCTTCTCTCTCTATAGTCAAATCACAAATTCGAGTCAATCATTACAGTTTTCCTGTCATCCAATTTTTTTTGCAGGTCTTTACATCTAGTAAGAAATTAAGCTAGTAACTTACTGTTCATTCATTTTGTTCTCTGATTATTCTTAGCAGCTGTTATGACAATAGTTGCTGTTATGGGTCCTCAGAATTTTTGAAAGGCTTGTCTCTAGTCATATTAACTTTCTGAGAATAGCATATCTTAATACTCGACTATGCTAACAGCATAAACTACAGCATCAGAGATCCATTCCACTGTCCCACTCTCCAACAAAGCTGGTATTAATTAAAAAAATGAAAATGAAAAAGGAAAGGAAATGGAAACGGTTCTAAGAGCAACAGCCAATGAAGAAAGATCTATTCAAGAAATGTATCAAAATTTGGTAAGAAAGGAGTCCATGGTGTTTAAGCAAGACTATTCCTTCTGTCTCCACTGTCAGCTCAGCCAAGGAGAGACAACTCCAGACTGCTGGAGCTGAGAGCACAGGGCTCCCTGTCTCCCTGGGTCCCAGGAGGAGGGATTTCTTCCTGAGAGGAGAATGTCGGCATTTCTCACCCTGCCCCTTCTACCTGCGACTGAGGCTTCATGTGGGAAAGTATGGGTAAGAGATGGGAACTCCTTCTTTCACCCAGTTTCCACACATGGAACAGAGACTTTGCCTTGGTTGCAGCGTGCTGAGAATCCTGGGGTGCTGATCACACTTGCCCTGGCTCCCGAGGTGGTGGTTCTTTGCCAGGAGAGACAAGCTCAGACGACTGCAGGTTGCTGTTCCACACTGACCAAACACTGGGCTTCTAGAGCAGGGCCGTCATACAGAGTAGCTTCCTTGTGTCCCCACCCACAAATCCAGAGGCCTGGTTTAGAGATCTTGCCTGGGCACTTAACCTCTTCCCAAAGGAACTGACTTCATTTGCCCCCTTAGAGTTCAACACTAAGAGCACTCTTAAGAACAGAGGTAGCTGTGATGAAGGGCAATTCGATCTTCAAGGTAACAGGTTAAAATACAGGTTCTCTGGTTTGGCTTCCCTGGTGGCTCAGATGGTAGAGAAGCGGCTTGCAATGCAGGAGACCCGAGTTCAATCCCTGGGTAGAAAGATCCCCTGGAGAAGGAAATGGCAACCCACTTGCCTGGGGAAATTCCATGGACAGAGGAGCCTGGCGAGCTACGTGCGGTTGCAAAGAGTTGGACACAACTGAATAACTTTCACTTTTTTTTGGTCTGGTTTGCTTGGGAGGAACCCACCTGGACTCAGAAAAAATATCAATCACTGATCTCAGAAACTAATTCTTTAAAAGGAACCGGAATTTGATTAAAATAGTTTTTAGAGCAATTTATGCCCCTGGTCATTGTTGAAAACAGAGCAGTTGGTTGGCAATCAGTGAACTTCACAGTTCGGTATGGTCAGAGAGAAAGGGGGCCCTACAAAAACTGTTACCATCCCACAGTGACCAGGTAGGAGATAAGACTTCACTAAAATAATCCAGCCAATCACTAAAGAAATGTTGGGGAAGTTCATACAAGTAGTCTTGTCCAGGCTTCAGAAGCAGCAATAGGTCTTTGACTGATCAGAGACCCTGAAAGGAATTACATGCCAAACTGCTGACTGGCAGGAACGCTGAAAGTAGGTCTTGAGAACCAACAGTTAAGGGAATAAATAACATGGACGGGAATGAGTCACAAAACTTCCTGGGCCTGGGGAATCTGGCCAGTTCCCAGGGATCAGTGAACATTCTGAGACTGACAACTAGAAATATGAATATTTAACACAATAGCCAAAGCTGCATATTTGCATGTAAGCTAATGACTACCAGCCAGCCTGCAGCTTGGTGATAAAAGCAGGACTCCTTTGGATGGCACTCTCAAGTCTCAGCCATGGAATGTACCTTCAAACTGGGGACTCCACATTGCTGTTCCAGGGACTTCCCAGTGTTCCTTAACTCTGGAGGTAGGGGTTCCCCCAATTTGGTGATGTATATGGATATGTATTTCCTGCCATGCTGTTTGTGGATCTTCCAACTGGGGCTGTGGCTTGAATCTGGAGGTAGTGTTTCCCCAATCTGGTGATGTATATATATTTATCTCTTGTTATATTGCTTGTCCTCAAACTGTAACTTACTATTAATATAAGAAACTTCCTTAATTCTTGCCTACTTAAAGTGGTTATTTTGCCAGTGAATCCTCTGAACCTCAAAGTCCTTCAGCAGAACACAAATCTTTCGGCAAAACCACAAATAAACAAGCAAATAACAGTAACAAGCTAGAGAGGAGTGGGAAGACCAGCACTCAGATTTGCTATAATGCATTATCTAAAATGTCCAGTCTGCCCAATAAAAAACTGTGCCTGCAAAGAAATAGGCAAGTCAGATCCATACATTGGAAGGGAAGCTGGCAACAGAAACTGAGCGTGATCAGACGCAGGAGTTAGCAGAAAAGTAAAAACCATAAATATATTCACAGCACTGAAGGAAACCAGATTCAAGAAATAAAGGAAAGATTATAAAGGAATAATATAAAACAATTTATTAGATTAGATAATTTAGATGAAATGGACAAATTCTTAGACACCAAGTACGAAATACTCAAGAATAGACAATTTGAATAGACCCATAACAAATGAAGAGATTGTAGTAAAAACAAAACTGTTCATGAACAAATGGCTAGACTGCTTGATTCTATCAAACATTCACAGAATACCAATTCTTCATAAACTCTTCCAAAACATAGAAAAGGGAACACTCCCTTATTTTTATGAAGCCAGTATTACCCTGATACTAAATAGAGACAAAGATATCTCAAGAAAATAAAGCTACAAACCAGTATCTCTTATAAGATACTGCAAGAATCCTCAACAAATCATTACTAATGTGAATCCTCCAACATATAAACAGAATTATACACCATAACCAAATGAGATTTATCCCAGGGATGCAAGGGTTTAACATCTGAAAATGTTTCTATTGTTTCAATTTTATGACTTTTGACATCCATGAATTCATAGAGATAGCGAACAACTTATCATGCATATCAACCAATCTGAAGGCCACATCCCAAGCCTGTATCTAATCCCTTTATCTAATTCACACCCCAACTCAGTGTTTCTCCCAACCCACATTACCCCAGAACCAGGTACCTGACTACTAGGCTGCACCTGACCAACTGAAGTCTAGAGTCCATGGAAACTACCCTAACTATCCAATCCTAAAATTGCTCAAACTTGTCTACTGTGCCTTGCCCATTCCTTCCTGTGGAAACCACAATAAGGGTGTGGGCCAGGCACCCTTTCCTCCAGCCTTCTGACCAACTTTGATACCACCTTGTATGGCTACGTGGAATGCTCCTTTCCCTTGAAAATTGTAAGGCAGTGACCACTGAATCTGTCACCTTATTCCATCTGATTAAAACAAATCTTGGGTACACTTTAAAATAATGATCAATGCAATACGTATCAATAGAATAAAAAAACCACATATCATCTCAACATGTAGAAAATGAATATGACAAAATTCAACACCCTTTCCTGATAAACACACTCAAAACACATCAGCAACAGAATGGGACTTCCTCAATCTCATAAGGGGCATCTATGAAAAACTCAGTACTACTATCATACTGAACAGTCAAGGCTGACTATTACTCTCTAAGATCAGGAAGAAGACAAGGATTTCTACTCTTGATGTTTCTATTCAACATTGCATGGGAGGATCTAGCCAGGGAAATTAAGCAAGAAAAGGAAACAAAAGCATCCAGATAGGAAAGGAAGAAGTAAAATGATAGCAATTTGCAGATGATATGATCTTAGAAAATCCTGAGGAATCCACTAGAAACTATTACAACTAGTAAACGAGTTCAGTAAGGTTGCAGGATGTAAAATCAATACACAATAATAGACTGTTATACACTTTAAACAATTTGAAAGTGAAATTAGGAAAATTTCTAGTACTACCACAAAGAATAAAATACTTAAGAATAAGGTTAACAAAAGAAGTACAAAACATACCCTGAATACCTCAAAACATTCTTGGAAGAAACTAAAGATCTAAAATTTAGAAAAACAGCCCATTTCATAGATTGAAGGAATTGGCATTATTGCAGGCAGATTCTTTACCATCTGAGCCACCAGGAAGCCTATTATTAGGAGAAAAATCCCCAAACAGATGTACGTTCAACTCAACTCTATCAAAAGCCCACTTTCTTTGTAGAAATTAACAAGCTGATTGTAAAATTCATATGGACCTGACAGGCATCCAGAAGAGCCAAAATCTTCAATCTTCAAAAAGAAAAAAGGATTCACACCAATCTCACAATTTAGTACAACCGACAGTGATCAAGAGTGTGTGGCACTGGCATAATGACAGACATACAGGTTAGTGTAACAGAGTGGAGTCCAGATACAGACCCAAACGTCTGTGATCAACTGATTTTCAACAAGGCTGCCACAATGAATGGCCTTCACAAGGAATGCCACTGGGGAAACTCGATGGTCACACACAGAAGAATGCACTTGGATCATTACTTCACGTGACAACTCAAAAAGGACCAAAGACCTAAATGTAAGAGCTAAAACTAAAATAGAAAATATAAATCTTCATGACATTGGCGTGGGCAAAGAGAGATAAAACACCAAAAGCACAATTCTAAAAAATGGATTTCATCAACATTAAAAATGTTTGTGCTTCAAAGGATGAAAAGGTAACCCTTTGAATGGGAGAAAATTTGCAAGTTGTATATTTAATAAGAATTTGTAACAAGAATATGTAAAGAACAGCTCAATATAAAAAGATAAATAGTCCAATTTAAAAATGAACAAAGGATCAGAATGGACATTTCCCCAGGGAAGATACACTAACAGGCAATAGTACATGAAAAGATCCATGACATCATTAGTTATCAGGAAAGTGCAAATCAAAAAAACATGATATACCACTTCACACCAACAAGAATGGCTATAATGAAGTAAGTTAAATGTTGGCCTGGATTGGAGAAACTGGAACCCTCATACACTGCTAGTAGGAATATAAAATTTTCTAAGTAGGTGCAGCTGCTTAGAAAAGTCTTGACAATTTCTTGAAAGATAACATAGAGTTATTAAACGACTCAGCAATTCCATGCCTAGGTATATAACCAAAAGAAATGAAAACCTGTGTCCACACAAAAATCTGTAAACAAATATTTATAGCAGCATGATTCATAATAGCTAACAGTGAACAGGTGGAAACCACCCTGACATTCACTGAGGAATGAACACAATGTGGTATATCCATACAATGGACTATTATCCATCCATAAAGAAATGAACTTTTGATACAACATAGATGACACAATATAGAAATGTCGTATCATATGATACGACATAGAGAAATCTTGAAAACATTATGCTGAAAGAAGCCAGTCACAAAAGACTATATAATCCTATTGATATGAATTGTACACAACAGGGAACTATGCAGAAACAGAGATTAGTTTAATGGTTGTTTAGGACTAGGGGAATGAGGTGATTAAAAACATTATGAATCTGATTGTGGTGATGGTTGCATCTGTGAATACATTAAAAGTTACTGAATCATACACCATAAGTGAGCTAAATGTGTACTATGTAAATTATCTCAATAAAACCATTTAAAAGGTGGTTTAGATGGTAAAGAATCTGCCTGCAATGTGGGAGACCCATGTTCAATCTGGTTGGGAAGATACCCTGGAGAAAGGAATGGTAACCCACTCCTGTATTCTTACCTGGAGAATCCCATGGACAGAGGAGTCTGGTAGGCTATAGTCTATGGGGTTGCAAGGAGTCAGATACTGAGTGACTAACACAATGGTGAAAATAACTATAGCAGCTAGTATTATTAAAAGTACTTACTTGTCAAACATCATGCTCAGTAATTTACAGATTACTTCAAGTAGTGTTTCTAATGGCAATCCTGTGAGGTATCAACATCTCTATTTTAGACTTAAGGAAATCAAGGCTCAGACCTTAAAACCTTGCTCAAAGCCACACAGTAGGTAGGGGATAAAGTCAGGTTTTGAACTCACGTTCATCCGACTTCAAAGGCTCCTGACAGTCAGGACTTCCTTGGTAATCCAGTGGTTAAGAATCCACCCTGGGGACATGAGTTGCATCCTTGACCCATCCTGGAAGCTCTCACATTCTGCCAGCAACTAAGCTTGTGTGCTAAAACTACTGAAACAGTACTCTGCTGCTGCTGCTGCTGCTGCTGCTGCTAAGTCGCTACTGAAGCCCACAGCTCCAGAGCCATGCTCAAGAAGCCACTGCAACAAGAAGTCCACACGCTGCACCTAGAGTAGCCCCAACTTGCTGCAATTAGAGAAAGCCCACACTGCAACAAAAAGCACAGAAACGAAGAACCCATGCAGCGCAACAAAGACCCCTTGTGCCCCCGGACTCCCAAAGGCTCCTGACAGCCACTGTCTTACAACAAAGGAAGTCTCATTAAGTTGGATCTCTGATCCCACAGTGAAAGCAAGACTGGATATGAAGTTAGAAAACTAGGAAGGGTCTAGGTCACCAAGGCGGTTTAACAGTTGTCCAGATGTGATCCAGAACTACCCCCAAACCATTTCCTGAATTCATTTTCTTTCTTCCTACTGTTCCAGTCTAAGATAATCAACTTTGGTGGTAGATATGAATCAAAGGGGACCTAACTACATAATTGTTTTACTGCCCATTCCTATATCCTAGTTAACTGTCCTTCAATGTGGTCATTTAATCACATTAACTCTGACATGTTTTGAATCTGTTCCCTGAGAAACTATGCCACTCTAGAAACCTTAATAAGGGGCTACACTAAAGTGAGACATAACCACACTTATGTCTAGTTATAAAGTTATCTAATCATATGTCTGCCTGATTCCTGAAGTATTTTCTGCAATATAGAGGAATGTTAAGGGACAGGACAGAATTGATATCAACTGAATATGTGCAAAGCAATATTTTGTATTAATGGATGAAAGTAAAAGCAGCAAACTATACAAGTGGGAAAGTAGATGTAATATGAGGTCATCACTACATTGTATCCCATTCAGAATTATTATCAAATAAGCCTTTGCATGTTGTTTCAGCATACTCTTATCCAAATCTTATTTATCTCCTTCATGGCCATTTCAAATTCTTCTAGTTCCAGGAACTCTTCAAGTTCTGTGCAAGCAGAATGAACTGTACCCAGTCTTTCTCTGGGTGTCAAGATGACTCACCTTACCATGGTACACACTGCTATAAATCATTAACATACAAACGACTATACGCTGCTAGAGAACGACGACTTTCCTTTATATCCTCAGTTTCTAGTTCAGTGTTTGATCCACAACAAATAAGCAAAAGTCCACTGAATGGATCAACTGTTCACAATTATCTTAAAATTCAACTACTCCATTGATAATCAAAGATAGACAATTGCTAAAGGTCCCAGAATAAGTATAACTCATATTTTATCCTAAAATGTTGTAGCAAGTTTAATGACTGGTATTTTTGTAAAAAGTTATACAAATACAATTATACATAAAAGCATATAAAATACATAAGAGTTCATTCAGAACTGGAAATCTGTTTGATTATGATCTGTTGTTTTGGGCGGGGCCCCCCATAAAAACACATAGCACATGTCTATATTCACCAAACTGCATTGGTTTAAAAAATTATTGACAAAACATTTTTCTTGTCAATTTTTTTTTATTGTGCTACTTGTGCAAAGGAATGAATTGTTTTCTGAATTATGTTTAATTTAGATCTTTAAATTAGTCATTTAACAAGTTCATTTAAATAAATTTAATATTCGGTAAAGGACAAGCAGCTTCAATACAAGTTTGATAATTATTATTTTAAAAATTAATAAAATGAAAGTCAGAGTCAAACTTTCAACAAGGCAATGTAACATTTATCACTAACCTGACTAAAAGGCCGCACTCGTACTGCCACTTTCACACTGTCAATACTTGGCATAGGCATTTTCATCATTTTCCCATTATTTGTATTGTTATTTGGTAGAAAAATAATGTAGAAGGTACACCGCTTATGCTTCACACTGAAACACTGAAAGCTTAGCCAACAAAAGCAGTCTGTTTCTGGACAATCAATTATTAATGGTCCATTCATTACACACTATCAATTACCTGTTATAATTTTACAATACTTATTTATTGATGAATTTTATAGCCCACATCAAGTATCACCACTTAATTGCACACAGTCACATTGCAGAAAACAGAGTGGTTTTTCTTTTCCTTTTTCCGCATCTACTCACACTCTTTACCTATCCTCAATACTCTGTGCCTGAGGTCCTATGAGAATTTGTCATTTTAAAACCTGAATGAATGTTAAGGGATTTCTGTGATTCAGTAGCAAGCTCCTTCACAGCGAGAATGTTTATAAAATTTGTTCAGACTTTTCATTCTATTAATATTAGGCACATACAAAGTGCACTGAATAGCCAAGAAACAGCTTTTTTAAAAAAAAAAAAAAGTTTCCTTTCTTACTACTCAAACCCCTTTAAGAAGTTGCTAGTGAGCAGTGAACCGGTCAGTCTAACCTGGATAATTAGTCTCTGAATAATTAAGAGACTTTAAAGATAATAGCCTTTAAACTTGCTGAACAAGAAATGCCAACATTATATTTAATCAATGCATTACTTGGAAAATTACTAATTTGAGGTAGAATACACAAAATATGTTAAACTACAAAAAAGTGGCAAAATTACATGCCCATAATTCAATTTCAACATAGTAACAGCCTCCCTCAATTTAAGATTAGAAGTCTTAATCACAGAAGCAAAGTGCATAAATTATAAAATAGCAACTTAAAAAAAACCAACAGTTCAGTCATCTTCAAACTGGTCTAATACTTTTAACTATAGACAAAGAAAATGGAACCAATATCTACTAGCATGTAAAATCATTATTAAAACAGAAATCCCCTCTCAAAAATCTAACAGACACAGACTACTGTAAAGTATACTTTATTTAACATTCCAATAAGCCATATTTACATATTATATAAATGTATGAAGTCTTATTATAAAATAGAAAAAACTGCCTGGACTAAAAGAATCACACTCCATATGGAGTTACTTTACTTATTGAAGACATTGTTTACAAAAATTTACAATAATTTATATAAATTATTTTCTTCCAAATTAATGATTTTTAATAATCCACACAATTCTGATGACTTTACAAATAGGTGTACATTAAAAAACTTGAAAAAATTACAGCATTTTTCTGCGTAGAATTTGCTTTGGAAAAGAAGACAACTTCTTCCTGCTCCTTCCAACAGTTTTTCCTGTTACTTCTGCAGTCTTTCTTGGTTTGCTCTTGACTCCATCAACTGGGCTTGCCAAGGGAGAAATCAGCTTAATTTCTACTGGGGGAGGTGACCAACTTTCTTTTTCTGTGTTTCTGAAATAAAGATATAACTCAAGTAAGAATAAACATGTTATAGTATAAAATGTAGTCCACTTCCCAATATATGAAGAAATCTTAGGTATTACCTTTTTCTAGTGCTTTCATTTTATAAAGGAGAAGTAAAATAAAACTTTAGTCAAATAAACTAAGTTGAAGCAGAGTTAAAGATTCACATGATAGAGATTATCCTTTATGTTTGGGATTCTCAAAACAATTACTGTTTGAATTTTCGTTTAAATATTTCATATGTATTAATAAATACTACTGGTTTACAAGGAAGGGCCAAATACCAGTAGTCGGTCCATAAGAAGGAGAGCCCAGTAGGCCCATAAAATATATGAGAAATGGGAATTCTCAAATACCAGCGATTAGAAACTTTGTATGTATTTCATAATATGAAGTAGTTTTCCACATATACACAAAGCCAATTTAGTGTTATTAATTATAGTCAAAAGCTCTCATTAAATCAGTTTTTAAAGACAAAATGAATTACTTTGTACTTTTATGAAATTCAACCATAACTAAGCAAAATATATCCAAAATGGGAGTAATTTTGTGATGAAGTTTTAATTGCTAATAGTGACATAATCACAGGACTTTTATGTTTTTAACAACTTTTATTGATAGTTTTATCACTCTTCACTAAAGAAAAGGTGAAACATTGCACTCCCCTCCCCAAATTCATTGTAAAAAATACAAAGCTTTGTTGAGCATTCAACTACCCCCACCCTACTGTGCTTAGTCGCGCAGTCGTATCCGACTCTTTGTAACTCCATTCTGTCCATGAGATTCTCCAGGCAAGAATACTGAGTGGGTTGCATGCCCTTCTCCAGGGGATCTTCCCAACCCAGGAATCGAACCCAGGTATCCCACATTGCAGGTGGATGTTTTGCGGTCTGAGTCACCAGGGAAGCCCTTCACTCATCCTTTTTAAAGGGGTTTTCATGCTATGTTAAAACACATATTAAAAAGCAGAGACATTACTTTACCAACAAAGGTCTATCTAGTCAAAGCTGTGGTTTTTCCAGTAGTCATGTATGGATGTGACAGCTGGACTATAAAGAAAGCTGAGCACTGAAGAACTGATGCTTTTGAACTGTGGTGTTGGAGAAGACTCTTGAGAGTCCCTTGAACTGCAAGGAGATCCAACTAGTCCATCCTAAAGGAGATCAGTCCTGAATATTCACTGGAAGGACTATGCTGAAACTGAAGCTCCAGTACTTTGGCCACCTGATGCGAAGAACTGATTCATTTGAAAAGACCCTGATGTTGGGAAAGACTGAAGGCGGGAGGAGAAGGGAACGACAGAGGATGAGATGGCTGGCTGGCATCGCCGACTCAGTTGGGTACATGAGTTGGGTAAACTCCGGGAGTTGATGATGGATAAGGAGGCCTGGTGTACTGGAGTCCATGGGGTTGCAAATAGTCAGACATGACTGAGCGACTGAACTGACTGACTTTCATGCTATGTAAGAAAGTCACCTACTGCAGTGAAATCTAGATGGTGATTGCAGCCACGAAATTAAAAGACGCTTGGTTCCTTGGAAGGAAAGTTATGACCAACCTAGATAGCATATTGAAAAGCAGAGACATTACTTTGCCAACAAAGGTCCATCTAGTCAAGGCTATGGTTTTTCCAGTAGTCTCTTATTGTGAAGAAAGCTGAGTGCCGAAGAATTGATGCTTTTGAACTGTGGTGTTAGAGAAGACTCTTGGGAGTCCCTTGGACTGCAAGGAGATCCAACCAGTCCATTCTAAGGGAGATCAGTCCTGGGATTTCTTTGGAAGGAATGATGCTAAAGCTGAAGCTCCAGTACTTTGGCCACCTCATGTGAAGAGTTGACTCATTGGAAAAGACTGATGCTGGGAGAGATTGGGGGCAGGAGGAGAAGAGAATGACAGAGTATGAGATGGCTGGATGGCTGGATGGCATCACCGACTCAATGGACGTGAGTCTGAGTGAACTCCGTGAGTTGGTGATGGACAGGGATGCCTGGCGTGCTGCAATTCATGGGGTTTTAGAGTCGGACCCAACTGAGCGACTGAACTGAACACCTTAAACTAATACAACATGCTGTAAATAAACTATATTTTAATAAAAAAGTTCAGTCACTCAGCTACATTAGTGACATTTTAAGTGCTCAATAGCACGAACATACTGTGGTGTTGGAGAAGACTCGAGAGTCCCTTGGACTGCAAGGAAATCCAACCAGTCCATTCTGAAGATCAGCCCTGGGTGTTTTTTGGAAGGAATGATGCTAAAGCTGAAACTCCTATACTTTGGCCACCTCATGTGAAGAGTTGGCTCATTGGAAAAGACTCTGATGCTGGGAGGGATTGGGGGCAGGAGGAGAAGGGGACGACAGAGGATGAGATGGCTGGATGGCATCACTGACTCGAAGCACATGAGTCTGAGCGAACTCCGGGAGTTGGTGATGGACAGGGAGGCCTGGCGTGCTGCGATTCATGGGGTCGCAAAGAGTCGGACACGACTGAGTGACTGAACTGAACTGAACTGAGTGCATATAAATGTCCCAAAGAATGACCTTTTCCTGATGAGCTTCATTTCTCTTTTTTGAGTCTCTACCAATATAATTTTAAGAAACAAAACTGAAAATAAAAATTGCAGCCTAGAAAAAGTCTTACTTGCTTGCTTGTTTTGTTTTTGCAGTCCTGATTCTTTTTACTTGTTGCTTTCCCACAGTTTCAGTTGACTGACGATCATCTTCCTATGGGTTAAAATTTGAAAGATCAACATTAGCTAATTAAATATTCAAAATTTAAACTGAAAAAGTTCTATCCTGAGTCAAAGACTATAGCCAGACTGTGCAAAATGAATTTAACCTCAATAAACAATCAAATGGACTCTGTGTATTTTTTTGGTAGAAACCTTGGTCATCTAGGACAGCTCATTATCCCTCATCCCCACACATTCAATTCATCTCCAAATCTTATCAGTCTTATTCTGGAGTCTTTCCATTGTCCACTGCAGTGTTCCACTGCCTCCGTCCAATTGCTGGCTCTGACTGCTGCATAAGGATTAGACCACCATCAAATATTTTTTCCTCCCTAGAATTCATTTTTCACTGAAGTTACTTAAAACATGCACATGGTTATTTGCTAGCTTGTCAACAGCCCCACCCCCACCCTCATGCACTGCCAGGCTTCTGTGCTTTTGCATCTGCTGTCCTCTTCCAGCAGCGCCTGTCTCCTTTACCTTCTGTCTGTAGTGTTATCTGAGTATAAATGATTCTTATCATGCTGTGAAATAATTATTTGTATTTTTGCCTCCTCAATTAAACTGAACTCCTGAAAAACAAGGAATCTGCCTGAATTATTTTTGCATCTTTGTCACTGCATAGTAATGGCTCATAGCAGATAATTCAAGAAATGCTCATGAATTAAGATTGGTAAATATAAAGGTCTCATGCTCATACTTAATCCATAAACGCTTTTAAATTTAGAGTTGCATGCAACTAGTCAACTCTGACACACTCTCTCCAAGTGTGGTCTGTAGATGACACTCCAGGGGGTCTGTGACCTGCATTTTAAATAAATACATTCAAATAATTCTTATGGGACACTACAGTTTTAAAACCTTCCCCCTAATAGGCAATTTCAACCACAGCTGCCAATAATACACCAAGAGTAATATACCAATCTATCTTAAACCTAGGATCCCCAAAAGCTAATTTTGGTCTTGGAGTATAAACATCTGCTGTTTTTAAAGAAGTTCACCTAGGAAGCACTGCTTAAAAAATAAAAAGCATGCAAACAAATAAAATCATGCATTTCTTACCAGTCCATCTGTACGTTTGGATGTATTCAATGGGTTTTTCCGCCTGGTCCTTAAAGCAGGAGGTGAGGAGACAAACTGAGAAGGTAAGTCTGAAACTAATTCTTGCAGCTGTGCAGGAGCCTCTATTTTTTTAGCTAAAGAAAGGCAGAAACAAAGAACAAAACACCATATATATATATATATATATATATGTGCATGTTATATATATATATACACACATATAAATTCAACTTAGGAAAAAAGTTAACACTTGTGAAGTGCGATTAAGGGAAATAAAGCAAGGCACAATAAAAGAGGTGAGTGAGGTACAGCATATTTGAAGGTTTGAAATAAGGTGAAATGAAGGTTTGTGGCAAGTCTACTATCGGTGCCATTTTTCCAACAGCATTTGCTAACTTCATGTCTGTCTGGCACATTGTGGCAATTCTCGCAATATTTCAAACTTTTCCACTATTAACTATATTTGCTATGGTAATCAGTGATCTCTGACTGACTGTTGCAAAAAGATTAGACTCACTTAAAACTCAGATGATGATCAGCATTATTCTTCCAATGAGCGATTTTTAATACTACCATACACTTAAAAGACTGTAGTATTGTGTAAACACGATTTTTATATGCACTGGGAAACCAAAAAAAACTTGCGTGATCTGCTTTACTGTGATATTCGCTTTATTATGATAGTAAGGAACCTAATCTGCAAGTATTTCCATGGTGTAACCTGTTGGTGTAACCTGAACCACTTTGTTCCTTAACTCCTACTTCTCCAGCTCCAAGATTTTTATTTTAAAAAGCGATTTTGTTTACAAAGTAGAGACTCAAACTCTCTTTCCTTTCAGCTCATTCTGAGCCAGTTGTTCCAGGCAACAGGAAGAGAAAAGTCCACAGCATAAAAGGAAAAAAGCAAGCAGAGAAGGTAATAATATAGGATTATAAAGATTGATAGGAAGATATTCCACAGAAAAACAGAAACAGTTTAAGAATTAGTTGAAAATATGTAATTAAAAATATTTATCACATTCTTGTCTCCGTATTAATGGTGATTAGCAATCCAATTATGGAAGTGGCAGGGTACAGCGGAACCAGTCTGTCAGAAGTTAAATCCTAGCTTCTGGATTTATAAGCTGTGGTACCAAAAGCAAATCACCTAAACCTCTCTGTGCCTCAGTTTCTATAATATTCATAATAGTGCTTTAACATTACTGTGAAGATTAACTATTAGAATAATGTTAATATATGGTAAGTGCTTTATAGATGCTTGCATGTTATATTATTATTTAAAGAACATAAAGAATGTAATTTACCAATCTCTGAAAGAAAATTTCCAAATTATAGAGTTCAATATTATTTCATCTACTGGGACAATCAAGAGTTCTATAAAATGCCAAATTCTGCTCTTAAAGCATGTGATTCTTAATAAAAGAAAAAAGAGGAGTGAGGTCGGAAATAAAAGTCCTCTCTGCTCCCAGCTGACAAGTGGCATGAATGGCACTGGTAGTAATCCTCCTCTTTTGTAGGTAAAAAAACCAGACAAACAAACCTATACTCTTTCTATAAAAATGATACATTCCACTTTTCTCCTTCCAGGCTATCTGGAGCAACAGCTTCTTTGGCTTTTCAAAGACAAACTCATATTCCTCACTGAGTTTCCCTCTGCACCCAAAGGAACAAAAATGTATTATCACATGCAAAAATGTTTAGCTCCACATTCCTTCCATATGCTTCTAACAGCCAGACAAGAGTTGATTATATTTCTTTGTATGTCAATTTCTTGCCCACTTCTGTAAGCTTCCTGGGGTAAAGTTCTGATGGCCAGACTTAAGGCCTAGGAAGTTCAAAAATCCTATAGATTCAGTCCTACAGTAATGTACTGGTAAACAGCTTTCTGGGAAGGAAAACAACAATAACAACAACAAAAACACAGCTCTGACTTACAGCATTTGCCTATTTCGGTGCTATAAATGTTCCATGGTTGGCTCAAAAAACTTTCCTGAGTATTTAGCAATTGGCTCTCATCAGCCAGCAGGTATGGGCTCCAAGACACCACTATTTACTCATTATCTGGGTGTCATGGGTGCTCAGTTTCAATTTCTTCACTGTGGAAAAAAAGAATGAACAATGGTACCTAAACTACGCTGGGTTATACTGAGAATCAAGTGAACTGATAAATGTATATACCCTAGTATAGACTCAGGCATATAAGCAAACCCTTCTTAAATATCTGCTGCTGAGTAATGGAATTACAGAAAAGCTACTGAAATCTCAAACTGTACATTCTTTTTAGCTAATGATTTTAAGATATGTGTTTCTTTCACATGTTTCAATTAAATAGAGGATGGCCTCCAGCTTTCTAATCATATATTTCTATATCCTCTCTTCTCTGTACCTCTCTGCTGCTGCTGCTGCCAAGTCGCTTCAGTCGTGTCCGACTCTGTGCGACCCCATAGATGGCAGCCCACCAGGCTCCCCCATTCCTGAGATTCTCCAGGCAAGAACACTGGACCTCCTATCCCTCCCTAAAAAAGTCAGTAGGAACAAGGGACAAGAAGGAATTGTAAGAGTGTAGAACCTATAATCTAAGGGCAAAGTAAGAAAGCAGATGAATCTTGGCAGCAATTGCATTGTTAAGAGTAATGAATACACACAAGAACCCTACAGAGTAGGCATTATTACCTTTACTACGAAGATGAGAAAACAAGATTCAGAAAGCTAGTTAAGGGGCAGAAATGAGAGATATAAGTCCCAAACTTCTTACCTCTAACTCGTCCTAGACGGTGCTCATTTTTAATACTAGAAAATCTGAAAATGATTCAAACACCTACCAGGAGAAATGTTTGAGCTATCTGTGGCACAGAAGTGAGTTGAAATGCTACACACGTGAACTTTTACACATTATCAATATGTAAAAAACAAAACACAAAACCACGAACACTCAGGGTTTTGAGGCTATTTTCCAGTATCTGAAAAATGCTCATGAAATAAGCAGCAGATGGGAGGAGTAATATATACATACACACAAACTACTGTGCATTGGGTTTTATTAAAAAAACAAACTATATATCCAGCTAGAAGGATATACAAGCAGATGTAAATAGTGGTTAGTGGTCTTCTAGATGGCTAAATCAAATATTTTTAATTTCTCATTTTCTGTGGCAGGCATCTATTATTTTTATTATAGAAAAAAGTTAGTTTATATATATGGATGAAGAATGTAAAGATAACAAAGATCAGAATTATTGAGGTGTTTGGCTATGATAGTCATGAGAAAAGTATAAAAAGAATTGTTAATGACATTCTTCTACCATTCACTGCTCTTTTTCATGTTAATGTTTATCTAACACAGTAGCTTAATAAAGTTAGCTAAAATCTCACATATTTGGTCATTTCATTTTCCTCCATGGAAAGACAGGCATAACCACACTTTCCTAACAGCAGGAATAAACCAAAATAAAAATCAAAATGTACTCAAAAATGGCGGATGGGATGGGGAAAAGGAATTCCTAACAACTACAGATTCATTTTTAGAACAAATGATCAAATCTATGGCAAAGCATCCTTTTCTAGGCTCTTATGTAATGTAACAACTTACACGAATACAATATATTTAATGCTGGAGACAGACAAATTTTAGTTTGTGGATTTTTAAATGACTCATCTTTCTCTTTGTCAGGAGGCAACTATACAGGATGTTCACCAATGCATTAAAAAATACATGCAAGAGTTTAGTACAACAACAGTCACCCACTTTACTTACAAGTCCCTAATCTGCTTTATCAGCACCTTTTGAGATCTTTTTTCTTAACTGTCTCCCTCACTGAATTCTGCCCAACAAGACATCTTAAAAGCACAAATATACTGTGTATCTCCATGTATTTAATGTCTCTGCTTTATACATGGGCTTCCCTGGTGGCTCAGACGGTAAAGAATCTGCCTGCAAGACAGGAGACCTGGGTTTAATTCCTGGGTTGGGAAGATCCCCGGAAGGAGGGCCTGGCAACCCATGCTAGTATTCTTGCCTGGAGAATTCCATGGACAGAGGAGCTTGGCGGGTTACAGTCCATGGGATGGGAAAGCCTAGGCCATGCCTGAGCGACTGACAGACACACTATACATAAAGAGTAAGAGACTTCACTCCTGTTGAGACGATATGAACTATACCTATCAAACAAGACAATTAAAAGCTCGTATCATCAGTGAGGGAGGTCGGGCACGTAGCCTTGCCAGTTCATGGACATAATCAAGATAAGCTACTGCTGCTTCCCTTCAAAACAATTTGAAGTTGTCGACATCATCTGGAATGAGACAAAAATGAAGGTTCTATCTGGGGAAAAACCAAAACCAAGTCACTTATGATATAAGGACAGAATGAAATGATCCTATTCTAAAAAAAAGTACACCTATGTCAAGTTAATGATAAGATTTAAAAAGTCACAGTGAAGCAGAAAATTCTTGACTCTAAAAATAAACTTTAAAATTAAAACATTAATATTTTACTATTAAAAGATCAAAAATGTTTTTTTCGGAAGGGAGGGGAATTCCTTGTAACTACAAATGATTTTTAGGAGACATGATCCAATAGTGCCTTAAAATCTAATCATTTTTGAACCCATTTAAGTTTAAGCTGAAGACTTTAAATGAGATGGAAATTCTTCAAAAAAAAATAAAAGTACCTTTCTCTTTCCTTGGAATCTTTGACACAGGAGGAGAAAATAAAAAAGACTCATTTTTTGGTTCAGAAAGGTCCGGCAACAAGATGGCCTTCCTAGATCTAGTCCGTGTGCTATGGGAAGATTTAGTCAAAGCAACTGTAGCAAGCAATTTTTCTTCTTGGTCATCTGGCTCTTTGTGTGCCATTTCTTCTTCATCTATGCACTTCTCTGGTATTGAACGTAATGAACGTTTCTGGCTTTGGTTTTGAGTCCTTTTTGTAAGCTTCTTCTTAGAGCTCATCACTGCAGCAAGTTCCTCATTTGGCATGAAAACTGACTCTTCTAAAGCTGGTTTTCCGACATCAGTATTTTCATTTTTTGCTGGGGTGTTTCTTGTGGATCTCCTTTGGATGCTGAGACCTTCTCTCTTCTTGAGACTTCCTGCTTCGGTAACAGCCTTAGATTCTACATCTTCAGGTGGATTGATTTTTCTTGGTCTACCACGTTTCCTAGGTGTAGCAGGCGTACCAAAATCTGCTTGAATAGTCAACTGGGAGGAACCAAGTTTGGAATCTTCTATAACATCCAACGCACTAACTTCTTTCTTTTTAACCCTTTTATTACGTTGAATAGGCAGTTGTTGTTCAGCGGACTCCCCTTCTTGTTTATATTCTACACTTTCAGAAGCTTCCAAATGAGTACTTCTCAATTTTCTGGTACTTCTGCTAGGACCTGCTACTTTGCTGACTTTCAGATCATTTATAACTTCAACACTTTCCAGATTTTCTACAGATTTAGTTCTTCTAGGAGTCCTTTTTGTAGCAGATGAAAGCTTAACTTCTTTTCTAAAAGAACTTTCTTCAGTTGCTGCTTCCAATAGCTGAGATGATTTTAACCTTCTTAATTCCCTACCTGGAGTAATAACTTGTAATTCTTGTTCCACAGAATTAGCATTTTCTAATGTGTCTTGATTAACATCTTTTTTCCTCCTTCCTCTCCTAGGAGTGATAGAATTTTGAGGTATTTGCTGGTTATGAGATACTCCCTTGTCATCAGAACAGGCACTTTCCAAAGCCCCTGAAATTTCTTTTGTTTTCCTAGTTTTCTTTGTAACTGAAAGCCCCAGCATCTCAGGAGTAGCAACAGCTGCTGGTTCTTCCTGTTGTGCTGATTTGACATTCAGGTTTTGGACACGTCCTCTCTTGCGAGTTCTGGAGGAAATCATGTCATTAACCTCGCTGACATTTATAGTCACTGTACTTGTTTCCTGAACAGTCTTAATTGTAGAGTTGGCCAACTTGGTGGAACACATGACTTTTTGGCTTATTAAAGGTATGTTTTCTTGAATGGACTGTTCCATTGTATCTGAAGTAATTTCTTTACTTCTTGTGTCTTTAATTACATCTAATAAATTTTCTGCAATTGCTACTTTAATTGGTTCAGGCACGTATGGTAATGTCTCCACCCTCTGGGACTCCTGATCACTAGTTACGACAGATGGCAAATTTGCAGCATGTCTGTGATTAGCACTTTCCTCACTGCATACATGTTTTTCCCCAGTGGCTGCATTAGCTGCTTTAGCTAACACATCAGATGCTGCAGAATCATCTGTCTCTACTTCTCCTTCTTCACCTTCCAAAATCAAGGTAAAGTTGCTCTGTGCCACAAAATGTTCTCCATCTACCTCAGCAATGTCACATTCAGCAGAGTCTTTATTATCAGGTAAGTCACAAAACTGTTGCTCAATGGTATCAAAATTGTATTGAAGCTTAAGAGTTCCTGAGGGATACAACTCATTAAATGAAAGATTCCTAGCCTCTTGTCCTGAATCTTGACCTTCAAGCTTTTCATGTTCAATTACCTAAAATGAATTAAAGATAAGAGGCTGTTAACGTATATATCTTAACCTAAAGCATAATTTTTTTAAAAGACCATCTCACTCTTGGTGTATGAACTGTTAAACATAAACTACATCAATATGGCATATACTTATGGGTTTACTTTATTAAAATAGCCATTTAAGCAATCAGACTTTCTCACTCAGTCAAAATAACTAGATAGAAAAAGATCGAAATTCTGAATGGAATTAAAGTAGAAGTCTACATTTCCCTGGCTAAAAGACAGTCTTAACAAAAATGTTAAAAATTATTATGATGCTAACAGTTGTGATAATTAAGGATTTATTCTATTCTCACCCAAGGAAAAAAAAATGAACCGGAGAAAAAGAAACAACCCCCAAACTATGTTCTAATGATAATCCCCAAATTACCTAACTAACCACACTTCCTAAATAGCATGATCCCCATAAGGTTGAAGAAGAGTTCACCTACATAAGCTCCCTTGGGCTAGACTCAATCCTCTTCCCTTTGCTGGGGCTGCATAAACCATGAAATTCCTAAGGCTTTCAAGTTCAGTACCTCTCTTGCAAGGGTTTGGTGGAAGAAGGAATGGTCCTTGCATTTACCTTTTGGTAAGGGAAGGGGAGAAAAAGGAGGAGGCAGAAAGTAACAGAGAGATCTCCTGACCAAGAAGGTAGAACATTACCACCCACCTAAACAATGACATTTTCCCACTACCCACACATTCACTGAAAGACTGGAAATACCCAGAAACGAGGATTCCCATTTACACTATGCCCACAAATTTTATTAGCTTCCTGGCTAAAGGAAAAGGGACTATATCCATCTAATTCACAGTGAGAATACTCATGAAATTGAATATGGATAACCAAGACATTTTTATGAGTTAAACTTCCCAACTACTATATGATCATAAATAATTAGAAGAGATTATTTTTCTTTTCCTTAAATTCACTTATCATGCAAAACTTACTTGCTGATAATAAAATAGATCTGGTGGGATTTTTAGGAAATGTAAGTCATATTAAATAGCAAAAAAATCCCATCTTTCTGGAGTATATAAGAATTTAAACCCCAGGCAGCAGAATATCATTTTCCCAAAAGTATGAAGGGAGGGGAGATGGTAGAGAATTCTATTTAACTGTACTCAACTATTTTCAGATATATGCTCTGGATAGTTTTGATGTCATGCATGTTTCAAGAGTAGCTAATATTTATTTTCTTATGGCTAAAAGACCTTTCATTTGAACTGGATACTGAGTGAAAATTATTAAAACTGTGACTTCTTTAACACAGTCTTTTGGTTTTCATGAAACCAATTTCTTAAAGGATGATCTCTATAATTCCACAATGTATTTTATATACCTTTTCAAACACAGATTTTTATAAAGGGATTTCTATATAGTAGTGAAATACATGAATACATTACATTAGAGCTATGGTTTGAAACCTAACTAAACCAACACTGAGAGACTGACAAAGAAATAGAAAATTATTTTTTTTACATGAGTTTCTTGAGTATCAGGAGGATCATCAGAAATTGGAGCCTTTTCTTCTGGTAAGTCAACACTTGCTTTTAGTACATCAACTTCTATTTCATGATCTTCTTTTAAGTTCAACTCTACTTCCTGGTCAAGCCTATCTTCAGAGACCATAGGGCTTTCAGAGGTAATAGGCCCAAATCTTCCAATATCACCAGAGACTTCGGTCACGGCTGAAAAAAAAAAATGAGAGTTAATCTTCCATGTTTGAAGCTAAACAAAAAAAAGATATACACACAATTGGGGAAGCAAACAGAAGGGGAAAGGCTGCACTGTACTTAATGTTTCCTTGAACAACTGCCAAGAGTGTCAAAATGTTACTAACATCTTCGAAGAGGAAAAGCCTACAAGGATCTATACAATACTCCTCTTTCATCAGTATCTACTCACTCAGTTTAGACAATATATATTTGCTTTTCAAAAAGATAAAATATAAACAATAAAATATTAAAAACCTGTGCACACCTGATGACCTAGCAAGGCCATGTTTGGGAATCTATGTGAAAGAAATACTGACACAGAACATGCAAAGATGTATACACAGTAATATTCACTGCAGAAATGAATTAGCAAAACAAACTCATCTCTGAATAGCCAGTGTCTAACTGAGAGGAGACACTCAAAAAAAAAAAGGGGGGTTGGGGAGGAAGGAAGAAGAAAAAAAATTCACCAGGGGAAAAAAAGTCAAATGAATTCCATATATCTATTAATCTTCCCTGGAGCAAATTCAGACGTTTGTGATTATTTTCTAATAACAATAAGCCAATCTTGGCTGTAAGTTATCACAAACACAGAATAAATATGGAAGTAACCCTGTGTAGATACCTGAAACCCAGAAGGTCAAAAAACAGGTATACAGTCTTGGGTGGGGACTGGTAATTTACTTTTTTCCTCTTTAAATATGTCCACAAAAACCATTCTAAGACCTTCTACTGTTAGAACTAAAGAGTGTTTTATAAGCAACCAACTGCTCTGATAGCTGACACGCTTCCTCAGAATTCTATTTTTAGCTAGGGAAACAACTGGAGAGGCATAACAGATAACAGTCTGGATTGTTATCCAGATTCTTTTGCCCTAAGAAGAAAACACTCTTTAGACAAAACACTAAAGTGAAATGATTCTGAAGTCAAAATAATACATACATTTATTGTTACCTGCTCTAACTGCAGAGGTACAGGTTTCAACAGAGACCAGTCCTTTGTCTAAAACAGGTACTGTGGACTTCAGGGTGAGGAGTTCCCTTCAGGAAGAGAAACATATACTTCAATGTGTAAGAAGATCCCACCTATTCTGACCTGCTTTAATCCTACCGCAACTCCTACTTTTAAAACCAAGGTTCAGAGACTATACAATGCAAGTACATTCTGACTAATACAACTATATAATTTACAAGTGAATTTAGAAACAAGTAATGTTGTATTTATTTTTCTTATTTTCTAATATTTTACTTTGTTGAAAACAATGGCATAACCTTAAACTACAAATAAAATGATTTTAAAATGCTGGTCAGTTAATTATCGGTGGTCACATTCTTCAAATAAATCCATCAAATATTATGGACATTTTCCCTACATACTCAGTAGATTCACTATTTTAAGGCCAACTGGAAAAAGTATGATAAATGACTCAGAATGGGAGACCAATGTAACCTCTATTAATCTACTTGACAAAAGTTCTACGAAGAGTTGACAGTGATCCCTTTGTATTCTGAGGTGGCCTTCCCCTGAAGCCAGCTAAAGCATGCTGATTTTTAAAATGGGACAAATAAATTATAAAGTTCAAGAAAAAGTATGCATTTGGAATATGTACACATTTATTTATAGGTATATTTGTAAGACTTATCTCAATCACAATGTTTACAGTAAGGATAACCAAGAACCAACAACAAAATAAGTTTACATTTAAAAAGGAACTAGCTTGCCAAGATGTTGAATATTCACCTAGATTGTCACTGATGAATGCCAAATTTCTGCTCAAGTGATTGCTTTTTGATTTGTTGTTGCTATAATCCCACTGAACCCATTATAATTTATACTAATTTTCACTAAAAATTTTAAAACCTTAGAATTAAATAACAATCTTCATGATCATTTCGTACTATTTTCTCCCTCCTTTTCCATGAAGGACTGGCAAAGATTGCAGTTATCACGATTTCTCTCTCAGAAGTGAAGAATATGACTGAGTTAAATGTATGAGAGGTGACGAATATAATACTGATTTTTTAATGGGTGGTCTGTGAAATCACTCTCAGAACTTACAGTGAAGCATTTACAGTATCTTAAATTGTCATGCTTTTTGTGGGTTAATCTTAGTAAATTATACCCTTACAACTTCTTGATAAATGAAGCTGCAACTTTTTATTGTATTCTCTATAATAGCATTACTCCAAAGTGCTGATATACAATGTGTCCAGTCTTGCAATGAGATAAGGAATTTATGCCAGAAGGTCAATTAATTACCTCAATGATCAGTTCAGCTAACTTCCAAAAAGGCTATTGATAAGTATGTTAATAGAAGCTGCTATCTTGTTGCAGACCATCAAGTCTTCAGTAACTAGCATCAACTTTACTAGTCCACACTAAGTAGCATTGTCCTACGTCCCTAGTATGCTGGCTGAATGTGTAAGCACCAAATGAAACTGAAGAACTGGGAGCGTAATAGTTCAAGCTGTCACTGGAAAACAACAACTTCTAACTTGAGTCTGTAGCAACCAAATGGCAAGGATCAATACTGCCTTTGAACCGTCTCCCTTATGATCTGCCTTGGTGCTAAAGGACACATACCAGATGACTCTGAGACCACGAAAAGCAGGAGAGCGTGGAAGAGTATGTGGCTGTAAGTGAAACTTTTGTTTTTCAACAAAAATAATATTCTTTGGTGATTCTAAAGAGTTCTGCCTCAGTTTATCATGTCTCTATATGTTTAGGAAACATCTGGTATCATTTCATAATAACTACTAAATAACACTGAGTTGTGCAAATGAATTTCTTACATAACAGATACAGTACCAAAATGGAAATGACAGAGACAAAGAAAGATCTAAATAAGAGTTAACCTATGCATGGAACAAATATCAATATTTACTACTGTTTCACAGCTTCATTAAACTTTATCAATATTTGAAATTTTCTCTAGAAACTTACTCTTCACGGACTGATGGTACACAAAGAGAAGCTTCAACTCCTTGAATGGGGCTTAAGTGATTTAATTCTGAAAGTACACCCTCCACAACTAAGCCATCCTTTGTTTCTGCATCTTCTAAAGTGCCTGTAAATAATACAGTTAAGAACATATTTATTTACTAAATGTTTAGCAATTACTTACAGTCTTGGCTTATTACTTTTTAGTAAGTTGTTGGGTCTGCTTTTTTGTATACTTTTAGTTTATTCCTTTGGCATCAGACTACCAGTTCCCTCTAATTCTCTGAGCATAGGCCAAACCCCACCCCAACCCCCTCTTTCATCTATAACTAATACTTTTGCCTTAACGGGTTAGCAACTAGCTGAGCTAGTAAGATTCAAATCTAGCTGATTTCACTCTAAAGTCTGTGCTATATAACCCCCCCCACAAAACAATAAAAATGTCTATTTGAGACTGCCTCATCATTTTAGGACTAATCAATGAAAACACTATATTCATTGGAAGGACTGATGCTGAAGCTGAAGCTCCAATACTCTGGCCACCTGATGTGAAGAACTGACTCATTTGAAAAGACCCTGAAGCTGGGAAAGACTGAAGGTAGGAGAAGGGGATGACAGAGGATGAGATGGATGGATGGCATTACTGACTCAATGAGTTTGAGTACTGAGTAGCCTCCGGGAGTTGATGGACAGGGAAGACTGGCGTGCTGAGGTCCATGGGGACGCAAAGAGTCAGACATGACTGAGCAACTGAAATGAGTGAAAATACTGCCAATAACAGCCGCATCAAACAGTTACTATTCAAATATTTTAGTGGAACACAGCACATCAAAAGAGTATGTGAACTTCTAAAGATATGCTTATTTACAAAGACAGTCCTAAATTCTTAGATTACGATTATACAGTGGAAGTCACAAATAGATTCAAGGAATTAGATCTGATAAGAGTACCTGAAGAACTATGGACGGAATTTCGAGACACTGTTCAGGAGGCAGGGATCAAGACCATCCCCAAGGAAAAGAAATGCAAAAAGGCAAAATTGTCTGAGGACTTACAAATAGCTGTGAAAAGAAGAGAAGTGAAAAAGCAAAGGAGAAAAGGAAAGATACACCCATTTGAATGCAGAGTTCCAAATAACAGCAAGGAGAGGTAAGAAAGCCTTCCTCAGTAATCACTGCAAAGAAATAGAGGAAAACAATAGAATGGGAAAGACTAGAGCTCTCTTCTAGAAAATGAGAGATACCAAGGGAATATTTCATGCAAAGATGGGCTCAATAAAGGACAGACATGGTATGGACCTAACAGAAGCAGAAGATATTAAGAAGAGGTGACAAGAATACACAGAAGAACTACACAAAAAAGATCTTCACGACCCAGATAATCATGATGGTGTAATCACCAACCTAGAGCCAGACATACTGGAATGCGAAGTCAAGTGGGCCTTAGGAAGCATCACTACAAACAAAGCTAGTGGAGGTGATGGCATTCCAGTTGAGCTATTTCAAATCCTGAAAGATGATGCTGTGAAAGTGCTTTCAATATACCAGTAAATTTGGAAAAGTCAGCAGTGGCCACGAGACTAGAAAAGGTCAATTTTCATGCCAATCCCAAAGAAAGGCAATGCCAAAGAATGCTCAAACTACCACACAACTGCACTCATCTCACATGCTAGTAATGTAATGCTCAAAATTCTTCAAGCCAGGCTTCAGCAATACGTGAACTGTGAATTCCAGACGTTCAAACTGGATTTAGAAAAGTCAGAGGACCCTGAGATCAAATTGCCAACATCCACTGGATCATCGAAAAAGCAAGAGAGTTCCAGAAAAACATCTATTTCTGCTTTATTGACTATGCCAAAGCCTTTGACTGTGTGGACCACAACAAATTCTGGAAAATTTTTAAAGAGATAATACCAGACCACCTGACCTGCCTCTTGAGAAATCTATATGTAGGTCAGGAAGCATCAGTTAGAAGTGGATATGGAACAGGCTGGTTCCAAATAGGAAAAGGAGAACGTCAAGGCTGTATGTTGTCACCCTGCTGATTTAACTTATATGCACAGTACATCATGAGAAATGCTGGGCTGGAAGAAGCACAAGCTGGGATCAAGACTGCTGGGAGAAATATCAATAACCTCAGATATGCAGATGACACCACCCTTATGGCACAAAGTGAAGAAGAACTAAAGAGCTTCTTTATGAAAGTGAAACAGGAGAGAGAAAAAGTTGGCTTAAAATTCAACATTCAGAAAACGAAGATCATGGCATCTGGTCCCATCACTTCATGGGAAATAGATGGGGAAACAGTAGAAACAGTGAGAGACTTTATTTTTGGGGGCTCCAAAATCACTGCAGATGGTGACTGCAGCCATGAAATAAACAGACGCTTGCTCCCTGGAAGAAAAGTTATGACCAACCTAGACAGCATATTAAAAAGGAGAGACATTACTTTGCCAACAAAGGTCCGTCTAGTCAAGGCTATGGTTTTTCCAGGCGTCATGTATGGATATGAGAGTGGGACTATAAAGAAAGCTGAGTGCCAAAGAATTGATGCTTTTGAACTATGGTGTTGGAGAAGACTCTTGAGAGTCCCTTGGACTGAAAGGAGATCCAACCAGTCAATCCTAAAGGAGATCAGTCCTGAATATTCATTGGAAGGACTGATGCTAAAGCTGAAACTCTAATACTTTGGCCACCTGATGCGAAGAATTGACTCATTGGAAAAGACCCTGATGCTGGGAGGGATTGGGGGCAGGAGGAGAAGGGTATGACAGAGGATGAAACGGTTGGATGGCATCACTGACTCAATGGAAATGAGTTTGAGTAGCCTCCGGGAGTTGGTGATGGACAGGGAGGCCTGGCGTGCCACAGTCCCTGTGGTCACAAAGAGTCAGACATGACTGATCAACTGAACTGCAATTCTTAGAGCAATTAATAACGTGTTCAGTTCAGTTCAGTCACTCAGTCGTGTCCGACTCTTTGCGACCCCATGAATCACAGCACACCAGGCCTCCCTGTCCATCACCAACTCCCAGAGTTCACTCAAACCCATGTCCATTGAGTCAGTGATGCCATCCAGCCATCTCATCCTCTGTTGTCCCCTTCTCCTCCTGCCCCCAATCCCTCCCAGCATCAGGGTCTTTTCCAATGAGTCAACTCTTCGCATGAGGTGGTTAAAGTATTGGAGTTTCAGCTTCAACATGAGTCCTTCCAATGAACAACACCCAGGACTGATGTGCTTTAGGATGGACTGCTTGGATCTCCTTGCATTCCAAAGGACTCTCAAGAGTCTTCTCCAACACCACAGTTCAAAAGCATCAATTCTTTGGCGCTCAGCTTTCTTCACAGTCCAACTCTCACATCCATATATGACCACTGGGAAAACCATAGCCTTGACTAGACGGACCTTTGCTGGCAAGGTCTCTGCTTTTCAATATGCTATCTAGGTTGGTCATAACCTTCCTTCCAAGGAGTAAGCGTCTTTTAATATCATGGCTGCAGTCACCATCTACAGTGATTTTGGAGCCCAGAAAAATAAAGTCTGACACTGTTTCCCCATGTATTTCCCATGAAGTGATGGGACCAGATGCCATGATCTTTGTTTTCCGAATGTTGAGCTTTAAGCCAGCTTTTTAACTCTCCTCTTTCACTTTCATCAAGAGGCTTTTTAGTTCCTCTTCACTTTCTGCCATAAGGGTGGTGTCACCTGCATATCTGAGCTTTGATATTTCTCCCGGCAATCTTGATTCCAGCTTGTGCTTCTTCCAGCCCAGTGTTTCTCATGATGTACTCTGCATGTAAGTTAAATAAACAGAATGACAATATACAGCCTTGATGTACTCCTTTTCCTATTTGGAACCAGTCTGTTGTTCCATGTCCAGTTAATAATGTGTATGTTTATCAAATAAAGACAACATTAGCCCCAACTTCACTGGATTCACATTTTAAGAAACCTTAGTTTAGCTTAGGCAGAAAATATTTTCCCAAAGAAACCACTATGACACACATTTTTACACTGGTTTTACAGATTTAAAAATAGGAATTATCTTTAAATAAGCTTGTTAAATCTGTTCAGGAGTAATAAAGATAAAAATAGACTAAGTTTTCTGATCCACCAATTCTAAGCAAAGTTTCTCCCCTTTCTTGTGCTCCACTGGTCCCTACTGTGTCTCCCAGCATAGTATTTATCAAACTGCACTGTACATACTTGTTTGATTTAATCGACAATCCACTCCAGTCATCTTGCCTGGATAATTCCATGGACAGAGGAGCCTGGCAGGCTACAGTCCATGGGGTTGCAAAGAGTCAGGCATGACGGAGCAACTATCACTCACTCACTAGACTTTACATTACATGCAGGCAAGTGCCACGTCTACTTAGTTTATCCTTACCTTCTAGCACATTTTTATTCTTTATCCTCTACTTTATTTATCCTTAATACCTAACACACACACAAAGCAGGACCCTGTCCATTGCACAAATCAGGGGCTCAAACATTTTTTGATAAATGAATATAAAGACAATAAATTCATGGATCTTTGAACATTTATTTTCACTTTCTAGTGATTATTTTGGAGGTAGGGATGGAGAGCAGAATGAACTTCCTGTTTTCTAAGCAGCTTTCTAGAAAGTTGAGGCTGCTGGATGGATAAGTTAATGTAGTCTGTAAAGGTAGTACTATTATTTCTCATAACTATAGGAAGACCTTAAGTCACACTGATATTTGACATTGTTTCCTTAATCATTACTGTTCTTTTCTAAATTTCATTTCCAAATGAAAATAGAAGACACATTAAGTTCTCCTCTTCTCAAACCTCATACATATTTATAATCAAAGTTTGTAAGTGGAAAGAATAAGATATGTGTACTATGGCTAGAACCTACTGTGCTATGATCATGTAATTATTTAACCCTGTTGCTTTTCTTCAGTAGAAAAACTTCTATTCCAAATTTTACTGAAGGATATCAACGGCCATTTTGAATATCTGGGATGAGTCCTTACCCATTTGTTTCTCTGGCTCTGGAGGAGTCACTCCTGGTTCAAATGTATCTTTATCACTGTTCTTCTCAGTCTGTTCAGTTAAATTAGTAATCAGTTCAGTGGAAGAGCTCACTGACTTAGAGGCTATCAAAATATCTTCAAAGTCTTCTGGTAATGGAGCATCCTGATACTCTAAGGTAGTCTGGTCTGATCTGGTGGAAGTATTGCTATTTTCTACGCTCACATCCAGTTTCTCCAAACTTTGTGAAGTTGTATCCTGTGATCTGACATCCATTGCTTGATGCTCCTTTTCAGGGCTATCCAGGGGAAAAGATGTTGTCTGATCTTTGTTCTTCAGCCATTCAGTTTCTGCTGGAGCTCCACACTCATGTAAAGATGCAGTAATACATATTTTTGCTTTGCTGTCATCTACAGTCTATCAAGTAAAGATGTGGAGAAAAAAAAATTTTTTAATCAGTTAAGTCTAACTTATCCATCCCAATCATACCCACCCTTTCTATGATCTGTTTATCTCCAAATTCTTTTCTCCATCAAAATTTATTACTCTAAATTCATTCTCCTCAGACTGATGATTAAAAGTTAATGACTGCTAATGATTCTCTAATTGGTAACAGATCAGTACTTCCAAAAGACTAAAATACAGAATAGGCATGATGCCCAGGAACCACCAATGGGCTCCTATTAACCTATAGTGAAGCTCTACAGACATACCCTCCCAAACAGACAACAAACTAGGAACTTACTGAGAGCAGCAGTGCAGTACAGGTTAAAAAACAAAGACAGCACAAAACAAACAAAACCAACCACGGATCTTAATCCCAGTCTCGTTTCTTCCATCAAGTAACTATGTGGTTATAGACAATTTAACTTGGTGCTTCTAGCCCTATTTTCTTTACCTGTAAATGACAGGTTTGGCTTAGCCAAGGCCCTAAAGTCTCTCTCTGAATTAATGTTTTCTGATTTTATGACTATCTGGAAGACTGTATATAAAAATCTATAGCGATATCATTTACACTGATAGGAGCTTAATATATTATTAAGAAGTCCTTTTGTTCCAACTATTATCAAACTTACTCCAGCAGTCCATTTCGTGGTTATGCCTTCTTCCATGAACGAAATTCTAGTTTCTTTGAGTCGTAAAGGAGGACTAAGAGATCTTCCAGGCGACAGAGAGGGAGATGCTAAAGGTGTCGTTCGAAGACCAGACCTTAGGATGGACTGAGGAGTGAACTCGGCAAATCCAGACGAAGTAACTGACATAGCCAAAGTCTTAGCTTTCTATAACACAGAGTAAATGGAATTCACCATTAGTGTTTGTAAAAGACACTTACGTAAGGACAGACAGAGCCAAATGAGTGGCAATGATGGCTATATTCTCATCTCCAATAAAAACATCAATAAGTATTATTATAGATTACTGGAAAGAAAACATAAAATTCTACTCAGAGCTTTCTATTTATAAGGCTACAAAACATAAAATTGCATCCATAATCATTCTAAAGCTTGATTATTCCTAGGTTTAAGTTCAACTTAAAAAATAAAGTGCTGATAGAAGATAAATTATTTAACTATCACTTAGAAAACTTTAGAAGGTGAAAGAGATGATACTGTGTGATGAACAGAATCTAGTTTAATTATAGCAAGCTAATCTAAATTACAGAGAAGGCAATGGCACCCCACTCCAGTACTCTTGCCTGGAAAATCCCATGGATGGAGGAGCCTGGTAGGCTGCTGTCCATGGAGTCGTAAAGAGTCGGGTACGACTGAGCGACTTCACTTTCACTTTTCACTTTCATGCATTGGAGAAGGAAATGGCACCCCACTCCAGTGTTCTTGCCTGGAGAATCCCAGGGACGGGGGAGCCTGGTGGGCTTCTGTCTATGGGGTCACACAGAGTCAGACACGACTGAAGCGACTTAGTAGTAGTAATCTAAATTAATAAGATTGATTTTAAGAATGTTTTAGAAAAAATGTAATTCCATTACATGAATCCAATAGTAACTGACTTACTTATGAGAATTCTGATGGTTTACTACAATGATTACAAATAATTAGCAGATGAACTAGTTAGCAAAAACAATTTCCTCACTTAACCTCTCCTCTAAAGGACTCGTAAACAAATTACTGGATCCTATTAGATTATTAAATTCCATTAAATCCATCATAAGATTATATTGATTTTTTTCCTAGATTCTTTTTGGTAGCAAGTACAAAATTACTGCCTCATTTAATTTCATTTGAACTTAATGGCAGATTATATAAAGTATGAGTGTTTTTCTATAGAAGAAAAAAGTTAGAAATACTATGCTGCTGCTGCTGCTGCCAAGTCGCTTCAGTCGTGTCCGACTCTATGCGACCCCAGAGACGGCAGCCCACCAGGCTCCCCTGTCCCTGGGATTCTCCAGGCAAGAACACTGGAGTGGGGTGCCATTTCCTTCTCCAATGCAGGAAAGTGAAAAGCGAAAGAGAAGTCGCTCAGTTGTGTCCGACTCTTAGCGACCCCATGGATTGCAGCCTACCAGGCTCCTCCGTCCATGGGATTTTCCAGGCAAGAGTACTGGAGTGGGGTGCCATCGCTTTCTCCAAGAAATACTATACTGGATATTAAATATTAGGAACTAAATCTTAGCAACCACCTTTTCAATTTCTTTTAATAACTATTTTAGGAATAGCATTTATTGAAGTATCTTTTAACCAGTTTGAAAAATAAGAATTCCTTGGCTTCACTTTAAATGCTGGATATCCAGAAACAATTAAGGAAAAAATAATAAAAAGTTCTGGGACTCAATCCAGAATACCGGACAAGGAACTTGCAGAGAACGTATGTGAAAATGGCTTTCCAACAGGAAGGTAAAAATCCACTGCTACCAGTCATCACAAGTTTATCTGTGGTTTCTCTGCTAGTAATTTATCAGAAAGGGTGAAGGAAAAAGCAATTTCCTACTGATAGTAGGAAAGAGTAACACTTTATAATTTTACTGAAGGAGCTAGAATTTTAAAACAAAACTTAAAAAAATGTTAAGAATGAGAAAGTATTTGATGAAGGAATAGCAAAATGGTATCAGAAACAAAAAAACCACACAAGAACATGAAAGCATTTTTCAAAGAAAAAAGGCTAATTTATAATACAGTAAGCATTTGGAAACATATCCACAGAAAAAGGGAAAATAAAGGCTTAAAACCCTATTACCCAGAGATGTTGATTATAAATAGTTTCATTTTTCTCTGCTATTTGTAAGGAACTTCCTAGCTTCACTATGAATACTAGATGCTAGATATGTAATATAATACTTACCTTAACAACAAGAGGAGTTTCAAGTAAATGTAATTCTGAAGCCCTGGAGGCATTCTGACGTGATCCTTTTAATTGTGAACTTACTGGCAATGAACTAGATGCCAGGGACCAAGGAGACCTTGTGGGGCTTTGCTGAATAAATTCCAAACACTGAGAGGGCCGGGGGACAGGATGAACAACCAAATCCAGCAGTCTGTAATCACAGTATACATATAAAAAGAAAAATCCTGGTAACATATTTTGAGTTATACTGAAGAAACAAAAAGAATTAGTATCCCATTTAATTATGCAAACTTCTATATTCACTGGTAAATATGATAACCATATGAAAATATAAATTCAGACAAGTATATTACTATCTGTAATGCCACCCTTAGTTTCAAGAATCAGAATTAATTCAGTAGTGAAAAAAGAGGATTATGAAACCTAGATAGCAATTTGATAATGCTTCCACTGCTAAGTCACTTCAGTCGTGTCGGACTCTCTGCGACCCCATAGATGGCAGCCCACCAGGCTCCTCTGTCCCTGGGATTCTCCAGGCAAGAATACTGGAGTTGGTTGCCATTTCCTTCTCCAATGGAAAAGTGAAAGCGAAGTCGCTCAGTCGTGTCCGACTCTTCACAACCCCATGGACTGTAGCCTACCAGGCTCCTCCATCCATGGGATTTTCCAGGCAAGAGTACTGGAGTGGGTTGCCGTTTCCTTCTCCAATCGTGCTCCCTACTCCCTCAAAAGGAGTTATAGCCCTCCTCCCTCCCTTAACCAACTGAGCCCCTCTATGTGCCAACCATTTATTTTCAAATGAAGACAAACTGTTAATGATTCAAGCACTCAAGAAAACAATGTAACGCTTCCCTAGCAAGCCATTCACTGCAATTCAACACAGAAATGCCTTTCACCTACATGAAATGTTCATAATGAATACTGGTTTATTTACCTTTACAGTTCTGATCATTACACTTAGCAACCAAAGGAAATGTTAATTTTCTCAAATTAATGAGGTTAGTAGCAAAAGAGAATCCCAGGACTATAGTCAATGGTTTTTTTTTCTACAGTGTCCTGGACATTCTTATCATATCAGATGATAAAAATGATCTCAGAGATGACTTGTATTAAGTATGCATAGTCCAAACAGCTTAAAAACCTAATTTACAAATAAATAAACTTGAAGGTGAAATTTTCAGATTACGATTTTTGTGGACCATTTATAAACATACAGTCACTCCTTTCCCAATTTCCTAATAGTTTATTTTACGGCTACATTCCTAGCAACAAAAACACTACCCCAAGATGCCTATGTGATTCACCTGAGAATAACCAGAAAAGTAAGTTTGGTGCCCAGAAATAATAATTTCTTGCTGCTATGCCTTCTTTGCCATTCTATCCTTTAAGTTCAAGATTTTTGCTGCAAGAGATGGCAGACCAACAGAAATCATAGGTGCTTCAAAACAACTTATTATGTGGTGGGGAAATATTTACAGGAAGTATTTTCTTCCTCTAAATACAGTATCTTTGCATTTGTTATTCTGTACTAAGCACAGCTCTGAGATTTCTACCAAACCAAAAATATTCAGTCAGGTTGCTAGACATTTCTTTGTTGTCTTCTGATTCTTCTTTCCTTCTCTACTTCATTTGCATTCAAATTATATATTTGTAAACTTTTGCTCACTTTTTTATTGAGCTATCCCAAATAGGTATTTTGTTAAATGCCTTGCATTAGGCTGAAATTTATGTTTAAGGTGCCTATTTAGGAAAGATTATTTCTCAGAAGCAAGGTCTGTGCAACAAGTGGTATACCTACTGAGTAAGAGCAAAATTCTTATACTAACAAGACTTGATGTGTTTAAGTTATATTTTAAAAAGATATGAAGAAAAAAATTTTGATTGTTTTCTGAACAAAGCGTTAGATATCACATTAGGTCTTTTATTTCCTCAACAACTTTTTGACCATGATCCAAGTAGGTAATACATTTTAGATTATACACATATAGAAAACATGAATTACATAAAATGGCATTTAGCCTTACTATATTCAGTGTCCATTGATATTATCTATGCTAAGCCACAATCCATTAAATTTTACTTACACTAACGCACACCCAATTTGAAAAATATAGAAGCAAGAAGTGGAATGATTTTTATAAAAGGTAAATATTCACACCTCAATCAGCTCTATTCCATATATGTTAACACTGGCTTTAAAGGATTCTCATAATAGTCCTTAGGCCATTAGTAGGCCTGAACACTTATTATCTCTCCCTTCTTGAATTGCAGACCTATTCAATGCTAAAGCAGCTGCCTACAATGAGGGAGACCAGGGTTCAATCCTTGGGTCGGGAAGATCTCCTGGAGAAAGGAAATGGCAACCCACTCCAGTATTCTTGCCTGGAAAATCCCACGGATGGAGGAGCCTGGTGGGCGACACAGTCCATGGAACTGCAAAAAGTCAGACATGACTGAGCAACTTCACTTTCACTTTCAAGTACAAAGAAACTGAGATAAAGTGACTTGTAGGAAAAAACCAAAACTACTGGTAAAAAAAACCATGTCAGTGATAATGACTTCTATTTGAAGCAACCTTCTCACCATCTCCTGATGGTAATAAAGGAAAAGAACCTCAATTTAATAAAATCTAACCCAAAAAAGGGAAAATCCTTTCCTAATTCGAAAAGATTATCAATTATATACACTACAAATGGGTTGAGCCCAATTGTTTTTAAGTTATTAACTTATTCTGGAATCAAGATTGCCGGGAGAAATATCAATAACCTCAGATATGCAGATGACACCACCCTTATGGCAGAAAGTGAAGAGGAACTCAAAAGCCTCTTGATGAAAGTGAAAGAGGAGAGTGAAAAAGTTGGCTTAAAGCTCAACATTCAGAAAACGAAGATCATGGCATCCGGTCCTATCATTTCATGGGAAATAGATGGGAAAACAGGGGAAACAGTGGAAACAGTGTTAGACTTTATTTTTTGAGGCTCCAAAATCACTGCAGATGGTGACTGAAGCCATGAAATTAAAAGAAAAGTTATGACCAACCTAGATAGTATATTCAAAAGCAGAGACATTACTTTGCCGACTAAGGTCCGTCTAGTCAAGGCTATGGTTTTTCCTGTGGTCATGTATGGATGTGAGAGTTGGACTGTGAAGAAGGCTGAGCACCAAAGAATTGATGCTTTTGAACTGTGGTGTTGGAGAAGACTCTTGAGAGTCCTTTGGACTGCAAGGAAATCCAACCAGTCCATTCTGAAGGAGATCAACCCTGGGATTTCTTTGAAAGGAATGATGCTAAAGCTGAAGCTCCAGTACTTTGGCCACCTCATATGAAGAGTTGACTCATTGGAAAAGACTCTGATGCTGGGAGGGATTGGGGGCAGGAGGAGAAGGGGACGACCGAGAATGAGATGGCTGGATGGCATCACAGACTCGATGGACTTGAGTCTGAGTGAACTCCGGGAGACGGTGATGGACAGGGAGGCCTGGCATGCTGCGATTCATGGGGTCGCAAGGAGTCGGACACAACTAAACTCAACTGAACTTATTCTGAGTACCTTTATTCTTAGTATCAAAACTATTTCAACAACATTATGTCATTCTGTCTTGGATAAACTGTAAAAAGTCAAAATTTTTCAACAATTATGGTCATATTATTAAAGAGAAAGAATCAATACATTAAGAGATACTTTTTGTACTCTGCTATTGATGATCATGAACACTTCTCCACTCTCCAATGCCTTAAATAAAATAAACAACCACAGTTCCATCTTGGATACAAAATTTCAATTTAACTATTTACTACTCTAATAACCATAGGTTTAAGAAATAAAAGGATTATTGTACTAAAGCCACTTAAGACATTTTAGCAGGCTCAGTTAAACAGGAGCAAGTTTTTAGAAGCCAACCAAGATTAGCTGGGATTTACAAAAAATAACCTTCATTCATGGGTCTGAATCAGAGAGATTAAAGAAAACAAATTAGTAATTTATTTTGCTTATGATTTTAATACAACAAAGTTTGTTTTTCTTTAAGCAGTCTGAAATCATTAAGCAAAATTCTAAGTAGATGATCAGCTTATGTAAAATTCCTTAAAATTACTATAAAACTGCCCAAATTATTTTTTTAAAGGAAGCATTAAAAACTCCTTCAATAATTTAAAACAGTATTTATGAAGACTTCAAAGAAAATTTTAAAATTATAGTGTAATTATTAAGTATCATCTCACACTGGTCAGACTGACTATCATCAAGAAGTCTTCAAATAATAAAAGCTAAAGAGGGTATGGAGAACAGAGAACCCTTACACTGCTGGTGGGAATATAAATTGGTATAGTCACCATGGAAAACAGAATGGAGCTTCCTTAAAAAAATCATTATATAATGGACATATATATAATATACATATATATATATATATAAAATGGAACTAGTCAAAAAAAGGAATGAAATATTGCCATTTGTAAGCAACATGGATGAACCTAGAGAATATCATTACTAACTGAAGTAAGTGAAATTAAGACAAATATTGTATCAGTGTAAGTCTTGTCTAACACTGTCTTTTAAAAGTGATTAAATAAATTCTTACCTAGAAATTCTTTGTGATGCCTTTGTAATTGGTGTTCCAACAAATGCCTCAGGCAGCTCTGGATCTGGGAGAGAATATGCTACAGGAGAGGGTTCCTCTACTTTAGGACTACAGAGAAAATAAAAATTTAACTTTTGATTATGTATCACAAAGAAGACTAAATTATCAATACAAACACTGCAAGAAGGTGAGTGAGGTTAGATGGGAAGTGGACTATCTTTTTTTCACCATGTATATTCTGCTTATTTACAAATAACAATGAATATAACTGGTTTCAAATTTAGGAACAAAGAATGTTCTTCCTGCAAGAAAAGTAGACAACACAAAACATTTTTCCTACATACACTAATAAGCTCTAAGGCTGGATTGTTTATGAATGCAGCTGATAACCCAGGGAAGATTAGCAAGTAGCATGATTATAAAAGGTGTAAGAAAAACATACCTATTGTAGACAGAGATGCTATTTTCAGGTTCATTACTTGCCCAGACCTCTCCAATTTTAGATAACACATTATTGATGAAAGTAGATCTTGTTAACACAGTCCCGGTTACAGCCTGCTTTGGAACTGCTGATAACGGTTTTGGTCTAGAAACTGTGAAACAAAAAAGGTAGTATTTAATTTCATCTCTAACACCAGGATTTTAAAGCAGATAGACTAATATGGCAAAGTGATTGGAGAAAACAAAACATGAGTAGTTCAAATTATATTTGGCTTAGCAATATATGTGCAGAAATTTAACAATTTTGGCTTTTAGGAGATGGTGAAATAATTATTCTACATGTTTTCTAAAAGTCAGCAGTCTTCAAATGAAATCAAAAGAGTTCTGTCACTCTGTACTAAATAAACTAGAAAGTTTAAAAGTTCTAAGGAAGCTTTCGATTTCTTGGGGTAGAACAACCAATTAAAAAACAAACAAACAAAACCACAAAGCATCACTGTGATGAATCAAAGCAAAATTGAGCTAAACAGAAGATAACAAAGGTTTCAGAAGATAATCATTCAATATCTTTTCTAGCACAATATTTTAGGACATTTTTCAATGAAATCTTACCTTCTCGAAAAACTGATGATGCTGACAGATGGTAAGGCTTTGCTCGCTCAATGGCTAATTTTCGCTGGACTCTAGGAAGAATTTTTCCATATTGGTCTAGTATAGAATTTCGAGTCACTGATCTCTCTCGCAAACGAGGATCACGATCATTCTATAGAACATAACATAACTGGTAAAAATTTAATCTTCAAAAATGTTAGGTGCTATGTCTATTATTTACATTTAAAATATAATTATGAATACACAAGAATACCTTCCTCCTTTCTACATACCCATTCTTCCAAACCAAAGACATAATACACACAACCTAACTGCTTCATCAATTCTTACCCATCAGTAAATTCCAAGTCTCTCCTTCCCAGCCTTGATTATTTACAACTAATAAAAGCAATGATTTTCATTTACTAAGCAACATGTTCCATCACACATACCTCTGTGCATCCTCACAAAAGATACTGTCATTTTACAATTAAGGAAACCAAGGTTCAGAGTGTGTCTAAGCCCACAGAGCCAAGGAACAATTAGTCCAACCCCTAAAGTCCATGCTTTTTGCACTATTTATTTCCTACTGTTGTCCTCTACCAATTGCTATTTTCCCTGAGTGAGTAAAGTAGTTAGTCTGGCAAGACTGTGGGGCAGATACCTTAACAGAAATGGCACATATAAAAGAACTGGATAAGTAACAACATCCTGTTTGTCAATTCTGCTACAGAAAGTGAGGATTTTCTAAATTTAAGATTATACAAAACTCTTCTATAATGAAGTCATCTGTTTTCCCTATTCTCTTGTCCCCCCATAATAAGACAAGTTCAACTGTACCATAAGATTAATCTTCAGGGTCTGGTTCAGCTTCAAGGCAGGAATATAATTGGCACGCTGCAAATGGTGAACTAAAAGGAATTCATGATTCTGAACACTCGCACTGGACTGTAAAAATCTCACCAAACACTCCTAGGAAGAACAAAATACATTTGTAAGCTATTAACTTATCCTGAATTTCCAGATATAAGTTTACACTGACAAATCCTTACCTGCTCAGTGTCTGTGAATGGTAGCTTCAGTAAATCCTCCATTAAGCCCATCTCCTGACAGACTTCATATGTATGCTTGAGCAGCTCCTCTATATTCAACCTATTAGAATGTTGTCGCAGTAAAGTCCAGGCCTCCACCATGCACCTGAAATCAATATTTATCAAGGTTTAGTTTTAGAAAAGCCATTTAAAATGTTCAAAACAAGACATCCATCTGAAGAATCCCAAAGATACTTTGTGCATGCATCTTAGTCGTGCCTGACTCTTTGTGACCAACATGGACTGTAGCCTGCAAGGCTCCTCCGTCCATGGGATTTCCCAGGCAAGAACATTGGAGTGAGCTGCTGTTTCCTCCTCCAGGGGATCTTCCTGACCCAAGGATCAAACTCGTATCTCCTGCACTGGTAGGTGGATTCTTTACCAGTGAGCCATCTGGGAAGCCCCAAAAGATACTATGTACATATTATTTAAAAGTACTTTAAAATTTTATTGAATACTAATCACTGTGAAGTACTAAAGAAAATAAGGCAGCTTTAAATACTTTATCATAAAATGTTGACTATTCCATGTAATTTATCAAATATTCTACTGAAAATAAAAAACAGAATTGTTTTTGGATAGAGAATGGTTTTGAGTGTATGAGTTGTCTACTCTCATGATCATGTGGGTAAATGGGAGCTGCAGCTCACTGTCGATGCCCAGCATCATTAAGAGAAAATCATACTGCATATAGTTAGCTTAGGAAAAGACCAAAATTCAAACTATGGTTACTACTTCATATATGCATATTGCTTTGTACCATTTTAAAATTGAAAAAATTATAAGTTGAAGCATCGTTAAGTCAGGGACCATCTGAACCCAAGAGTTCAAGAAGACAAAAATCTAATGCGATCTGGACAGAACTGAAATATTCAAGTGAGGTTCTTAAGAAAGTGACAATGAGCATGAGGAGAGTAGAAAAGAAAATGAGCAAAGACCTAGAGACAAAAAGAGCATACTGTGTTTATGGGAAAGTAGAGGACTTAGCTTAGCAAATTTTCTTAGTAAGATTTTGGCTTATCTACAGCAAGATCTGATTGGAGAACTTAGGTCAAATCAGACAGTTTTAGAAACCAAGTGGAGCTGCTGAAACATCCTTCTGTGAGCAATAGGTCATTAAATGAAGCAATGTGTCTCATGATACACTGATAAGTAAAAATCAACATGAATAATAAGAATTTCTAAAAACCAATAGACAAAGCCTGTAAGTCTTTATGTATTTACATAAATAACAAAATATCTTGAAAGACACATACTAAGATTAACAATGATTAGTCTCACATGTAGAATTTTTGGAAGTACTGATAAGTGTCAAGGCAGAAGGAGGAGTAGAATAAAAAATGGCAAGAAGATAGGAATAATTTTCTAAAAAAAGTCATCATTCCTAATTTTAAGTGAATAGGTAACTTTGATTTTAATAGTCCAGTGGCTAAGACTCTGCGTTTCCTGTGCAGGAAGCCCAGGTTCCATTCCTGGTAAGGGAAGTAGATCCGACATGCCACAACTAAGACCAGGCACAGCACCCCCTACCAAAAGCTTTAACTATAGTTTTTATTGAAATAATCACAAAAATTGAAATAACGACTTGTAAATAAATAACTGACATGAATAAAAAACACAGAATACATGAACCAAGTTACAGCAATTAGTATTCATAATGAAAATGCATCTGAGGAAATTTTAGCAGCACTGTCCCAGACTTTCTGTAGATACAAAGTTTCTTGGGGAAGCAAATCCCACTGTTGGCAGTTCAGGACCCTAAAATTTTTATTGTTTGACTAGAATATTTTACATATTCTACAAAACTTATAAAAACAATAGTGAAAATAAGTAAAACATTTAGGGGTACTACCTAAAAATCTACATCTGAAATTGCCTTGCACTCCTTTTTCTACCAGAACAGGCATGACAGTGTGGTTGTTATAACCTGAGTATCTAAGAGAGGTAGTTTTTCCCCCAAAATAAAAAATTGGGGAGTGTTAAAAAATGAGCACACCATTTCTACAGAAAGAAAAATATAGACAATGAAGATGAATGAACATCTAATCATTAATTTTAATATAAAGAAATAGATGAAGTGGGTATAATAAAATCTTGTATCTGTTAAATCTGATGTAGGATGGGTATATGGAATTTTCATAGTACTATAGTACTATTCTACTTTTGCATATTCTGGAATCTGCTTACAAAATGCTTGAACCAAAATAAATTTCAGCTGCATCAAAAATTTAAATGATAAAACAAAAATCACAAAGTAGTAACAGAAACAGCGAGAGGATTAAATAATATTGAAATAGAAGAGACAGTCATAAAACATTGGCAATTCTAATTTCATAAAATAGCTCTTCATGAAAAGATGCATTCTACTATTATAGTGAGACTAATCACATTAATATTACCATTTTCACCAATCAACTGGATAAATGTCTAACTAAAGGGTATAACACAAAGTGAGACATATATGGAAGGCAATATGCCTTATCAAAATTAAAACTGCAAATATCCTTTCAACCAGTTGGGAGAGGAAATGGCAACCCACTCCAGTATTCCTTCCTGGAGAATTCCCTGGATGGAGGAGCCTGGTGGGCTACAGTCCATGGGGTCACAAAGAGTCCAACACAACTGCCTAACACTTACACTTTTCACCCAGTAATTCTACTCCCAGGATTTTACAAAATAAATTTGCACTTGTGTAAAATGGGTGGTTACTCATACATCGCAGTGTTTGAAATGGCATAAGATTAAAACCACCCAAATGTTCACTAAGCGAAGGCAGTTAAACAAATACTGGTACATCCACATAATGAACTATCATGCAATGATTACAATAAGGAAGCTCTTTATGTACTATCAGGAAATGAATTCCAAACTAAATAACTTTTAAAAATATGCTGCAGATGGATGACAGCATGTATTTTTTAAAGGGGGGGAGGGGTGGCAATGACATACATGTGTATTTGCTCAGTATGTCCCAGAAAGTCTTAGGAAAGATGCACTAGAGATTATTAACACTGTTTGGGTACTGTGTGGAAGCTTAGGTGGCTGGGATTACTGTGTATCCTTTTGTAATTTTAGAGAAAAGCATGTAAATATCTTACTATTCAAAAAACAAAAAGAACCGTATTCTTGCCTCTCTTCTCCCAGCCTATATACATATAGGCTTCCCTGGTGACTGAGATGGTAAAGAATCCACCTAGAATGCGGGAGACCTAGGTTCAATCCCTGGATTGGGAAGATCACCTGGAGAAGCGAACAGACACCCACTCCAGTATTCTGGCCTGGAGAATTCCATGGACAGAGGAGCCTGACAGGCTACAGTCCATGGGGTCGCACATATATAAAATATTATATATATGCTATATATAATAAGTGTGTGTGTATATATGTAAACCACACACACATATATATACTTATTTTGCTGCAGGAGGTCTTAGTTACAGCACACAGGATCTTCATTGTGTCATGTGAGATCTTCACAGCTCACAGATTCTCTAGTTGCCGCCCAAGGGGTTAGTTGCTCTGATGCATGTGGGATCTTTACTCCCCTACCAAGGATCAAACCCATGTCCCCTGCACTACAAGGCAGATTTTTTAACCACTGGACCATCACAGAAGTCCCTGGATATGTTTCAAGTTTTCCACTTTAAAGTATGATATTCACTCCCAGTGAGCAGATATACGAGCTAAGAGTCAGATTAATTTATTTATGATTTATCAAAAACTAATCTAATAACAGTAAGCATACCTGAAAGCAAAAGACAAATGATAGTATATTTTTCTCAGTTTCTCCCACAGCAGGAGAAGGCATAGTTACCTCCAACTTCTAGAAACTGACGCTCCATTTTGGGCCAAAACTTAAACATAAATTTTAAAATAAGTAACTCTCATATGCCCACTATTCTCCTGCTCCTCATGGCAGGAAGGCACGACGCCAATAAAAGCAGTAAGAAAATCACTTCAATTGATGAAAGGCTAAAACTAGCATGCTAACAGTAAAGTTAAGAAATGTATGGGGGTTCTTGGCAACACAGCAAGAAGATAGCTTTAGAAACACTCCTGTGACAGGCTCTAAAAATGACAGATCAAATATAAACAGTCTTGAAATGGATCACAGAGATCAAATGAAAAAAAAATTCAGAAATGTAAACAAGCAACTACTGATTTCCAGTGATTAGTGTAAAAGTTAAAATATTAGGAAAAGATGAATCATAAATAAGAGAAAGTTGTTGTAGCTATGTTAACAATTACTCATGATGATTATTCCACAATAAGAGGTTAAAGTCATTAAAAAATAACAATTTTAAACTCTTATGTACCTAATACTGTATTCAAAATACAAAAAGTTAGCAGTAATACAAGTAATAGACACATACGCATTAGAGGAGGCAACATGCAAAAGTTTCTTTCTTATTCATTTTTTTTAAGTTTATTTTTTGGTTGCGCTGCAAGGCATGCAGGATCTAACAGTTTCCCAACCAGGGATCGAAGCTCACTCCCTGTCCTGGAAGTGAGGAATCTTAACCACTAAACCATCGAGAAGTCCAGCAAATGTTCCTTCAGTCAGTTCAGATCAGTCGCTCAGTCATGTCCAACTCTGCGAACCCATGGACAGCAGCATGCCAGGCTTCCCTGTCCATCGCCAACTCCCAGAGCTTGCTCAAACTCATGTCCATCAAGTAAGTAATGCCATCTAACCATCTCATCCTCTGTCGTCCACTTCTCCTGCCTTCAGTCTTTCCCAGCATCAGGGTCTTTTCCAATGGGTCAGTTCTTCCCATCAGGTGGCCAAAGTACTGGAGTTTCAGTTTCAGCATCAGTCCTTCCAAAGAGTATTCAGAACTGATTTCCTTTTAGAATAGACTGGTTGGATCTCCTTGCAGTCCAAGGGACTCTCAAGAGTCTTCTCCAACACCACAGTTCAAAAGCATCAATTCTTCGGCGCTCAGCTTTCTTTATACTCCAACACTCACATTCATACATGACTACTAGAAAAACCATAGCTTTGACTAGATGGACCTTTGTCGGCAAAGTAATGTCTCTGCTTTTTAATATGCTGTCTGGGTTGGTGATAATTTTTCTTCCAAGGAACAAGGGTCTTTTCATTTCATGGCTCCAGTCACTATCTGTAGTGACTTTGGAGCCCAAGAAAATAAAGTCTGTCACTGTTTCCACTGTTTACCCATCTATTTGCCTTGAAGTGGTGGGACCGGATGCCATGATCTTCATTTTCTGAATGTTGAGCTTTAAGCCAACTTTTTCACTCTCCTCTTTCACTTTCACCAAGAGGCTCTTTAGTTCTTCTTCACTTTGTGCCATAAGAGTGGTGTCATTTGCATATCTGAGGTTATTGATATTTCTCCCAGCAATCTTGATTCCAGCTTGTGCTTCCTCCAGCCCAGCGCTTCTCATGATGTACTCTGAATATAAGTTAAATAAGCAGGGTGACAATATACAGCCTTGACGTACTCCTTATTTGGAACCAGTCTGTTGTTTCATGCCCACTTCTAACTGTTGCTTCCTGACCTGCGTACAAGTTTCTCAAGAGGCAGGTCAGGTGGTCTGGTATTCCCATCTCTTTCAGAATTTTCCAGTTTATCGTGACCCACACAGTCAAAGGCTTTGGCATAGTCAATAAAGCAGAAATAGATGTTTTTCTGGAACTCTCTTGCTTTTTCCATGATCCAGCGGATGTTGGCAATTCAACCTCTGGTTCCTCTGCCTTTTCTAAAACCAGCTTAAACATCAGGAAGTTGACGGTTCACACATTGATGAAGTCCTGGCTTGGAGAATTTTAAGCATTACTTTACTAGCGTGTGAGATGAGTGCAATTTTGTGGTAGTCTGAGCCTTCTTTGGCATTGCTGTGAAAACTGACCTTTTCCAGTCCCGTGGCCACTGCTGAGTTTTCCAAATTTGCTGGCATATTGAGTGCAGCACTTTCACAGCATCATCTTTCAGGATTTGAAATAGCTCTACTGGAATTCCATCACCTCCACTAGCTTTGTTTGTAGTGATGCTTCCTAAGGCCCACTTGACTTCACATTCCAGGATGTCTGGCTCTAGGTGAGTGATCACACCATCGTGATTATCTGGGTCATGAAGATCTTTTTTGTACAGTTCTTCTGTGTATTCTTGTCACCTCTTCTTAATATCTTCTGCTTCTGTTAGGTCCATACCATTTCTGTCCTTTATCGAGCCCCTCTTTACATGAAATGTTCCCTTGGTATCTCTAATTTTCTTGAAGAGATCTCTAGTCTTTACCATTCTATTGTTTTCCTCTATTTCTTTGCACTGATCACTGAGGAAGGCTTTCTTATCTCTCCTTGCTATTCTTAGGAACTCTGCATTCAAATGGGTATATCTTTCCTTTTCTCCTTTGCTTTTTCACTTCTCTTCTTTTCACAGCTATTTGTAAGGCCTCCTCAGACAGCCATTTTGCCTTTTTGCATTTCTTTTTCTTGGGGATGTTCTTGCTCCCTGTCTCCTATACAATGTCACAAACCTCCATCCATAGTTCATCAGGCACTCTATCAGATCTAGTCCCTTAAATCTATTTCTCACTTCCACTGTATAATCATAAGGGATTTGATTTAGCTCATATCTGAATGCTCTAATGGTTTTCCCCCCTTTCTTCAATTTAAGTCTGAATTTGGCAATAAAGATTTCATGCTCTGAGCCACAGGCAGCTCCTGGTCTTGTTTTTGCTGACTATATAGAGTTTCTCTGTCTTTGGCTGCAAAGAATATAATCAATCTGATTTCGGTGTTGGCCATCTGCTCCATGTGTAGATCACATTACGGAGTCACAATGCAATTAAGAGAGAAAAGAATTTTTTAAACTGTATTTGTACATTAAAGTGTCTAAATAATACAGAAAGAAAAAAATCATAATGATAATTAAAAATACTTAGAAAAAATAATCATAAAAATTGTGGAATGATGCCAAAGTAATATGCAGAACATTCAGATTTACATTTTTATGTTAGTAAAGATAAAAGGTTGAAAATGAGAAACCAACTTGAGTTAAAAAGCACAGCAGAATGAAACCCACAGAAAGTGGAAAGAATAAAGATGATTACACCTATACAGAAAGGTTTTCCAGCTCTATTGTACTTCTATTTTACTAAGACTGAATACGTAATGTTAAGAGCTGAAAATCTGAAACTGTTACTTTGAGGCTATCGTGTACTGTGCATCATGATTACTTTTAGGTAAATCTATTTGCCATAACTGTGATGGTATGTCCATAAAGAAAGCTCATATTAACTGAAAAGCTACCAGCATAAAGGTTTCTCAGAAAGAGAAAGATGATCTTAATAAAGAAGAGGTGGTAGAGGATACAGGCAGGAGTTAGGCTGGAAAGTTAAATAAATGATGCAATGATGGTTAACTCAAGAAGGTTCAATCTACCACCCTTTACTGGACTTCCCTGGTGGCTCAGACCATAAAGAATCCCCCTGCAATGTGGGAGACCTAGGTTCAATCCCTGGGTTGGGAAGATCCCCTGGAGAAGGGAACGGCTACCCACTCCAGTACTCTTGCCTGGAGAATTCCACAGACGGAGCCTGCCAAGCTACAGTCCATGGGTTCTCAAAGAGTCAGACACAACTGAGCAACTTTTACTTTCACCACCATTTACTAATGATCTACTACTTGCAACTGCAATAATGCTTATGCCATTTAACTAAACCTCAAAATGTTGCAAAGCAATCATTATTAACCCAGGAGGAAACCTGGGCTCAGAAAGGATAATTTAACTGCTTCTGATCATATTTCAGAATGTAGCAGAATTCAGGTATAAATTCAGATCTATCTGAGTAAAAGACTGTCAACTGTTACAATCAGTAACTATTCCAATATTGTCATTTTAAAATATAGATTAATTAATATAAATTCACACAACACCTAGAAAACCGAACACCACCTCAGTAATTATTTTAAACATTTATTGAATTTGAAAACATGCTATCTCACAAATGGCATTCTGAGTGGCCCTTTGTTTTAACTTCTGCACTTACTTTAAAGGACACCTAATGATGCTATTTTTCTAGAGACTAGATAACCAAGGCTTTACTGTACCTGAGAAATACAGTTTTGAAATTACATTATATAAAGGTTGCATTATTGTAAACATTATCAAGTACTAGAACTCTTTAACCCATTTATTAAGCATTTATGTTCTTTAGCTTCTTCAACTTTTTGTTCTTATATTCATTCTTGATTTATTCAGCTGAGCCAAATACTTTAAATACTTTAGCAGTCCATTACTTTTGAGGACACTGTAAGTTTCAATGTCTAACAAGTCTATTATTAAATTGCAGATCTGTCTGAAATATAAAGATCCAATCCTCTCTCCTCAAAGCTGTATGGTTCATAAATGACAATTTGGGGTGAGAAATGGCCAATTTTTAAATATATAAAGAAAATATAAAATGACTCAACCAATAAGATTCAACAAAAAACCAGTATGAATTAAATAAAAATAGTTACAATCTAAGAAGTTCCAGTCCCAAACAAGTTTCCCAACTACCTAGGTATGAAGAAAACCCAATAACCAGACCACTGTATTTCCAATCGTGCCACTTAACTGTCAGTTAGCATATACACGACAAATATAATTATTATAGCAACTGTGTATTGCTATAATGCAACAACAAAATTAAAGAACTGCAACACCCAAGCAATCAAGACTAACAAAAATATCAGAGTACCATCACTGGAATATACCGTCAAAGAATATAATTTATTAACTTAGCATAAACTTCATTCTTTCTCTATTTCTGGCTGCTTCTCGGCATAATCAAACCTCAACTGTCCAAGGAAAAAACTGTCAATACTGCCAGGTAGAAACCAACATAATTTTTAAACCTCAGTCTGATTTCCCCTTTCACTCATTACTTCTTTTATTCATCTTATTCTAGGTAAAAGGTGCTTTACATTCTTCTCAATGATGGAAGATGAAGAACATAAGAATACTGTGCAATGCAACCAAGTAAAAATATATATTGCTCTATTTCACCAGTTCCATTTTATTAATACATGGCCAAGAGTTCAATTGTACTTTCAAAACAGGTACTTACCTATTAAAAAGCAAAACAGTGAGGTGAAGGATAACATCTCTACCACTGGACACTGTTGGCTTCATTGTCTGAATATATCTGAGGGCTTGTCTGTGCTCACCCTGACTCATGAAGGCTTCAATAATCTTTGAGTGTTGCCATGACACAGGTTTTGCAGTAGCCGGGTGAAACAGAAGATCCAAACCACTCTGCAAAAATGACAATGAAAACTGGTAGATTAAATATAATGCTTTGCACTTTGAAAAAAAAAAAGGCAATATACTAAACCTACACAAATTAAACTAAAACCAGTTTAAATATATCTGAAAATATCTACTTTACTATATATTTTATTTTAAATAAAAGCCTTATCAAAAGCCTCATACTTTTGAGATCTTGTCAAGTGAGTATATAAAATCTTTCCATCACCAATTTCATACATCAATGTCAAATTCTGGCTTCTCTGGTTCACCCAACACACCAAATATATCTAACATAAAAATCACTATATTTGCACTACTGGTAATTGTATGTTTCCTTCTTTAGACAATAAGGCTCTTGGGGTTCTAAACTATTTTATCTTTGTATATTCTTGTTGCCTGAAATTGTGCTTGGTGAAGGTATTGATTAAACTGAATCCTTAAAATACCTCCGGAAGTAGACTATGTCATATCTTTAATATTAAATGTATTTTTCCTAAAATTCTAATAGTTTACAAAAGCTTAACATTCTAAATGAACTATACAGACTTACCTCATAGTCATTATGATCTATCAGCCAAAATCCTTGAATAAGTTTAACCTGGCCCCAAGAAATGGCAAAGGCAGTTGGAAATGATTCAATGGAAGTATCCGTTTTGTTTGGAAAGGAATACATAATATCAAGTAGCAAATAAATAGTCTTTAAAAAAAAAGAGGATTAAGGACAATAAACAAAAAGAAAAACTCCTACATATATAACTGCAATAGGTAACAATAGAAGATATCAGAAAAAAGGCTTAAGACAGTTTTATTAAATGTCAGTAGAGCCAACCCCACAACAAACTTTATTCATTCTGTATTAAGTACCACCGCAAAGGCACTTTGTCCCCTGGAGGAAGAAATGGCAACCCACTCCAGTATTCTTGCCTAGAGAATCCCCACGGACAGAGGAGCCTGGTGGGCTACAGTTCATAGGGTCACACGCGACTGAAGCAACTTAGCACACAGGCACCACAAAGAGATGAACTAAAGCATACTTTCTTCACTGAAGTTAGCAGATTAAGAAATTTAAGAAACAAAGCCACAGATGAAATCCCAGTTATCCAACAAACCCTGGCAGTTTAAGCAAACACATTATTTATTTTATAAATTATGAATAAAACTATGCATTTTGACTAAGAAATAGACATTAGTACAAAAATCTTATTTAAGAGACCACAAGGCCTACCTAGGTAATTTAAGCTAATGCATTAATTAATGCCTTCCCATCCAGCACATAAAATCTCCTAGAGAATGACCACTTGCTAGCAATGTTCTAGAGCTGTCTTTAACTTCGGGAATGTCTTGGACACATTTGAGTCTGATGAAAGCCAAAAACTGTATCTCTAGAAAAATAAACATAAACATTTTGCACAGTTTCAAGGTTAACGAAAGACCATCTGAATCCAATCAACAGGTCCTGGATTAAGAATCTTTCCTTTAAAACAAATTCAAATGTGAAACTGAGATTGGATTAGATGCATAAGGGTCCTACTACTCTGACATTGTATGACTTTGGTAATATGTGAATTACTTGATAAAATTTTAAAGGATACAACAGAATGCTTGCTTGCTTCAGTAATGTTGTCTAGTAGGTATATGTCAAGTAACGCCTATTAAAAAAAAATTTAGTGCATTTTACATATTCATTCATTTACGTCCCCTGTTTTTCCCAAGCCCATGCCAGGTATGAAAAATCCAATTAAGCATTCCTCCCTCTCCCAGCCCAACTTTTGAGACTAAATGATATCGTGTTATTGCAAACCTACATGTAGACTAGTAGGAGGGTATTTTCCTGTGCCTCCTTCATCCCGTTTCCACAACTTCTCTACTCGATCTCCTAACTGCGAAATCATTCCATCAATCATCAAGCAATCAGGGTTCCACTTCCCTCTGCAATAAGGGCAACATTAAGGATGTTGAGCATTAGTGCTAATTATTATTATCAAAACAACCAGCACCAAACTCTTAATTAAAAGTAATGATCTCAACTATCAAAGGCAGAAGAAATTTGAGGACAGGATCCCATCATGAGAAATCCGGACATCAAGTAAACTTAGTCAGATAAACCCTGAAGAAGCCTCAAGTTTGGTTATTAGCCAAGTCAATTAGTGAAGGTCAGGTTCCAGGGGAGAAAGTGGTCTAGTCAGCAAAATGCTGTTTACTTTTTACCACCTTGAGCAAACTACCAAAGAGCATGACATCTCAGTATAGAGAAAGTAAATACTGTAGTTCAAAGTCAAGAAGCTTCACTTTCAGTTTTATCACCTGGACTAGTTTTTAAATCTCATTAATCCCCTCCTAATATATATTATTGAGCACATACAGGTGATAAGCAGATACTGACCTTGTCTGTTTCCTCATCTAGTATTAGTAACAACAACAGCAGTTACTACTTATTTGATGAAATTTTCTTGAATAAGGCATTGAAAGAAGTACCTTGCATATATTTTATTTCATCTTTATATTTACTTTATATTGACTTTATAATTTGTGACAAATAGGATTAGAAAGTTTATCCAACCTGCTCAAGGACATACACTTAGGAAATAACAGATCTAGAAATTTTAAATATACCTTATCCCAAGTCTATGCTCACTATCCTAGATTAGTTATTAGTTATTCTAGTCTAATCCTAGATTAGATTCTGGATCCTCTAACTATGCACAACTTTGTACAGGTTTCCAAGTGATTCTGACAACAAACCTGGAATCAAGGTTTGGAAATAACTGCTCTAAATGTTATAATCCACTCTACAATTCTGTCATTCCAACTTAAGGAAGAAGGCTATTTATAATTCCAAGGTAGAGTCATGGCTGTAAAACATTACTCTTTTTTTCTTTTATTACTTTTATATCTTTATTTCGAAAGACCCAATCACATATCTATTTAAGGGGAAAGGGGAGTTTATATTTAAAGAAAACAGAGATAAAGGCAATAAAGAAAAGAATGGATGAAGTGCTGAAATGCAAATGTTAATGCAAAGAATGTAAAATAACTAACATGATATAGTCTCAGCTTTAATAACAGTTGCTTCAAGTCTTCTTCAGAATAAGAATACTCAGGAAAAATGTATACTTAAATTACAGAATCTCCTCCAATAAATCAATCATGTGGTAAATAGATTTAGGAAATAATAAATAGCTATATTCAAATTCTAAAATAAAGATGTAAACAGTAGGTCAAGGCAAACACTACAACTAAAATAGTTATGCTGGTAACAAATTCATATACTTTACTGAGAATTCCACCCCTTTAATCATTTCTTTATAACATAATGAATTCTACTCTGAGAAAGCTTTGATTCCTTATACAAGTAACTTCTAAATGGTTTTGAAGGCTCTGGATGCACTGTACCTTGATGAGCGCTCACACCTCTGCCGACGACTGGTGTAGTAACTCTGAATCACAGGGTAGTTGTAGCAGAACCTTGACAACTGCACGGCGTCATCTAGATGTTTCATAAGAGTTGGAAGAAAGCTAGTGATGTTTCCAAAACACTCCCCATAAACTTACATAGTTGATATTTTACTACAATTTTATGCTGTTCTTTAAGTTGCAGGCTTCTTAAAGTAATAAAAGAACACTGCACACCCCTTTATTAACAGACGCATAAATGAGAAAACTGAGTGTCTCAAGAAAGTCTTCTAACAACAGGATGCCAGTTAAAGACCCTGGAAAAACTATTTCAGAAAATTATTTTACTCCCTTAGGCACAAATGATAATCTAAAAGTAAGCAAATTCACTATGTGTTCAAGTAAAAATCTAAGAGAATTATGAAAGAATAAGATCAACAGTAAGTATGCACAGTGGCAGATACACTTCTAAGTCTGTGAATCCTGGAAATACAAGAAGTTGGAGGCTTTTGTTCTACACAAACGCAGTAAAAGTCAAATTCTCTAATTCCTGGTATTAGCATGAATTATTAGATAAAATGGGGTAAGTAATTGATGGCAAAAAGTATTGGTGAATAACCATATTAAAAGAACCTTGAAGAGAAAAAGATGGACAAATTAGATTTTAAACTCATACTTCTATGGATCTAAATTATAGCTGGTGATATCACTGAACTCATCTTCAGAAGCCATGTTTTGTCAAATGTTCTTTTTTTTTAACCCAACAAACATGCATGCAAACATGAGGCGTGGGTGAAGCACTGAAGGCACAAAGAGAATACAAGGAAAGAAGGCAAGAATAAAAGAAAACACAAGAGAGCGGCAGAAGAAAGGAAACCCCAACAACAGGACAACAAAATTATAAACATTTAAGAACGTTTCCATTAATATTTATGGATTAGGAAATATTTTACCTAAGCCCTCTGGTAAAAGGCCAGAATGAGAGAACCAAAGAACCACTTGTGCATACTGACAGATGAGTTGGGTAACCATGTACTTATTGCTTAAATCCGTAAGACCTGTGAAGAGTTGAAATCAGTTCTTTAGTTTTCAATTTATCAACCACAAATGAAAAATCAAGCCACTCTATAGTTTTCAAAAACAGTAACTACTTGGTGATTTTAAACAATATGCATGTATTTTTAAACAAATTTAGCTTGAACAAATAATCTCCAAACTGCTAAACTAACTCAATGACTAAAATAGACATTTTAAGTAAATATGCTTCCATATTAGCTATACTACCATTTAGCTAATTTCAATAATCAGATTTATACATTAAAACAAACTAGTACAGTATCATTAATACAGGCTGTTCAAACCAGGCCTTTATATGAAACTGGCTATTTTGTTTCAATGGAAAACCAGAGGAGAAAAATGATGAAGACCAACTCTATGCATAAAAACTTAAATATAATTTAAAAATCTGAAGTTCTACCACTAATATGCTGCCTTAACAATCCTTAAATCCTCAATTTCCCAACCTTTTTAAATCATGAACTCATGGTTCATCTAATAATATCCGTAGCTTTTCATTTGGAAAAAAAAAAAATCTAGCATTTGAGAAATAATGGCCTCTTTGCCCAGTAATCCATCTAATGCATAGGAAATGTATTCTGTCCCAAAGTCAAGAAGCAAAAGTCGATGAAACATTCATTTACGTAAGACAAGGAGCACACCTCTCTCAGTGATGTCGTGGGCCTCAGTTGCAAAACAGCTTAAGACTGTACTAAGATTGCTAAGAAGTAAATGGCACTGCTGGAGAGACTGTATAGTTTGTGGATCGATGAAACGACATGAACCATCAAATAAAGGTGTACCTTTCAGGAAAAAAAGACAAGATTAGTTTTGACACACTAAATCTTGACTTAATTAAAATAATAAATGCAAAATATCTCAAATTCCTTTAATCATAGAATTATTCTATACATTATCAGATTTAAAAAGACAAGCTTCAAATGACAAATATCCTCAAGGAATATAGAAAGGACAGTTACAAATTCTATTTTAAAAAAATGCAGAATGAGGTGAGCAGACAAAAGTGATAAAGATTCAACTTCAGATTCACTAGAAATCAGTACTATGTTACTGTGTGATTATTATTTTATAAGAACTCTTTCTTCCACCTCTAGTCTTTGAAAAAGTGAGACACTGAAATTAAGATCCAGAGACTTAATACAATATAACTGCATGCTTGCTATAACGTATTGTAGACTTAGCTGTCCTCTCATTTCAAGCTTAAGGCTGAGTTCACAAATGCATTTTTGGACACAATTTAGTGACTAAACAACAACAAAAACACTATACAGAACCCTATATCTTCCTATCAAATTTTGTAGGTTAAAAAAAATCCTCTGCTAAGAATAACTTTTTTTAAGGTTCAATTTGTTCACTCATCAAGACATAACAGTAATAACAAATGCACATATACTTCTAAATAAACTTAAAATTTACTTTCATGCACAGGGCAATCATATATTACCTTTAATATTTTTGCACTAGTTGGACATAATGGGTTTTTAATATTCACAGCATATTTTAAAACTCGAAGTGTAAAAAAGACTAATAAATAACTTGATATGACTCATGACATATTAGTAGAAGACAAGAGGTGATTTGAGTTTTTGCCCTACTATTCTGCTTCTTTATACTCTTAAGTATTTTAAATAGAAAATGAATAAAGCTCAGAGGTTAACTGGCATATTCTCTTTACTCCATCATCAGCATATCTTATAAATTAAATGCCTAAGATTAAAAGATATAATTCTGAAATTTGTTACTGTGAACATGCCTAACATGTTGCCAATTTAAACAATCTGCTGCAAAATCTTGATCAAAAAAATAATTTTTTCACTCTAATATAAAATGAAATAGTTTCTGGGACTTCTTCAAAGAGTCTGCAACTTCAAAATAATTAAAAATTTATTGTTATGTACTCAAAACATAAACAATATTAGTTTTTTTTATATAATACTTACATAGTCTGTCAAATTCCTCTTTTGTGAGAACCACTTTATTCCACGTCCATTCAAGAACAAACCGTAAATTAGCAGCAGAATTTGGTTGTTCTTATTTGTAAATATGGAAGGGGAAAATGAAGAATGGTTACTAATTACAAAAAAAAAAATAGAAACTTTTCAGTGAAGAAACCTGACAAAAACCACCCTAACCAAGTGAGCGACATTAACATCAACACTGATGGAGACAAACTGGTTGCATCTGTGCTCAAGGTATCACGTGAGGGAGCACATCCATTTACGTGATGCTGCTATGGAAAATGTAAAATCTAAATCTAATCATGAGGAAATATCAGCAAACACAACTTGAAAGGCAGGCTACAAAGTAATAGGCCCAGATTCTTTAAAAATGTCAATTTCTTCAAAGACAAATGTTTAAGAATTATACAATATTATGAGCGAGTAAAACAACATGAAAACTAAATATATATTCTGGATGGGATTCTGAATTCCCTCTCCCTAAAAATGTTACAAAGGACATTACTGGGGCAATTAGTGATGTTCCAACAGAATCTACAGATTAGATAATAGCATGTATCAATATTAATTTTCCTGATTTTTCTAACTCCAAAGTGTTAAGTGAATATCCTTGTTCTTAGAAGGAAACATATTGAAATATTTTGAGTAAAGCAGCATGATGCCTTCAACTTATCAAATGGTCAGAATCAAAACAACACGTGTGTGTGAAGTGTAATTGTAAACAGAGTAATACATACAGCTTGAATCCCCAGAGAACTTTTCTGAGTGAAAAAGAGTCAACTCTAAAAGGTTACATACTGTCGGATTCCGTTTACGGACACTTTTGAAATGAAAAAATTACAGAAACAGACAATAAATGAATGGGTGCTGGGCATCAGGAATGGGGTGGGGGCTAACGGTAGTAAGCATGGCTATCAAAGAGTAAGAAGAGAAGTCCTATATGTGATATAATACTAGAGATGGGCCACATCTTATCATTCATGGAGGATAAGGGTACACTGTGAATGCCTTATAATTGCATGTGAACCACAATCATCTCAAAATAAAGTTAACTTAACCACGCCCCACCAACAGTAAATTGACAATTTTAAAACTACAAAGCATTTTTCAATTGTTAAAAATCATAATCTTACCTTCTGTTATCCATCTTTTGATACACCCTGTCAAAAGTCCCAGAGAACTTGTCTGGATTGCTGCTGACAATATAGCTTCTAACTGTTCTTCCTAAACCATGTTTTAAAAAAAGAAAAGAAAGGATATGTGATTAGAGACAGAGGTATCAAATTCTAGCTCACAACACAAAATTTTAAAGGATTAAAAATCATTATGATTCTCCAGGATGGCTATACACAAAAAAACAACAAGCACTGGTGATGGTGTAGAAACTCCTCATACACTGCTAGTGGGAAAGTTAAAATGAGACAGCCACTTTGGAAAACAGTCTGGTAGTTTCTCAAAATCTTAACTATAAAGTGATCAATGACCCAGCAGTTTCACACTTAGGTATACACCCAAGAGAAGTGAAAAACAAACATCCACACAAAAACTGTATATGAAGCATTATTTCTAACAGCCAAATATGAAAACAATTGGCTGAAACTGAATGCCCTGAAACTGAAGAATGGATAAATAAAATGTGGTATATCATACAGTGGAATATTACACAGCCATAAAACGGGGTCAAGTTCTGATATGGGTACCAACATGGGTAACTCTTGAAAATATTGTTCTAAGTCAAAGAAGTCAGTCACAAAAGGCCATATATTATTTGATTCTATTTATATAAAATGTCAATGGCAACCCATTCCAGTATTCTTGCCTGGAGAATCTCATGGACAGAGGAGCCTAGCAGGCTTCAGTCCATGGGGTTGCAAAGAGTCAGACACAACTGAAGTGACTAACTCACACACACACAATATGTCTAGAGCAAATACATCTACAAAGACAGAGTAGATAGTGGTCACCAAAGACTGGAAGAAAGGAGGAAAAGAACTGACTGGTTTTGGGGTTTGGAGGGAGGTGATAAAAACATTCTGAAATTGAATGTCATGAGAGTTGCACAACTCTATACTAAAAACCACTGAACTGAATTATAAGAATTAAATCTCAACAAAGTTTTTTTTATACTTTATTTACACTTTAAGAATCTATGTAAATTTTATTCATTACAACAAATATTATTTTAAAAAGGAATCATAGGAATAAATAGATGAGTTAAACAGGAATAGAGAGAGCTATAATATGATAAAGATACTCCAAAACTATAGCATGATTCTAAATGGAGATTCAATAGAACAATTTACATTAAAATCAAGGACAAAACACGGATGTCTGGTAGTACCATTATTTTTCTATAATTTGTAGAGGTTCCACCAAATGGCATAAGAAAATAAAGTAATAAACCAGGGGGAGGGATGCAGAAAGCCTATATTTGCTGATGATTACATGCCTTGAAAATCTAAGAGATTCTAATCTAGCCAAGTATTAATAGCATCAAATGAATATACAAAACCCAACTCTTTCTGAATGAATATGAGGAAAATGGTCTACTCATAAAAAATACCATAAAACATTTAGCGATAAAAATAGAAACTCACTAGAAAATAACCATTAACTCTTATGACAGATGTAAAAATAAACCCTAAATAAATGGAAAGATACAAACGCCAACTCTCCCCCAAATTAACATGTGAATAAAATGCTCAAAAGTATTCCAACAGGAATACTGGATAAAACCATCTTATAATTAATAAAAAGAGTAAGTGCCAATGAATTTCCAAAAATTATAGATTAAAAAACCAGGCTGCATTTTCAAATATCAAAGCAATATATTAAAATGGTATACAAATAGATAACTAGATTTATGAGACAAGATAAAAACCCGGAAATAGAACCCAGTTGATACGGACATATAATATCAGATAAAGGTAATATTTCAGTAGCATGAGAAAAAGATATTTTGGGTCCTGTTTCATAAATGATATAACACAGCTAGACTAATTTATTTGACACACAGAAAATGAGTTAGAGCCTTAAAGAAACATTTAGGTGTTAAATTTTAAGCCTGAGTCAGAGCTATAAAATGCATTTGACTATAAAAACATTATTTTGAATGTGGTAAGAGATATCATGAAACAGTGAAGAGCAAACAAAAGGGGTACTATTTGTAAGATTTATGACAGGATAAATATCTACATATTTTATAAAGTTTCCATAAACAACCCAATTAGAGAAAAAGTAAAGCCTATCAATATGTAATTCACAGAAAAAACCCTGATAACAAATATATATATATATATATATATGCTATCATTTTTTTTATTGCATATGGCGGGATAAAGAGATACAGGAAAGTATACATATCAAAAAGTCCATATACCATACATACAACTAACAACTAATTACCAACTGGACACTGATGAAACTGGTCCAAGTCTAAATTGAGAATATTTCACAGAAGCCCTGTCTCCTCCTAGCTAATCAAAATAAATTTCCATTCACTCCTCCCATCCTCCATGGTAACCACTCTAACATTTTGAAGGAATCTCTTCCTCGCTTTTTTTCCTTCATCTCTACATATCCATTACTAACCAATTCAGCTCAATCTGGTCTATTTTAGGAATAAAGTTTTTTAAAAGATACATGAAAAAAGTCAACAAAATGCCAATTTTGCATGCCTCCACATATTTTAGTCTTTTTCTAAATTGAAATTATTCATGTTTTATCTATATAAGTGGAAAGAAACCAATGGTTGGATTACCAGATTCAAAATTAATCACAAAAAGATATTAAATGCTATTTGACTAACATGGCTGAATGGTTGAATTACAGCTAATTTTTTCTCACTTTTCCTTATTTATTTGTATTTGGCTATGGGGTTCCCCGTTGCTGCGTGGGTTTTTCCTCTAACTGCCACGAGTGGGGCTGCTCGCTGGTTGCGGTGCTTGGGCTTCTCGTTGCAGTGGCTTCTCGTTGCAGAGCACGGGCTCTAGGGTGCAGAGACCCGGGTAGTGTGGCACACGGGCTCCGCAGTTGCAGCTCCTGGGCTCTAGAGCACAGGCTTAGTTGCTCCGTGGCATGTGGGATCTTCCTGGGCCAGGGATCAAACACATGTCTCCTACATTGGCAGGTGGATTCTTATCCACTGCACCACCAGAGTAACCTCTCACTTTACTTTTCTTTTTAAAACTAGATATCATTGCATTTAACTAAGTTTCATGATATAGAATGATGAACACTAATACTAATTTGGAGTCTGTGGCAGGGAAGGATAATTTCCTGACCAAAGGGTCCTGTGAGCAAGGGCCACCAAGACAAAATTTACCTAAGGTTTTTTAATGAACCCAATTCAGAGCTCTGTTTATGTAGAAGACAGTTTATAATCTGTTATTGACTCACTTAACATATAAAAAGAACCATCAAACACTTAAGTATAGCCACCAGATCAAAAGGCTTCCCTGGCAGCTCAGATGGTAAATAATCTGCCTGCAATGCAAAAGATGCACGTTCAGACCCTGGGTTAGGAAGGTCCCCTGGAGTAGGAAATGGCCACGCACTCCAATACCCTTGTCTGGAGAATCCCATGGGCAGAGGAGCCTGGTGGGCTATAGTCCATAGGGTCGCAGAGAATCAGATATGACTGAGCAACTAAATAACAACCTGATCAAAAAGACTAAACTAATAAAAAATAACTCCAGATAAAACAGGCATAATACAGGGAACTAAATAAAACCTGAAACATAGAGCTAGAAGAAATTTCATCCATAAAATAGAACAGAATACTATCAAAAAAGAATGATCAAAGAGTAAGAGCATGTAGAAATTTTAGAATGGGGCTAAATTTTTTAAATCTAAAGAAAAAGAAAATTAGATGAAAACATCTCCCAGAAAGCAAAATCAGAGACAAACGAGACACAGTTGGAAAGCAAAGATAAGCTAACATAAGACCAACTAAGGATAGTGAATATTTGTCTAAAGGGGTTCTACAAAGAGCAAAACCAAACTGAAATGTTGATATCCAGTCAGTTCCTCATCAACTGCAGATAGAAAACATTTGGGGGTGGGGGAGATTACAGAAAGTTCCAAAAAAACAAAACTTGAATTTGAGGTGTGCCAGCAACTACTGACATGCCATGTATGTTGTATTAAGTACTTTCTTTAATCTGGAGATGATTTAAAGTACACAGGTGGGTGTGCACAGGTTATATGCAAATACCATGCCTTATTATATAAGTTAATTGCTGCTGCTGCTGAATCACTTCAGTCATGTCCGACTCTGTGCGACCCCGCAGACGACAGCCCACCAGGCTCCCCGGTCCCTGGGATTCTCCAGGCAAGAACACTGGAGTGGGTTGCCATTTCCTTCTCCAATGCATGAAAGTGAAAAGGGAAAGTGAGGTTGCTCAGTCGTGTCCAACCCTCAGCGACCCCATGGACTGCAGCCTACCAGGCTCCTCCGTCCACGGGATTTTCCAGGCAAGAGTATTAGAGTGGGGGCGCCATTGCCTTCTCTGATAAATTAATTGAGCATCCTTCAATTTTGGTATCTATGGGCGTCCAGGAAACCAATTCCTCATGGGTACTGAGGGTTGACGGAACATGACTACATGGTCAATATTTGCTCAGTACAGTAATACAAAAGGGAGGAGGGAAGAAAGGAAAAAAAAAAATCCCGATAATAGATTGACTATTTCTCTTATTTTCATGACATTAGGTATTAGAGTCCAACTGCAGGTGTTAAACCGTCAGCAGCAATATTCACAATTCATCTGATAGTTAAAAGGCTCCTTCCCTAACAATTCATTACACTACATATCTGCAATTATTTAAATAACTTAATTCAAACATTATTTGAGGGGAAAGAGTTATTAAAACATTTTCTCTTTCTCCAAGGAAAAATCACCCAGGGTTTGTTTACTTTCAGCAAATACCAATTTAAAATGTTGAATTATAAGTTGTCACTAGACAACACTGTTTAAAAATGTCTCCTGACTGGTAAAATGTATTGTGACTCTAAAACCTGTGTGGATTTTACAATATTTTTATTTATGTATCCACTGGGAAATTACGCTTGGCTTCCATGACTAAGTCTGACTTCTGTAACTCTCTTGTGTTTTGCAGAAACCTGCAATCTTCACTAATAGGCTTTCATAAGAGCAGTTTTTATAGAGCAGTGGTTCTCAAACCATCAGAAATCACATCAAGGGCTTATTAAAACTATGACTTCTACTCATGACATGCCTGATGCATCCATGATGTTTCCTAGCCTATAGTTCAGTCTCGCTCAGTCATGTCCAACTCTTTGCAACCCCATGGACTCAAAGCACGCCAGGCTTCCCTGTCCATCACCAACTCCCAGAGCTTGCTCAAACTCAAGTCCATGGAGTTGGTGATGCCATCCAACCATCTCATCCTCCGTCGTCCCCTTCTCCTCCCACCTTCAATCTTTCCCAGCATCAGAATCTTTTCTAATGAGTCAGTTCTTCCCATCAGGTGGCCAAAGTATTAGAGCTTTAGCTTCAGCATCAGTTCTTCTAATGAATATTCAGGACTGATTTCCTTTAGGATGGTCTGGTTGGATCTCCTTGCAGTTCAAGGGACTCTTAAGAGTCTTTTCCAACACCACAGTTCAAAAGCATCAATTCTTCAGTGCTCAGCTTTCTTTATAGTCCAACTCTCACATCCATACATGACTACTGGAAAAACCATAGCTTTGATTAGATGGACCTTTGTCAGTAAAATAATGTCTTTGCTTTTTAAAGTGCTGTCTACACTGGTCATAGCTTTTCTTCCAAGGAGCAAGAGCCTTTTAAATTCATGGCTGTAGTCACCATCTGCAGTGATTTTGGAGCCCGAGGAAATAAAGGCTCTCACTGTTTTGTTTCCCCATCTATTTGCCATGAAGTGATGGGACCAGATGCCATGATCTTCGTTTTTTGAATGTTGAGTTTTAAGTCAGCTTTTTTTTCACTAGCCTATAGACCTGGTGTCAAGTTATACCTATGGGATCCTGCAGGTATGAATTTTAAGCCAAATCCAAGAACCACAGCTACTGACATGCAAAGCTGGCATTACACTACTTAACTTTTTAAGAAATTATCTAATAGATTTTTGTTGTAATAGAAAGCTAATGACATGATCCAAAAGAAACAACAAGAGTTTAAAATCTCTCACCTGACTTAAACTGGAAGGCTGAATATCAACAAGTCTTGGTGAGAGAAGGCCAGCCACAAGACATCGATTATAACCATCAGGAATGACTTCATTGAGAGATGGTCCTGATTTCTTTAAAAAAGTCAAAGTCTATAACAGATTGATTAATAAGATATCAGTCACTAATCAACTAAATAATCAAATTTAAGAATGACTAATAAACCCATTACCCTACTTTACACTTAATGGTATGAAGAAAACTAAAAGGCCCTGAATGAAAATTGTGGAAGACTACATTTCTGTACTTCTTGCAAGGAAAAGAGCTTATAGGTTCTTGAAGTAACCAATGTTTGTCGGTCACAAATACTACTACTGATAATGGTATTTTAAACTGCTTATATATAAGGTAACCCTGTTATCTTCTATAAAGCTGACAGACTTGGTAACAGATCTTAACAAACTTAATACACACAAAAGAAAATGTATGCAGTTTATTTTTCTTGGTCTAATGTGAAAGAGATCTGATATGAAGTATAAATATGACATTCATCCATATCTAGCTGATTATCATTTTAAGGATATGCCACTTCATGTTTTCCTGGAAAAGTATTTTCAACATAGAGCCTTAATCCACTCTGAGCCGGTCACTGTGCCACTGTGCTAGGAACCTTTTTTGCATTACTTCATTTACCCATAAGCTTTTTAAGAAGGAAGAGAATTAAGATGGACTAAAGTAAGGTATTGACTTACTTTTGCTTGGGGTTCAGGAGCTAACATCCATATAAAGCTTCTATAAATACCCTAATACCTCTTCCTAGAAGGTTGCCGTCAGTAATCGATGCTACTAGCTGCTATCTCATATACCTAGCAGAAGCTACCTTTTAAGATGAAAGAATAGTTTATATAAATAACACTAAAGTTTAAATCCATGGTCTGACTTCAGCTCAAGAAGAAACACTCTGTCCAAATTGTTATTTCTTACCTCCTTCTGAAAGCCAGTACAAGTTATATGAACAACTCCTGAGTTTAACAAACAAGTGGCATCTAAAAAAGAAGAAAAAAAGATTTAAAAATATCCACTTACATGTTATATTTGGGATGCTATTAGTACAACAAAATTTATCCTAAGAACAGATTACTAGGCAAGGCATGGTATTACTACATACAATAAATTTTAAAATAATTTGTCCCTGTATTTCTATCCTAACAAGACACCAAACCTTATCACAAGTTCACTTAATATGAAATAGTTAATGTTTTACAGCAAATTCAAATATTGATCATTTTTCTATTTAAATTTCTATTTAAATTTCTCATGTACATATATCAAGTTAACATCGTAACTTATCCATACATGTTAACTAATAATAATGAGAAATGAACGATAATACACTACACACATACTCTTACATGTTATTTTTCTCAAAAAGTAATGTTAAATAAATACATACCAAAATTGTAAGTACTTGGGTTAAAAAACTGCTCAGGAGGTGGATATGAGGGAGGAACTCCTCGAGTTAAACTTCTCTCATGTACTAATATATCCAAGATGTAATGTGGAGAAGTCCTACTTACAACAGCATCCAGTGACCACAATGCAAAATAAGAGCAATTATGCAGATATTCTCCCGATCTAAAAGAAATTTTATACAATTATTAAGTCAATAAACTACTACACATAAAAATTCCTATAAATATAAATACATACATAGAGAAATCATACCTTAACGAATCTGGCATTTGTGCATGGTACCAACGATTTATGTCGAAAAGCCCCAAATATATAGAAGGCTTTCCCTGTCCATATATATTCACCTGCCAGGTAAAGACTGAAACACTGGTGTCAGGAGACAGAGCTAAAAGAGATAATTTTTAAAAACAGAACAAATGATCTCAAAATAAATAAAGCAAATATAATTAGGAAGATTTTCCCATAAATTAAGACATTTAACTCATATCTGATTTGTTAAAACATATTTCTATCATTTATTGTGTAACAAGAGGTTCATTCACTTCTATCTTGACTGTTTCTCTATTTCAAGAAGACCTTATTAAAATGTATTCATCTGAAAAACAGTAACTTTGGCTTGTCTTCAGTTAACAGTTTGGGAACTTCAAGATGCTCTAAGGAGAAAGTAGAAAATGATTTGAATGAAAGTTCTCCCACAAATAAATCATTGCTAGTACCAGAGACTATGTGTGTGTGTGTGCACACAGACGTGTGCAAGCTCAGTCATGTCTGACTCTTGAAACCACGTGGACTGTAGCCTGCCAGGCTCCTCTGTCCATGGGATTTCCCAGGCAAGAATACTGGAATGAGTTGCCATTTCCTCCTCCAGGGGATCGTCCCGACCCACATCTCTTGCTTTGGCAGGGGGATTCTTTACCTCTGAGTCACCCAGGAAGCCCAGAGAATATCAATACTTAAAATGGATGCCTTTGGGCTTTAGGGCTTAATTCTGTAGAAGAATTCTAGCTGAGAAGGATTGATCCAGCTATATGCTAAGGCAGTGGTGGTAGGGGAGAGAGACAGGTACCCAAATGGTATGTGAAATGGAAAGACAGGAACAAAGATGAGAGACCAATAGAAGGAAAAAGGGAAGTAAAAATCCAAGACATAACTAATAGGAAATATAAAAAAGAGATGAGTGGGGAGTAAGAGACAGAGTTACATAAATTCTGTTTTGACATGTTTAGTTGGATATGAAAAATGGGGACAAGGACAGAGGAAATCTCTAGGATGAAAAAGCTATACATGAGAATAAATCCCAATAGGAACAAGCTAAACCAAGGCCCCACTAAGCATTCCCAGAACTGAATAAACCTATCATGTTGTCCCATTCAATTCTTAACAAACACCCTTTGCAGAAGGTATAAATGTATTATTTCACTCACAGATAAGGAAACAAAGGCTTAGTCACAAATGTTAATTTGTGAAAGGACTTCCCTGGTGGCTCAGATGGCAAAGTGTCTGCCTACAATGCGGGAGACCCGAGTTTGATCCCTGTGTTGGGAAGATTCCCTGGACAAGGCAATGGCAACCCACTCTAGTAGTCCGGCCTGGAAAATCTCATGGATGGAGGAGCCTGGTAGGTTACAGTCCATGGGGTAAGAGTCGACACGACTGAGAGACTTCACTTTCACAACTAGTGACAGATCTGGGATTTGAATCCATGTTGGATTCTAAAATCTATGCCATTATCATTCTGTCAAAATATTTACCAGGAAGAAGGGATGACACTAGAGGAAACAAAAAATTCAAGACAACAAAACATGTTTGCTGTATATGTCTCACAAAATACAGAAGTAAACATTATTCAGAGACTACTCATACTAGTCACAACTAGAGACCTCTTTGTGTGTGTCTGTTTTGAGAGCCGGATCAAAATAAAGAGGTTGCTCATTTCCTTAATCTATTCAATTCTTGAGTTCTACACATCACGATCTGGAGAAAAAGAAATACCTCGGATCTCACACAGTCCTAAATAAATCCCACAATTAGTATTCCTACTTAACTCCAGATTGCCAGGAGTACAAACTCTAGAAACCAATACCTGTCATATATCTTAAATCAAGACAAATCTTAAATCAAGCATTAACAAGATATATAATAAAAGTGCTTTAAACCAACCTTCATTCATGCTTTCCTCCCTGTCACCATGAGATCGAAATTTCTCTATACTCTGGCATCCCAAAAGTTTGGTATTACCAGTCTGTCCCCTCAAAGGAAACATGCCACCTGTGAGGTCCAGTGTGTATCTTTCTTCACAGTACTCCAACCCCTGAAATATAAAATGTACACCAATCTATGTCTTAATAGGATTCTAAGAAAAAGTTAGTTATTCTAAAATTAAATGTTCAAGAATTTCCACACAATATAAAGAAAACAAAAAAGTAAAGACTGAAGAGAACCAATTACTGAAGAAAGCTTTAAAATTTACACATGGGATAAAACACAAATAATAAGGCTAATTTTGTTTCTCAAAAATAATTATCAATAAATCTTCTAAAGCTGTTATCAAATACAGGAAACTTCATGCATTACTGGTTGGGGTATAAATTGGACCTAAGCAATGAAATTACAAACACATATTCTCTAAAGCAGCAAACCTACTTCTTTGTTTTCACTGAAGTTCTTGCTCTAGTTCTTAAATTTTTATTCACTGATCCCTGTAAGAATCTGACAAAAGCTATGAAATTTTCTCTAGAAGAATGCATAGTTTTCCCTTGTTCTCCATGAAGAACTGGTTCCGGGACCTTCTTCCAATATCAAAATCTGTGGATGCTCAAGTCTCTTACATAAAATGGTGTAATACTTGGATATAACCTATACACATCCTCCTATATACTTTGAATCACTTCTAGATCACTTATTAATACCCAATACAATGTGAATGCCATATAAATAGTTGCTGTGGCACAGCAAATTCAAGTTCTGTGTTCTGGAACCTTCTGGAATTCCTCCCCTTCATATTTCTGATCCAAGATTGCCTGAATCCACAGATGTGGAACTGGAGAGGTGGAGGAGGGGGGCTCGGGGATGACAAGAACACTGTGATCATAAAAATACCACACAAAATTGAAGGGCTTTATGAATTCCCTAAAACCCAATCACACACCCTCAAGTACGAGGTTAAAAAGCCTGTTCTAGAGAAAGTATTGTGACAGCTCACCAAATATGGTTATTTGGTTATTAACAGCACTTCACTACTTCTCAAGAATTCAGCCAGAAAAACAGTCACTTAAAATGCTAGATGCATTTATCCTCTCTTACAAGTGTAAGCGACCAGACTATAAAGTCTACCCTATGGCTTACTGCCTGTTATATTAGAGCAACAAAGGAGTTATTTTTCCTGGCTACCAACTAGGCCATAAGCTTGAGTCTTGTCTAATCTCCTCATTCTAGAGAAAAATTATACCTGAAGATTTTAAGATTGCCACCTTGGTAAAATACCAGAGTCTTGATCCCTAAATCTAATACTTTTTACATTATATTATGAAGACAGTATTAACTTGAATAGAAGAAAAGATTGTAATATCTCGATAGCTTAAAACAAAGACTTAAAATAGGTAAATAAACAAAACTGATACTATCAACCGGTATCACCATTTACCTCATATAAGATTTGTCCTGAAGCCAAACACTTCCTGTCACCAAAGGCCAGCTGAAGCAGATGTAAACTCAAAACATCCCCTTCACTGAAAGAAAGAGAAATTAGCTGAGGAGAAATACTAAATACCATATTAATGCATTAAGTACCTCTTATTGCTCAAATAAATTTAATTTGCATACAATATTGAGTGCATGTGACAAAAGTGAGGTTACTATAAAGAATTTAGTTTTACTTGGTTGTTTTCACAAAATGTAGTCCTTTGAAATAATAGCTGATTTAATTTTTATTGATTCTAATTAACTTAAGCTTATGTTACTTGCATATTTTAGGTGACATCTTATATGACTGAGACTATAACGCTACTCAAAATTCATTCTTTCTCCCTTTCTTCAATAGGTGTGCTTTAGTTAGACAGTATTGGAAGAAAAAATAAATGGGATACAAAAATTGTTGAAATAAATGTCCTTTCTTATTCACCACATGGAGTCTTCACAAGGCACATTACTCAAGCTGCTGCCAGCCCACATCACACTTGGATGGAAATATGGACCTAATGAGGACTATTCCAATAGCTGTCTCTATATTTTTATTTCGATTTTCCTCCACGATTGACAGAAGTGACAAATCAATTAATTCTTCCTTCACTGATGTACTAAAGCTTAAGATAAAACCTCAAAGTGAGGAACTCTAACACAAAAACCTAAGTTGACAAATTTCAGGTATCTAGAATTTAAAGCAGAACAGCCTTGGGAAGAGAATGTACTGGGAACACCAAAGACAGCACTAAACATCAATGAAAAATAAGAGAAAATCAATACTTACACTGTTCCAGCACTGGAAATGAATGAGCTTAACCAATTGGAAATTAAACTGAAAGGAAAGATTTCTCAAAAGCTACACTGAGATAAAATTAAAACTCATGAAAGAGAAGGCAAAATTAACCAAATTAACCTTAGAAATATACTGCAAAAGGCAAGTACAACAGAAGAACTAGAGAGCAAAGTAGGGATACATAAAAATGAGAGGCATATACAATAAAGAGAAAAAAGGAATGAGATTATAAAAGAGGAAAAATGTTCTTATGAGAGAACACAGAAGACCATAAAAATTGTCTGAGGAACGAGAAGTTGCCTACTAATGTGTTATCAGCTTACTCTCTGAAATATACAGTACATCCAAACAAATCAAGCAAACACAATTTCTTCTTACTGATATCTCAGACTTACTCAAACATATAGGACCTTTTAAAGTCATTTCAATGGCAACTTACTAATTCACTGAATTATGCGGCTCTCATTAAAAAGAGGCAATATAGCACAAAGCTTTGCAAAAGAAATTAACTGCTATGCCATTCTTGACAAACATTATTAAAAACCACATATATCACATTTACCTATCTTGTGTAGACTGAACAGCCCAGAGGTAACAGCAATTACGAGGATCATTTTCAGGTTCTTGAAAAGTGACAGCATATACAGGAACTCTTCCACCTTCCAACTGTGTGTAGTATCTATAACAGGCACAAAAATCAGTACACTTCATACCTCTAAGTTACAATTTCATGAAAAAGGAAGATGATGCCTCATGTAAGAACTTGAGTTACTGCTCTTACAATCATCTTATCTTCAAAAACACACAGGGTACAAGATATCAAGAAAATGAGCATGGCACCCCGTTTCCCAGGTAGAACTGGGAAGGGTTAGAATCACTAAAGCACGAACTATCCCTTCCAGTCACATAAATGTATGCCACTACGTACTGTTCCCCAATAAAAGGAACTCTACAAAGAGATGAGACACCACCACAGCACTTCAGCTGGGCCAGTTTCCCATCACTACAACAGAGTGAGTTAGAATCTGAAGATGCCTCACAAATCCCTTGAAAAAGCATAATCAGTGAAGAGAAGATAGTGTGCAAGAAAATCCTTTAGAAGCCAGGTTCTCCAGGCACTCCTTTGTGAGCAATTCAAAGGCAAGAGCTGATAAAAGGGAAGACAGTGAAGATGGAATTCCCATAGGGAGCTACTAGGCCACGGCCCTGTCACTTCATCACAGGCACTGTGCAGAAAAACTGAGTGTGAGGAAGTGCAAGGACAGTCAGTGTTTACTTGAGGGGCTACTGACACCTCAGTATCATCAAAGAACCAAAGGTTAAAAAAAAAAATAGGTCTAGTATATATACATTGTTATTTTCCATCTCTCTCTTTCTCCATCACTTCAGACTGTGCAAACATTTATAATCAATCAAACACTGTCAAGTAGGTACCAATTTGTTGGTGAGACAAACTGAGCAGAAAGTTTGGAAAGGTGACTATTTTGTTGACTCATTTGAAAGACAAGTTACTCAAGAAAATATTCCAATATTACTTGGAAGAAAAAGGAAGAAATATTAAATTGACAACTTAAAGGACAAATAGGTATCTAGTTAACTCAGCAGAGATATGATTTAAAACCTATAGTGGCTTACCTCCCTTAATAAAGGGAGGTACTTCAATAATTCAATAAATAAAGGTAAATTAATAAAATGGATTACTCAGCAATTTTAATGTAGAGCTAATTAAAAAGTATCAATACAATTATATTTGGGGGAAGTTTTTGACAGCATAAAAATTTTAAACACAGAATTTTGTAATTTTCTTAAAAAGTCTACTTTTTTCTGTCAACTAAGAACTACTAACTACCTTACACATACGGTTATGCAGAAAAGTACTTCTGAAAGAATTCATACCAGATATCTTAGTAGTGTCAAAGTTTACTATCAAACTGAACTCCACAATGACTAAAATGCCAGGTTTGGGGGCGTTTTTTTGCTGTGCCGTGCAGCTTACAGGATCTTGGTTCCCTAAACAGGGATTGAATCTGTGCTATGGCAGTTAAAGTGTAGAGTCCAAACCACTGGACTAGCAGGAAATTCAGCAAAATTCCTTTTAAATACATTGACTCAACTTAAATTGATGTGTGAGAAGGAAATGGCAACCCACTCCAGTATTCTTGCCTGGAGAATCCCATGGACAGAGGAACCCTGCAGGCTGCAGTCCATGGCATCGCAAGAGTCGGATACGACTGAGTGACTTTGACTAAGTCACTCCTTTTTATACTAAGTCATGTTTTCATGTAATGGAAACATGCATTCAATCCTTAGTCTACCCTATCTTTTCCTGTTTATGCTAATCTTTAAATATTAGTAACTGAGTATATTCAGAAAGAAATTACTAATAAATAATTTAAAAGCTGTCCTTACTCTTTTTTCATGCTTTTCATGTTCCAAAGTGCTAGATAGCCATCAGAAAAACCTATAGCAAGCTGGTTTGTCCGGTTTATGTAACTAAGGGTTGAAACGGCTGTTCCCGATGGGCTGACTAACTGAAAACACAGATGGCGTCCTTCTCGCATCACATTCTCTCTGATGTGCGGTACTTCAGCTGGGATGCCAGTTACAACTTCAAGGTCTAAAAAATAAAGAGGACGAGTAAGATTAACAAACTATAAACAGCATAAAACCAAGTATGTCACCCATTATTCAATCGGCAGCTGAAAACTACTGGGGTCAATTAAAATAAGATTAGTGATAACAGAGCATACTGACTATATGAACTAGCCACCTTTATTTTAAATGTTACAATTTTCAAAACACATTTAATTGTGTAATATCTTTAAAATCTCACAGTACATATCAAATGTTACCCATTTTAACAGAATTAATTTTCTCGAGGTTTCCGTGGTGGCTCAGTGGTAAAGAATCCGCCTGCCAATGCAGGAGAGAGAAACGAGTTCCATCCCTGATCTGGGAAGATTCCCTCAGGCTGTGGGGTAACGATGCGCCACAACTACTGAGCCTGTGCTCCACAGTTACTGAAGCCTGAGAGCCCTAGAGTCCATGCTCAGCAACAAAAGACGCACTGCAATGAGAAGCCTGTGCATCGCTGCAACTAGAGAAAGCCTGCGCCCAGCAACAAAGACCCAGCACAGCCAAAAACAAATAAGTAAATAAGAAATTAACTTCCTTAACAATCATAAATAAAGCTGATGGTTTCTTTATTCAAATTTAGGAGTAACAACCTAACTATTCCCCTCGGAGAATGGCTGATTCCAAGTCAGAAACAGAAAGTATTTAAGATGAGCCTGGTATATCCTGTGCCAGAAATCTAGGATGATGGGTCAGATTCCATGAAGGTGCCTTCGTTAGCAAAAACAGGACACTTTTGAGAACAACAACAACAAATAATGAAAATAAACTAATAAAGCATACTAAGTATTATGTAAAATCCCATGAGTTTCTACCTTCCTTACTTATAAGAGACCTTAGTGAACCACTGAAAGTAGCTGAGTACCAGCTTCTTACATGGAAAATCAGTACTTAAAGGAACAGTAACATATGCATTTATTCTGCCTTTTCTGTACAAATTGTATTTCAAGATAAACAAATACACCTAGTTAATAAAAAAATTCTTTTTACATTAACAGAACTTTAAAAGCATTTTTGCAGCCCAGGCAACAATGTCAATGGAGAAACAACTAATTTCAAGTATGATTTTTCAACCTTGGCCCTATTAACATTTTAGGTCAGATAATTCTCTGTTGTGGGGGCTGTCTTGTGCTTTATAGGATATTAACAGCATCTTTGGCCTCTATCTACTAGATGCCACCAGCGCCTTCTCCCTCCAGTATTAACAGCCAAAATTCTCTCTAAACATGACCAAAAATCTAGAGGGCAAAAAAACCACCCCCAGTTGAGAACCACTGGTACAAAGGTTAATGGATCATGCTGTCATCACCTAAACCCACTGATCACTAAATATAAAACAAGACACCATGTGCCTCCTAATGTGAACCATTATGAAATACCCAGCACTTCTGAAAGATACCTGTCAAATGTTAAATCTGAATCTAATCTGAGCTAACTTACATTTACATAAAATATAAAATGTAAATGATACCATGTGAAGATATTAGATCATTAGATATTAGATCATATTAGATCATTCCAAAATAATATCTTCAGCAAGACAGTGGAACTAAAAATAAATAAATGAATAAGGAGAGGATAGAGGAAAGATTGCTCTACATTTAAATATACATGAGATGCAAACTATCAAGTGTGTTTGGATCCTGGTTCAAACAATTCAAATGCAAAAAGATGCTTTAGAGAAAATCATAGCAATTTCATTATGGACAAGTAATTAACACTATACCAAGTAATCATTAATGCTTTTAACAGTGGTAAATGGCATCATGGTTAGTAGTAAAATAATCATTATTTGCTTTAAATTAATAGACTCAAAGAGAAAAGGGAGGAAAGGGAAATAAAACAGATGCACATACGGTAAATTTTGAAAACTAAATTGAACTTAGGTAACAGGTTTGTGGGAATTCTTTTATTATTCTACTTAAGAATGTCCCAAATGTTTACATTAAAAAATTCAGGCTTGTTTATTGCTGTAACTGTTGTGCAAGAGTAGATTCCCTCAATGCTGTTAATGAAGAGGGGAGAAATCCTATCACATTATACTTGTATGAGTACCCCTCAATCCATCCTGCTTCTGATTTTTTCTCCTCAGAAAATAGCAAATGATAAAACTATGCCAAAATAACTAATCCATTCAATGGAATACTGTAAAGTTATTCAAGAAAATAAAGCAGACTCTTTATATAGTGATGTGTGTAAAGATGCATAAGAAACACTGTTAAGTTTGGAAAAGTTACAAACAGTACTTATAGTATGATAAACCTTAGGAACTTCATTTTCTATGTTATGTGTGTTTCAGTGAAGTCTAAATAATTGTAATCATAAATTATTTATGTAAACAAAAATATACATTTTGCTTAAACTCCAAAACTCAACTTTTTGTATGCTATAAAATTCACCAGCTTTCTAATTCTCATAACTGAGAAAAAATTCACTATAAAATTAAAATTATAAAATTTCACTATAAAATTACTTTTGTGTGGAAAGGAACTACTGACTACTGAAATAAAACATGTTTTCAACTCTACTATTTCAATCTGATGAGTTTTAACTATGAATACAGGTATTTTAATTAGCCTTACAACTATAATTATATATCATGTACAAAACACACTCTGGAGCAAAACTCCATTAAGATTATTTAATTCTTTCATCAATTTTCTACAAAGAGTAGCTAAATCATTTCTAATAGTCCACAAATTCATTTTTAGTTACTTTATTTTCATTTAAACTATACCCAAGATTTTATTAAGATCAATCAGACCTCAATATCAAATTTCAAGGTGTAGTTTCCATCACTATGAGAATTTCTTTCCCTTAAGTGCATGTGGGGCCATTATTTCTACCAAATTAAACTCTTCCACATAATATTTTGCAGATCTAAATTTTGATCAGATAATCTGGTTCTTCAATTTCTTGTCAAACATAATTTTTACCAAAATATTGTAGTTTTAATCAGTTTTATTACATACCAACAGTTCTTAATAGTTATACTCATTATTATATATTGGGACAAAATATGGATTATTTGTATCTGTTTCTTAGCTGATTCAAAAATTAAAAGATCTGCACTAATATTATAGGACTACTTTAAAAATCAAGAAGGTCCTCAAGTTTAAATAGTCCTTTCCTAAAACTTTATAGATAATACACATATTTTTTTAAGTTTTTAGGTTAGCTTTTCTTCCTATATGAACCAATCAAGAGTAACATAAATCACAAAAACAAACTACTACTGAAGAGAAGATTTATAAATATACGCATAGTACTGAAAAAAAAAAAGGGGGGGCTTCCCTCTAGCTCAATGAGTTAAGAGTCTGCCTGCAATCCAGAAGATCCGGGTTCGATTCCTGGGTTGGAAAGATCCCCTGGAGTAGGAAATGGCAACCCACTCCAGTCTTCTTGCCTGGAGAATTCCAAGGACAGAGGAGCCTGGTGGGCTACAGTCCAGGGGGTTCCAAGAGTCGGACATGACTGAGCAACTAAGCACAATAGTACCAAAAGAGGATATTGTCTCTCTACATTTTATAAAAAATTTGTATTTATTTATTCAGTTTGGCTGTGCTGCATCTTCGCTGCTGGGCAGGCTTTTGTCTAGCGGTGAGCACTGGCCACTCTCTGGTTGGACGTGCTGGCTTCTCAATGTGGGTAGCTTCTCTTGTTGCAGAGCACACATTCTAGTCCCAGAAGGCTTCAGTAGCTGCGGCACATGGGATCAGCAGTTGTGGCTCCCGGGCTCTAGAGCACAGGCTCAACAGCTGTGGCACATGAGCTTAGTTGCTCTGCAGCATGTGGGATCTTGCTGGGGTCAGAGATCGAAGCCCTGTCTCCAGCATTGGCAGGCGGATTCTCTACCACTGAGTCATCACCCTCTCTTTACTTATTAATTAAGCTTTAGTTCTATTTCAAGATGCTATTTTGTGAGGAAAGACTTTTAAATTACTATTGTTTTCTATCAAATTACTTTATTAAATTACTGTTGTTTTCTATCAAATTACTTTATTTCTATCTTGGGCTTACCACAGGAACATAAACAGTATGCCAAAAACAGTAGGTCAGATCTTACATAGTTGGGTAATTTTATATTGTATGATAAGGATCAAGATTTTATACCTTTCAGCCCTTCTTCTGGTATTTACTTAATAACCTGAATGATGTTATTTAGTTGTGTATCTGGGAACATGTCTCTCTTTCAAGAACTACTTTAGTCTATAAACACTTTATCAATAAAACATAGTAACTCATGCAAAAAATATCCATGGCACACAAAACAATAAAACAATACAAGCAAACAATTTTTAAAAAGACACACAAACCAGTTTTTGACTCCTTCTTTTTTGATTATTAAAAAAAAAAACAATCCAATGCATCAGAATATTCAGGTGCTCAATTTTGGGTTTTAAGCCAAGAATGTCTAATTAATTACCTGATGCCTCTACTTCATTCTGACTGCATGACAAGTCATCCAAACATAGATCAATAAGAAGGATCTGTCCAACATCAGTTACCACAGCTGCCACACCAAAAAGCCATCGCAGACTTGGGTGTAAATGCTGAGTGCTTGCGCTGGCTCCTCCATGATTAATTATAGGTTCAATAGCTGTTACCTAGAAAGCAGAATGTATCATTTGTCTTCCTCAAACAAAGTGAGAAAACACAATTAAATACATAAGAAACAAATTCTGAAGTTAAAGCAGGTTACTAGTTATGCAGATATTAACACTTCCAATACAGAAGCACAAATCTGCATTTGATACTTGTGAATCTGAGAAGCATTACGAAATCTTCAGATGTAAGAATTACAACACGCACTTGGAACAACAATTGATGTTTACCTAGAGCTTACCATATTCCAGACATTATGCTAATCAATGCACAATAACCCTTTGATATTGGACTATATATAGTTACACCCGTTTAAAGATGAAACACTCTGAGGCTTAGAAAATTTCACTGAGTTACTCAAGTAACACAGTCATTAAGCCATTAAAATTCAAACCTAGATCCTTCTCACTTTAAAACTCTAAACCAGCTACTGTAAAAGTATATATAGCTTCTTCTCCAAAGAAGACTAAAAATAAAGCATGCCAGAAAAATTTACTGTTTACATATTTTTTAAAGTCCTTTTTATGCCGTAAAGCCTGAAGAGGTCTACAATATAATGGACTTCACACAAAGCTTTCACACTAATTGGACCTCTGAGTTTAAAAAGGACTGAAATTACTTAAAGAAAATCATACTGTAGTTACACTATGGAGTTCTACTTTCCCTTTTCACCTCATGAGTCAAAATTTCAAGGTCTGTACCTAATAGTCTGTATTTTAGTTTACACTTAGCTTTCCTTCTGTTTCCTACTGATTCACAGAAATTAATTTGGTACGATACTTGATAAATAAGTATTTGGTGATTTCTACTATAATACTGATGAACATCCTAGAAAGAAAAGAGAAAATTTGCTATCAGTGGTTTACGTGTTAATGTAAGGTTAAAGTTTGTTTCCGGCTGTAATCTATTATTACAGACAAAACACTGGCTTTCTAAGTATTTCATTAGTACATAAAACATTCTTTAGTGTTTCTAATTCTGAAAGCTGTAATTTCATGGATTATCTTCCTTTTCTAAATTATGGTAATAATGTCTATAATACTGAAGTATGTTTTCTGTAATTCCTTCAGCGAAGGATAAGTAATCTGTATTCCTCATATAAATACTACATATGAAGCTATTGATAATGCTACCTTAAGTAATTTTAAAGGCAGTTAAAAGCAAATTCAAGAGGGGATACTGTGCCTTTATTTAAAAGAAAAAAAAGTCAGCTGACTGAATCCTTTTGAAGCTGTCTGTCACTCCTCTCCCAGTCTTTTCCTTCCCCTATATTTCATCTGGCATCAACCACTCACCCAATTAGAAGTCAACAAGTTCTGTCCATGTCACCTCTGGAATACACTTCTGCAATCTGTTCGACAGATTTCTTATGTCATTTCCTCAGTGCAGTTCATCATCCTTATTTACCTAAACTACCCAACCAAAGGGCTTTTTACACTACAATTCCGCTTTCAATTAAAAATTTCACCTACAGACTTTAGAAGGCGGCCTCTAACTGCACAACATGCCATTCACAATCTCAATCCTCACCATCTCTGGCTCCCACTTCCTCCTCCTACTCTTCCTTGCCATTCTACATAAGTCTAGTTTCCCAAATGTCCCATATACTGTGACTTTTTATATGTTGGGTCTCTTAGCCTGAAATGTCCAATCTTTTTGAGTAGAAGTCATCCAGGTGTTCTTCATATTCCGAGTGCTAAAATGTATTAAAGTACTTATATATGCTATAATCCTATAATCTGTCTTCTCCTACTAGACTACAAGCCTTTTTGGACAGCAAGGACCAGGTTCAATTTATCTACTTATTTGTAAAATCTAGCACATAGCTTGATTTACAGTAAGCACTCAATAAACTGCCAAATAATTCTGTCTTTAAAATCATTATCACTGGCAAGCACATACAAGGTATCAGGCTATAAATTATTTCAGACTTTACATTAGCCCACTGAGTCTGTTTCTTCACTATAAAAACATTATCTTTTGTCATTAAGCTCCCTTTTAAGTTTAAAAATTCTATTCTATGACTATATACATTACATATATATATGCATACAAACCTACATATACTTTTGTGTGTATCTAAGTGCATACTTCTTTCACACAGGCAACTACTCTTCCATGATTTTTGACTCTGTGGTATTTGTGAGTGTATACATTTTCTCACCATGGAAAAAGAGGAGTAATAAGATTGAAGAAACAACTCAATTTCTATAATTACTACCAGATAAGATATCTGGCATATAGAAGGCATATGTATGTTAGAATTAACAAATGTGAACATAAAGAAACACACTACTTAAATGTATATTAGTCAAATCAAAAATGGTAATAAAGACATACTTCCCATATTACTCCAAGGCTCAAATTAAAAGAGAAAAAATAAAAAAGGCAAGGAAAAAAATGTCATAGTAATGAATACAGTATTTTTATAAATTTTCAGTGTCTTCGTAAAACAAAACTGGAAGAATAAGACTTAGATGATACTTGTCATATGAAAGATTAGAACACATGTCATTATTTTTACTTTGTAATTTTCTAACCAAAAATAAGTTATAATTTAAAATTTACTTAAGTATAGTTGACGTACAGTGGTATGTCAATTTCTTCTGTATAGCAAAGTGATTCAGTTATACATATATATATTCCTTCTATATATTCTTTTCTATTACAGTTTGCCACAGAATATTGAATATAGTTTCTTGTGCTACACAGCAGTACCTCATTGTTTATGCATCCTATAAATAATAGTTTGCCTATGGTAATCCCGAGCTCCCAATCTTTCCCTCCTCTATTCTCCCCTCAGCCCCTCTGGCAACCACAAATTTGTTCTATCTGTGAGTCTGCTTTTGTTTCTATTTTAGATTTCACATACGGTATTTATCTTTCTCTTTCTGACAATCTGCTTAGTATTAAAATCTCAGGGTCCACCCATGTTGCTGCAAATGGCATTATTTCATTCTTTTTGATGGCTGAGAAATATTCCACTATGCATGTATATATACATATATCTTCTTTATCCAAGGAAAGTTTCACTTTAAATGTTATGTTGTTTTGATAATATTTTTAACCTCTTTAAACTTCTTAATGAAAAATAACAAACTTACAAAAAGTAATCTAAAAATAAATGTATACAGCTCAATGAATTTTTACAAAGTGAACACACCCATGTAACCAGCAAGGGTTTAGTTTTGAAAACAGAATGCCATATATCTTAAGCAGTACCTACCCGTCCAGGAAGAACAACTGCTTTAACCACTCTTGATAAACCAAGGTCATAAAGACAGAGAACACTCCCTTCTGCTTCTTCCAATCCAATTAACAATCCAGTTCTCTTCTGCCAAGAGAATTCTTTCACAGCTAGGACTATAGGAGGCTGTTCATTTACTCCACTGAATCTATATGCAGACAACCGCTCTCCTGTTAGAGAATTCACTACCTCAAGTTGTGGACCACAGGCCAAGAAAGCAAGTCCATTTTTCCCTAAAAGAAAAAAGAAATTAAAAATTTTGCTTATTTTAATATTGTATACAACAAAACTAAATAGCAATAAGCTCTGTTACATATATAATCTATAACTCATTATCTTCAAATTGAAATCTAAGCATTAATAGAACACAGTGGTCCTCAAAACAGTAAAATAAATTGAACTACTGCAATAAGAATAAAATAACCTTTCAGTAAAGGTACCATGCTATATGCTTAAATATGCTTATATATATGCTTAAATTATCTCATTACTCCTTGTTATACTTCAATACAGAAATAAGGCAACTAAACTTTCATACAACTGTATGAATGACTAACCTGCCCAAAACCCATGGAGCTGTGAACACCAGAGCCAAAAGTGGATCCCAAGTCTCCTTAACTCCCAAACTCATATTTTTACTACATTATACATTAAGAATTGAACTACATGTTACAGGAGTTAGAAAAATATAACACATATTCTGTTGCTTTAAAGTTCAAAATCCAGGAGACGATATAACTAGTATAATAATAGGAAGTACCAGAAGCCCTTTATGGCCCCTGGCTAGTCTAGTCTGGATTTTATTCTGCATGCAGTGTAAAGTAAGTGGATTTTAAGCAGGGCAGTGACAATCTGATTTACGTTTTTAAATGTCAGTCCAGCTGCTAAGCAGCAAATGGACAAAAAGCTGGGGCCAAAGCAGAAGTAGGGAGATGATAACCTATGCCTGATTGGTGGCTATGAATAAAAAATAAGTGAACTGACTAGAGATTCATCTCAGAGGCAAAACTAAAAGGATTTGCTTGCTGATGAATAATATATAGGAAGTGAAGAATCAACGAGACCCTGGAATTTCTCCTTCAACAGTTAGATGAACAATGTAACCTTTACTACTAAGTTGAGTCCTGGCCTGCTGAAGTCCATGGAGTTACAAGGAGTCGGACATGACCGAGGACACAACTGAGCGACTGAACTGAACCACGCATCTAAATAGGTAGCTGTATATACTAGACTATAGCTGATAGAAGTTAGAGTTTTAAAAAATAGCATGGCACGGGGGGTCCAGAAAACATGGGTTCAAAGCTCATTTATACAACTTGCTTTCTGTGTACTGGGACCAAATTACTTAACCTGTTTGATTTTCAGTTACAAAGAAAAGTCCCAAATTAGAAAAACCTAGCACTGCCTCAATGAAAAGTTGTTATGGTGCCTAGTATGTAACAAAAGTAGTGTTATTACCTTTAATAGTCAAGAGAACAGCTCTATAAATAGCTAAATTACTAATCTGTGTGTTTTATTGTCTTTCTGCTAGGAAGGGTGGCTATCACACTCATTTTTAGAGAAGTCTTCTGCAATATATTTCACTAGACTGAAATCCGTAATTTAATGGTTTGGTATAATTCTCTGCTATATTACATAGTTTAAAACATGATCATTATTAAGATATTGTTCAGATTAATGGAATTAAGAAGTAAGATTTCCTGAATATATTTTATCACCTAGGGCACTACAGGCCTCCCTGGTGGTTCCGTGGTAAAGAATCCACCTATCAGTGCAGGTTTGATCTCTGGGTGGGAAAATACCCTAGGGGAGGGCATGGAAACCCACTCCAGTATTTTTGCTGGAAAAATCCATGGACAGAGGAGCTTGGTGGGCTACAGTCCATGGGGTCACAAAGAGTCGGACGTGACTGAGCATGCACACACCGGGCACCACAATCAGCCTTTTCTACCTATATGATTATTCAGGTACTAATCTAAACTCATCACCAATAAAACTGCCTCATTATAAAGAAAAACCAGCCATGTATTATTTCTACTTTTTAAATGCAGATACTCAATACTAAAAGGTATAAAATATATGGTATTGTAATAAAGAAAAATGAACTATAATATCCCAGGATATTCAATGAAAATGTGCTCAAGTAGGTAGAAATTATTACATATGTAGTTGTAGATGTAATATACTTACATATAAGACCACTCTAAGCAGGTTCTGCTTTTTTTTCTTCCACATTAAAGGAATCACAATATATGTTTACTATTATTTATCTTACAAATCAAATAAGTAAATTTTCAGCAACATTATTTTACCTGCAGCAAACTTTCCACGAAGCACAGATTCTAATGTTATTTCGTCTTCTCCAAGGGCTTGGATAGTCACTTCTGGGAACTTCAGAAGACCACTAGTCACCTGTGCCGTTAGGTCTCGCATACTTCCACTGCAAATAATTTTTAAAGTAAGATTATTATGATATATTTGTACCGTAAGACATTTCATCATCTCTAGCCAGAAGGAGAAAAAGAAAAGAAAAAGAAAATGATACCATACAAAAGTAAATAAGCCAAAACTAAAATCTGATTATGAAATACATATTATGTGCTTCTAGGTCTGGGATATTCTCTAACAAAGTATTTCCCAAACAGCCTGAGGAGAGTAAAGATTCGTTAAACCAGATGTCCTAAGGATATACATGAATCCTACATAGGTTCTTTGAAGACTGGGTTCAATGTAATTAATCCTATTGCTACATTCACTCTCAAAAAGCACTTCACACACAAAACAGGAAAAAAATGATATTGTTTTAGAAAAATTACCACCACAGTAAAAGAGGAGAAAGTCCAGGAAAAATGCCAAACTCAGAGTAACCTCAGGAATTGAGTGTGGTATATGTCTTTAACTGGATAGAAAAAAAAAATTGTCTTTCATTTCCAGTATATAGAAGACTAGAAAGTCCTAAATGACTTTCCACTTAAGAAAAAATGATGGCTGAACTATAAAAGTATCTTTTTGAATGATTACTGGCAAATCCAAATGTAGAAACAGTAGGAATTTTGCAAGATATATAAGCTGGCTTGGATCTTGAAGGTTAGCTACTAAATATAGTCCTGGTGACCCTAATCTTGTTTTGAGCATCCTGAGGTCCAAAGAAAAATAACCTTAGGGCTAACAAAGCCAACAGAAGCTAAGGGCGTCCCCGCGAACCCCAACCCCATTAAACTCCATAGGGCTGTATCATCCATCAGCATATAGGTGAGTGATAGAAACATTCTCTGTGCAGGAGAGGGAGCAGTTCATTTTGACCACAACTGAAAGTTTCTACACACGAAAAAGAAAAATCCCCTTCATACAAATTAGTAGCCAGAATTCAAGGCATGGTACTAGAAAATACTCTGGTGAAAAATATCATATAAAGTAGTCTCAGGCTGGTAATGCTCCAAGCAACCCACAGAAACTCCCAAATATTTTCTGGAATCTCAGGAGTTCTCAAAGATGAAGTTTCACAGAAAATGAACTTACAGTCAAAATAACAAAACAAGGATATCATGATCAATAGCAAGCAGAATTAACCTGTCAAAGACTTCATTCAGATACTGAAATAAGAGAATAAAAAATAGGTATGTTGAGTAGGTTTAAAGAAACCAAAGATTTAGCTTGCTAATGAGGAATAAACTAAAAATTAAAATGAAAATTGGTCAAATAGATTTGGGGAATGGGGGAGGAACTGCTAGAATGAAAAATGAAATAAGTAAAATTCAGAACTCAAGGGGGAAAAAACCTCAATGGAGCAGTGAGAATGTAGCAGCTACAAAGCAACAATATGGACCAACATCAAGGTATATTAGAAGTAGAGGAAATACATGCAGAATTACACTTACAACCGAGCTATTAGGGAAGCCCTACATGAAGTTTAAGACTGCAAAACTAAACAAAATATTGCCTAAGAATACAAACTCAGGTAGCAAAACTGAATAAAACACAGGATACCATAAATAAAAAGTGAGAGGAGAGACAAGGGACTGCAATGGAGAGGAATACATAAGGGACTTCAAGTAACACATAAGGGACTTCAAGTAATTAGCTTTCTTTTTCTAAAACGTGGTAGTGAGCACATAGGTACTCTTTGTACCATACTTCTTTGTTATTTACAAGTATTCTTTTGTACCCACTCAACAAATAATTATTTTGTACCTACTTAAGTCAACGCTGGGCTGGAAGAAGCACAAGCTGGAATCAAGATTGCTGGGAGAAATATCAATAACCTCAGATATGCAGATGACACCACCCCTAAGGCAGAAAGTGAAGAGGAACTCAAAAGCCTCTTGATGAAAGTGAAAGAGGAGAATGAAAAAGTTGGCTTAAAGCTCAACATTCAGAAAACAAAGATCATGGCATCATGGCAAACAGATGGGGGAAACAGTGGAAACAGTGTCAGACTTTATTTTTGGGGGCTCCAAAATCACTGCAGATGATGACTGCAGCCAAGAAATTAAAAGGCGCTTACTCCTTGGAAGGAAAGTTATGACCAACCTCGATAGCATATTGAAAAGCAGAGACATTACTTTGCCAACAAAGGTCCATCAGGTCAAGGCTATGGTTTTTCCAGTAGTCATGTATGGATGTGAGAGTTGGACTGTGAAGAAAGCTGAGTGCTGAAGAATTGATGCTTTTGAACTGTGGTGTTGGAGAAGACTCTTGAGAGTCCCTTGGACTGCAAGGAGATCCAACCAGTCCATTCTAAAGGAGATCAGTCCTGGGTGTTCTTTGGAAGAAATGATGCTAAAGCTGAAACTCCAGTACTTTGGCCACCTGATGCCAAGAGTTGACTCATTGGAAAAGACTCTGATGCTGGGAGGGATTGGGGGCAGGAGGAGAAGGAGACAACAGAGGATGAGATGGCTGGATGGCATCACCGACTCGATGGACGTGAGTTTGAGTGAACTCCGTGAGTTGGTGATGGACAGGGAGGCCTGGTGTGCTGCGATTCATGGGATCGCAAAGAGTCGGAAACGACTGAGCGACTGAACTGAACTGAAGTCAACAGAAACAAACTCAAAAGGTAAGAAAAGCTGTAGAGAGAAAACTGTAGCACAAGAGAGAGAAATGAGTATTTAAAAGTTATAGACAATATTTTGGAGGGAAAAGAATCTAATGTATGTTTATTCAGAATCCCCCAAAATATAATACTAACAGTAAGGAAGAGACAATGTTCTAAAAGACATTTCCCAGATTTGTAGAGACAAATTCTCTGAAATCAAGATGAGCATTAATTCTAGATCAAATAAAAAGAAGTGACTTTTCAACAACAGCGGAAATCAGAAGTCTGGAATATGTTTAAAATTCTAAACAAAAATGGTTGTCAACATATAATTTATATATCACTGAAATGATTCCCCCAAATAAATATGAAAACACATTTTTTGACAAAAACTAAGTTTTGCACAAACAGATCCTCTTTAAAGGGAATTCTAAAGAAAGGTTTCAGATAGAATAATGATCAAACACAACTTCTAAGATACAAAAAGAATGGTTTGTCAAAGTAATGGTAAATAGATGAACTGTAATAATTATAATATGCTAGTAATGGGCAAATAGGTCACTGAAACAGGGTAATTTAGATACAGAACCACAAAAATTTAGATGATATTTGGATATTTCAAACCAGAGCATAAGTATGGACTATTCAATTAAAGTTACTGGGACAATCTGCTACTCATTTCCAGCAAAGAAGCTACACATTGGTAGAGCAAAGTTATACAAGTCATCCACACACATACTACTAACACTCCTTTAATATCTACAAAATGAATAAAAGTATATGTGTATGTGTACAGAATGAAACAGTACAGAAGAAAAAAGATTAGTTAAAAAATCCATAGAATTTGAATATTCTTCAGTTTGGAAAGAAGTAAATTAAAAGGGTGAATATAGATAACCTGAGAAAAACACCAGATCAAAAAGCCTCTCATTACATACTATATACACTGGACCTCCTAAATCTTCTCCAGCAGATATTCCCAACCCAGGAATCGAACAAGGGTCTCCTGCATTGTAGGCAGATTCTTTACCAACTGAGCAATCAGGAAAGCCCTGGACCTCATTAGAGTGCCATTTTCCAGGGCACTGTGCTACTTTCTTGGGAGAAAGGCATTAATGTCCAAAGGAGAGTCCCTGGCTGGAGAATGATATCAACCAGGTACAAGTCATTTTACGAGGTACAAGGTTCCCCACCAGGGACTATACACAATTCTAACACTCGGCCCAAGCCATTCCCAGAAAATAAAATCAATACTACCAAACTGAAACCTATGGCAAAACAATAGTTAACAAACATCATTAAAAGACAGGGCTTCCCAGGTGGCTCAGTGGTAAAGAATCCACCCGCTAATGCAGGAGATGTGGATTCAATCCCTCGTCGGGAAGATCCTCTGGAGGAAGAAACGGCAACCCACTCCAGTATTCTTGCTTGGATAATCCCATGGACAGAGGAGCCTGGAGGGCTAGAATCCATGAGGTCACAAAGAGTCACAACTCTCAGACACACACAGAGACACAACTGAAAAACTGAGCATGCGCATGCTAAGATCTTTCTTAAAAACCAAACCAAACCAAAAACTATCACCTTTAGAAAGAAATGATTGATGTGTTAAAGGAATTATCATAAATTACTAAATGTAGGAAATTACTAAGTTCCTGTCCTTTCAGCTTTTTCTTATAAAATTAATTTTCTAAAAAATAACATTTTAATTTTATTCATTTCATAAAACTATTCTGTATGTGAAATCTTTCTAAAAAGTGACGTTTACAGTCTATTTCATTTCATAAAAACTAATCTCTATGAAATCTTCTATTGGTATATCTGGCTACAGTGATGCCTGAAATACAACATATTAGCACTATTTACTTTGAGGTGACTTGTTCTTCTCTTTATAAGTTTTGATATGGCTTCAATTTTTTAAAATGTCTTTCATTTTTATAAAATCAATAATTAAAGAATTTTAAAAAAAACAAATCTAAAATAAAAATAAAACTTTGAAAATACAGGAGATATTTATATAACCTAAGATGGGAAGAAGGTGCCAATCAAACTAATATCAATATTCACTTAACAATCAAGAAAATGCCATTTTGGGACTTCCCTGGTGGTCCAGTGGCAGAGAGACCCCGAGCTCCCAATGCGGAGGGCCCAGGTTAAAGATTCCTGGTCTGAAAACTATATCCCACAAGCCGCAACCACAGACCGAAGATCCCCAGTGCCATCACTAAGACTGAGCAGAGACAGATAAAAATTAATAAAACATCACTCTTAAAAAAAGAAAAGGAAAATGCCATGCTATATCCTCTACCTCAGCATCAGATCATCATATCGGATCATCAGAAGAAAGAAATCCAGGCTTCAAATATTGTAAGACAGCAACACCACATTCCTTCCAAAGTGACAGACATGACTATCCATTCCGTATGTCACTGCTACCATGATACCTCAAAGTCAACCTTTGCAAAATGAAACAATCTTTCTCCCTCCTCTCTACAGATTTGTTTCTGTTCTTGTATCTTCTCTGGGTTAATGATTCCATCACTATGAAGAAACTTTGAGGACTTAGTTAAAACAATGATTCTTCAAAAAAACAAAGAAAACTTTCCTTGTCCAGGTTAAGTTACAATTCTGTTTGTTCCTGATGAACCTGGTACTTCCCCTATCACGGATGGCACTTATCACACTCTGTAACTGACTATATCCCCAACTAGAAAATTCTTCAGGGGACAGATCCGATCTTACTTACTTTAACCCTACTAGTTTCACTAGAGGGGGCAAAGAATATTGACTAACTACATAATAAATGGTTTATTTTTCCACCTTTTACCATGCAATACAAACTGTCAATAAAACCCACTCATTTTACAAATAAATAAATTTCTGCAACCCAGTGATTCAGTCCTTGTCAAAAACTAGACTATTGGTCTTTTGATCTCCAGTCTCCTGTTCTTTCTGGTCATTCTATAATTGGCAAGTACTCAGCCCCACTACCAATTTATGTGAAAAGAAAAAACAGATTTGAAAAGGTTACTCAGAAAGTTAATATTAACATGAGCTACAATTTTCTATTCAGGCTATAAATGCTATTTTCTAGACAAAAGTCTAATCAACTTCCTCAAAAAATGTATTTGTTAGCATTAATTCAAAAAACTAAAAAAAAAAGTTGTTTGAGATTTCCCAGTCATTAAACGTGGAATTTTTTTTATTCAAAACAGATCCTAAGTATAATCAAACATAAATTAAACTATTATTACTATAACATATAGTCAGTGAAAAGTACTGTCCATTCATTAGCCTCTTATATTAACATCTTATATTTACGTGACACCCTAGGCTCAAGTTTAGATGCTGAAAGCATTGTTTTCAGAAATTGATTATATCCCTCTTCTAAACATTTTAGTACCAAAGAAAATTTTACCCAAATTTAGGCAGGAAAGGCTACAATTTCATCGTTGAGATTTCACCCCGGTGGCCTTTTATAGCCTTGATTTAAAAGAATTTAATGGTAAACTTAAGTGAATACATTTTTCCTATTAAACCTGAAACCAAAATCATTTCTCTAGAGCTAAAACCTTCAAAATTCCAAACACTCTGGGTAGCTTTACCCAAATCAGTGGAGTGTTCATGGCCATTAAGCAAAGAAGTTCAATGATCACTGCAATTCAATCAACATTACCCTAACAGAATTTTTAGAAGACTTTCACACAGTGATTCTAAAACTCATGACAGGTGCACCAGAATCAATTTTTTGAAAATGAAATATAATAAATGTTCATTTCTCAGGCTGGATGTATTTTCTGTTACGCTCTTTTTAATTAAAAAAAAACAAGTATTATGATGTAGAAGAAACGGCTCAGTCATAATATTCAAGAATAGAATTGTCATTTCCATTCTGAATATATTCTCCCACCTTATAAAAAAAAGAAACAAAATACATGAACACAAGTTGTTCAGAAACAGGACAATAGGTAGCACAGAGAAGAAAAACAAGATGACCTCTAGGACTGTCCCATGTTACTGTGTATAGAGAGAATCCAGGATACAGAGCTGATAGAGAACCCAAATAAGGCCCAAGGGTCTCCTTGAATTGAAACAGGACTGGGAACTCCAAAGGTGTTATTTTTCCACCTGGTAGAGTAACTGTAGTACAAAGGGCCACACAAAGAACTCAGGGATCTGCAGTGGGTTCCCCTGAATCTTCATATGATTAGCATAAGCGTATAAGGAAACTACCAGAGACCAAGGAATGATCCACAGAATGTTCACAGGCCCAGGTATAACTCCAGAGTGGGAAAAAAACCTAACACATGGGCACTGAGTAGAGTACTCACAAAGGTACTGACAGCTTCAGCAGTGGGGAGAAAAATTAGGCCATTTAAAGGCTGTTTTGGTCTAAAACAAGCTAGCATCAAAAGAATAAAATTGTTCCTGAGAAACTCAGCTGCATCCCCAAATAAAGCTCAAGAGTATATAAATGACTGCAAAAATATCCAGTACTCAGGAAAATAAAATTCACAGTGTCTGGCATCCAACTGAAAAATGGCAGATATCCAAAGAAACAGCAAAATATGACCCTTTAGTGGGAAAAAAAAAAATCGAAACAGACCTAGAAATCACACAGAAGTTAGAATTACTGGATAAGAAACGTAAATCAGTTAGTTATTCTAGCTAGAGTCCCTACATCCAACAAGATAGAGCAAAGCATGAACACATTAAGGAAAGATGTGGAAGATATCAAAAGTTAATTTCTAGCAATGAGAAAATACACTGGATGGGATTAACAGATGAGGCACAGTAAGAAAACAAGACTGGGGTGAGGAGAGAAAGGAGAGAGCATCAGTGAGCTATGAGATAATCTGAGTGACCTAATACATGTATTAGGAATCTCCAAAAGGAGAAGACGGAAATATCTGGAAAACTAATGGCCAAATTCTTCCTCAATTTGATGAAAACTATGACCTACAAGACCATCCAGAACTAACAAGAAAAAAAGATGTCCTTTATATCATAGGGGACTAGAATGCAAAAGCAGGAAGTCAAGAGATACCCGGAGCAACAGGCAAGTTTGGCCTTGGAGTATAAAATGAAGCAGGGCAAAGGCTAATAGAGTTTTGCCAAGAGAACTCACTGGTCATAGCAAACACCCTCTTCGAACAACACAAGAGACAACTCTTCACATAGACATCACCAGATGGTCAATACTGAAATCAGACTGATCATATTATTTGCAGCCGAAGATGGAGAAGCTATATAGTGTCAGCAAAAACAAGACTGGGAGCTAACTGTGGCTCAGATCATGAAATTCTTATTGCAAAATTCAGACTTAAATTAAAGAAAGTAGGGAAAACCACTAGAACATTCAGGTATGACCTAAATCAAATCCCTTACCATTCATTATACAGTGGAAGTGACAAATAGATTCAAGGGACTAGATCTGATAGAGTGCCTGAAGAACTACGGATGGAGGTTCATGACAGCATATAGGAGGTGGTGATCAAGACCATCTCCAAGGAAAAAAAATGCAAAAAGGCAAAATGGTTGTCTGAGGAGGCTTTACAGATAGCTGAGAAAAGAAGAGATGCAAAAGGCAGAGGAGAAAAGGAAAGATATACCCATCTGAATGAAGAGTTCCAAAGAATAGCAAGGAGAGATGAGAAAGCCTTCCTTGGTGATCAATGCAAAGAAATAGAGGAAAACAAAAGAATGGGAAAGAATAGAGCTCTTTTCACGGAGAAGGCACTGGCAACCCACTCCAGTACTCCTGCCTGGAAACTCCCATGGATGCAGGAGCCTGGTAGGCTGCAGTCCATGGGATCGCTGGGAGTCGGACATGACTGAGTGACTTCACTTTCATGCATTGGAGGATATGGCAACCTACTCCAGTCTTCTTGCCTGGAGAATCCCAGGGACGGAGGAGCCTGGTGGGCTGCGGTCTATGGGGTTGCACAGAGTCGGACATGACTGACATGACTTAGCAGCAGCAGCAGAGCTCTCTTCAAGAAAATCAGAGATACCAATGGAATATTTCATGCGAAGATGGGCACAATAAAGGACACAAATAGTATGGACCTAACAGAAGCAGAAGATATTGAGAGGTGGCAAGAATACACAGAAGAACTGTACAAAAAAGATCTTAATGACCAAGATAACCACAACGGTATGATCACTCACCTAGAGTTAGACATCCTGGAATGCACAGTCAAGTGGGCCTTAGGAAGCATCACTACAAACAAAGCTAGTGGAGGTGATGAATTCCAATTGAGCTATTTCAAATCCTAAAAGATGGTGCTGTGAAAGTGCTTCACTCAATATGACAACAAGTTTGAAAAACTCAGCAGTAGCCACAGGACTGGAAAAGGTCAGTTTTCATTCCAATCCCAAAGAAAGGCCATGCCAAAGAATGCTCAAACTACCCCACAATTGCACTAATCTCACACGCTAGCCAAGTGATGCTCAAAATTCTTCAAGCCAGGCTTCAACAGTACATGATCCGTGAACTTCCAGATGTCCAAGCTGGATTTAGAAAAGCCAGAGGACCCAGAGATCAAATTGCCAACATTCACTGGATCATGGAAAAAGCAAGAGAGTTTCAGGAAAACAACTATTTCTGCTTTACTGACTACACCAAAGCCTTTGACTGTGTGGATCACAATAAACTGTGGGTAATTCTTAAAAAGATGAGAATACCAAACCACCTTACCTGCTTCCTGAGAAATCTGCATGCAGGTCAAGATGCAACAGTTAGAACCAGACATGGAACAACAGACTGGTTCCAAATTGGGAAAGGAGTACATCAAGGTTGTCTACTGTCATGCTGCTTATTTAACTCATATGCAGAGTATATCATGTGAACTGCCGGGCTGGATGAACCACAAGCTGGAAACAAAACTGCCAAGAGAAATATCAACAACCTCAGATATGCAAACGATGCCACTCTTACGGCAGAAAGCAAAAAGGAACTAAAGAGCCTCTTGATTAAAGTTAAAGAGGACACTGAAAAAGCTGGCTCAAAACTCAACATTCAGAAAACTAAGAATATGGCATCCGGTCCCATCACTTCATGGCAAGCAGATAGGGAAACAACGGAAACAGTGACAGACTTTAAGAAACGCTTGCTCCTTGGAAAAAAAGCTATGACAAACCTGCTGCTGCTGCTGCTAAGTCGCTTCAGTCGTGTCCAACTCTGTGTGACCCTATAGACAGCAGCCCACCAGGCTCCCCTGTCCCTGGGATTCTCCAGGCAAGAACACTGGAGTGGGTTGCCATTTCCTTCTCCAATGCATGAAAGTGAAAAGGGAAAGTGAAGTCGCTCAGTTGTGTCCGACTCTTAGCGACCCCATGGACTGCAGCCTACCAGGCTCCTCCATCCATGGGATTTTCCAGGCAAGAGTACTGGAGTGGGGTGCCATTACCTTTTCCGATGACAAACCTAGACAGCCTATTAAAAAGCAAAGACATTACTTTGCCAACAAAGTCCATCTAGTTAAAGCTATGTTTTTTTCCAGTAGTCATGTCTGGATGTGAGAGTTGGACCATAAAGAAAGCTGAGCGCCAAAGAATTGAAGCTTTTGAACTGTGGTGTTGAAGAAGACTCTTGAGAATCATGTGGACTGCAAGGAGATCAAACCAGTCAATCCTAAAGGAAATCAGTCCTGAATATTCATTGGAAGGCTTATGCTGAAGCTGAAGCTGCAATATTCTGGCCACCTGATGCAAACAACTGACTCATTAGAAAAGACCCTGATGCTGGGAAAGATTGAGGGCAGGAGAAGGGGATGACAGAGGACTAGATGTTTGGTTGGAATCACTGACTCGATGGACATGAGTTTGAGCAAATTTTGGGAGTTGGGGATGGACAGGGAAGCCTGGCATGCTGCAGTCCATGGGGTTCACAAAGAGTCAGACATGACTGAGAAACTGAACTCAACAAAGCAACAAATCAAAAAGGTCAGTAAACCTCCAGCATGTGAAACATGAGGAAACTCCACCAAGATACATCCTAATCAGGGGACAAAAAAAAAAAATCTTAAAGTAGCACACTGCAGAGGAAGAAAGATAATTCAAAGAAGTCTCATTGAAAACACTGCAAGCAAGGAACAGTGAAGTAATGTATTTTAAGTTGTGAAAAAAGCAAGTTATGAACCTAGAATTCTATATCCAGTGAAACTATCTTTTAAAAATGAAGGTAAAATAAAGACCTTTCGGACAAAGGAGCATTGAGGAGATCATCACCAGCAGATCTGCACCACAAGGAATGTTAAAAGAATTCTTTCAGACAGAAACCGGTATCTACGTAAAAAAATAGACAACCAAAACCGTCAAAACACTTTTTTCCCTTATTTTTAAATCTCTTTAAAAGACAATCATCAAAAAAGAAAACAAAAGACAATCATCTATTTAAAGCAGGAGTTCATAACATATTTATAATACAAGGGAAACAAACGACAAAACAGCAGAAAGGTCTGGAGAGGAACATATTGCTACAAGGATCTTATACTATAAATACTATGCTGATTAAAGACAGACTGTAATGATTTAAAGATGTACACTAGAAACCTTAAAATAACCACTAAACACACACACACAGAGAAATAAGTATAAGCCAATGAAAGATAAAATATCCTTATAAAAGTAAAATCCAAAAGATAGTATAAAAAGAGAAAGAACAAATGGCTAAGTGGGAAAAGAATCTGAAATAGACACATGTATAACTGAATCACTTTGCTGTACACCTGAAACTAACACAACATTGTTAATCAACTCTGAGTGCGTGAAAGTCGCTCAGTCCTGTCCGACTCTTTGCGACCCCGTGGACTGTAGTCTGCCAGGCTCCTCCGTCCATGGAATTCTCCATGCCAGAATACTGGAGTGGTAACCCACTCCAGTGTTCTTGCCTGGATAATCCCAGGCACACAACTGAGCACACAAGCACACAAGCATTTTGAAAATACAGGGCAAAATCTGGTTTCTGGCTTCAGGACCTTTCAGATACTGAATTTACAGTGTGAATTTTTAACATTTTAAGCACACTAAAGAGAACTTCTAAAAAGTATATTAGAAAGAACATCTTATAGAAAGACATCTATGTCTACATCTGTATGCATATCTCTCTCTATATATATATCTTCACAAAAACACATCAAGCAGCTACGTTCAGTACTGTACAAAATTAGGTAGAGTCCTAGCCTTGATGACATAATTGCCAACCTCTAAAAAGTACTTACATGGTGGATTCATGTCAATGTATGGCAAAACCAATACAGAATTGTAAAGTAAAATAAAAAAAAAATTAAAAATATATATATATAAAAAAATAAAAAATACTTACAAATTTCTAAGAAACTTCTAAAAAGTACTTTACAAACTTTCAACTTTCTTCCAAGTTCTAGATAAGCAGAGAAGGAACACTGCCTAATGTCAATGAAAATTTTGTTTATTTTCTTGATAAAGCACAGATGGATTGTCACTCCCTTCTCAAAAACCTCCAATGACTCCTCTACTGCATATAAAGACTGACATCTTCAGCCACAGGTAATCAAAGTCCTCCACAATCTGGCATTTATCTTCACAGGTTTGTCTCCCTAAGGCCCTTCCTTCACTAGCATATTCATTCTATTCTTCTGTTTATGCGGTTCCTTCCTCCATCTCCATCTGCCAAAGCCCCACACATCATTTAAGGACTAGATTCTCAGTGTGGTCTGGGTAAATCAATCCTTTGCTATTTAATCCATTTCTGAGCTCATTCCTTTCCACATTTATGTTAGCAATCCTAAAAATGATTTTTGAAATCCACTATTTATATCTGTCAGTCTTCCCCAGAACACTATGAATTCCCAAAAAACAAAAATTGTATCTTATTCCTGTGAATTCCAGAGGGTCACAATGCCTTACAACAGATCTTAAACATGTCATAAATTACGATGCTAAGATACCAGCAAGGCAAGAATTGACATGTTGAATAACAAAATCAATTTTAAAAAACTCAATATTCTTGAAACCCAACGAGAAAACAACCCAATTAAAAAATGGCCAAAGATATTAACAGACACTTCATTAACGAAGATATACAGACGGCAAATAGGCACATGAAAAGATGTTCCACATCTTATGTCATCAGGAAAATGCATATTCAAACAATGATGTACCACTACATACTTAGTAGAATGACCAAAATCCAGTCACTGACAACAACCAAACACTGGTGGGAATGTGGAGTAACAGGAATTCTCATTCACTGATGCTGGGAGTGCAAACTGGTCCAACGCCACTTTGGAAGACAACTGGGCAGTTTCTTACAAAACTAAACATATTCTTACTGTAAGATCCAGCGATCATGCTCCCTGATATTTACCCAAAGGAGTTAGGTAAAACTTACCTAAAACACAAAAACCTGCACATGGATATTTTTATTAATAATTGTCAAAACCTGGAAATAATCAAAATATACTTTAGTAGGTGAATGGATAAATAGTGGTACATCCAAACAATGGAATATTATGCAGGGCTGAAAAGAAATGAGTTATCAAGCAAAGAAAAGACTTGGAAAAAGCTTAAATTTGAATTATAAAGTGAAGAAAGTCCATCTGAAAAGGCTACACAGTCCCTGATTCCAATTACAGGACAATTCTGAAAAAGGTAAAACTATGGAGACAAGAAGATCAGTGGTTGCCAGGGGTTAACAGAGAGGGAGGGAAAGACAGGGGAGCACAGAGGATTTCTAGGGTGGTGAAAACTACTCTGAATGATACTATAATGGTAGATACATGCCATTATACATTTCCAAACCCAGACAATTTACACCAACAAGGATGAAGAATAAGGTAAACTAGGGACTTTGGGTGATGATGTGTTAATTCAGTTTCATCAATTGTAACAAATGTTCCAGTCTACTACGGATGCTGATAATGGGGAAATTTATGCATGAATTGGAGCAGGGAAAGCAAATACTGGAAATCTCTGTGCCTTCCACTTAAAACTGCTTTAAAAAAACAAAGTGTATTAAAAAGAAGAAACTCAATATTGGATCTAACTTACTTTTAAGTAAATAAACATTGTTTCAATATTAGAAAGCAAAGCAAACTCTGCAAAGGTACTGGGAAAGATACTGACACAATACCAAAACTCAACTATGTGAAATACACTCATCCTAGAAAGCTATTGAACTCCACCACAGAAAATAAAATAAAACTTTAAACTAGTTGTTCAATAACTGTATTGCAGCATATACTGAGCAAACATTTCTACAAAACATTCTGCATGCATTTTTACTTTTTAAAAAAGACTAAAAATTATGATATAAATGTAAACTATCCACATATCCAGAAACTTACAGTCCTTTAGTAGCTGTTGTTTCAAACTTAAACAATTATCAAACACCAACTACTTTTAAAATATTGCGTTGGGGAGGCAATACAAAGGCACAAAGATGACCTACTTCCTGACCTCAAGGAGTTTACATTCTAGGAGACACATAATAAACCATGAAAATAAATCCTGCAATAACGGTATATACTCTGTGAGATCCCACAGAAGAAGTGGGATACAGAGGAATGAAAGTATATAGAAAAGATGGCATTTAAGCTAAGGAGGATCTGAAAGGTGAAAATGGCGCTAGTGTCAATGCGGGAGACGTAAGACATAACCCCGGGTTCGATCCCCGGGTTAGGAAGAGCCCCTGGAGGAAATGGTAATCCACTCCAGTATTCTTGCCTGGAGAATCCCATGGACAGAGGAACCTGGCAGGTCCCAGTCTATGGGGGTCACAAAGAGTCGGACACCGGCTGAAGTGACTGAGCACGCGTGCCAACTTTGAAAAGGCAGAGATGGCACTCCAGGCTGAAGGACAGGGGCAAAGGAACATCAAAGCACATCTTCAAGAAAATGGGCCCAGGACTGGGGATGATTCTAGAACAGCTGAAGCATACATCTGTGAAGAGTTGAGGGTGGACAGTAGACAAGATTTATTGTTGAGACCGATGACCTCAGAGAGGGAAATGAAACTCTATTCTTAAGAAAAAAGTGAAAAATCTCCGGGAATTTTTTAAAGTTAGGAAAGAAACAAATCTTTATTTCTTAAAATTAAAAATAAATATATGTCCATCCCAAAAGTGCTGTATAACAATCTTTGAAATTAAAAAAAAATAATAATTATTGCTGTTTGCGAATTGGTGACATTTTGGAACTAGGTTATTGAAAAATCAGAATCAAAAATTACAGTATGGGGAGAATGCAGGCTTCCCATTGCACTTTAACACACGAGCATCCCTCAAGACATTAACTTGAGCTGGGCTTATCATCCATAGTCAAATCCTCCAAAATCAGTAAATCGATCCTAATTTCTTCTCTCCTCCCAGACTCAATCAATGAAACAGCACTAAAGTTCTTAAAATCTACTGTCTCTAATTTTAAAGATAAACTGAAGGTAAGATTTCCAAGAGACCTGTATTTTATTCTAAAGGACCCAGGTCCTTATCAATTACGTTCTCAAACTGCCTATCTGAAAAAACATAATGACGGCTAGTTTGAACCTCACTGGCTTATGAGAACAAATTAACCACCCCACGTCCCCCCCAAAACAGTCAACGAGTAACAAAAGTAATCGTCCTCAAGTTTCCAGGTGGCACAGGCAAGGCAAATTAATAGCCACTCCAAGATGTACAGTTATTTTAAATCCCCTTTATCGGACCAATTCACTGCACTTTTCAAATCACCGGTCAAACTTCGCCCGAGACTCATCATAGCCCTGCCCGGCAGCATGCGGAGCACCCAGCAACGTAACAGAGACCCAAAGTACCAGCAGGCTGCCCAGGGGAGAAGCTCGCCAAGGTCTCAACCGCATCGGAAGACCGTGGGGAAGAGGCGCCGCGGTCCAGGCCCGCCCGGACAGAGTGAGGACCCGGCTGCCGGCGCGTTAGGCGCGGGGGTTGGACCCCGAGGCGCCTCTCCGCCGCCATGTGCCGCCGCTCGGCAGAGACGGAGGTTATGTAACAAACTCCCGGAGCTTTAGAGCGTGCCGCACCCGCCAACGCCCGCCTTCGTTTCCCTGCGCCGGCTCCGCGAGCCCGGCCGCCGCTGCGCGCTGAACGGCCATAAGCATGGCCTAGGCCCGGCGCGCCAGGCGCGGCGGGAGAAGCCGGGCCGCGGCTCCGGGCCCAGGCCGCGCCGACCCACCCTCCGCCGCCCCGGCCCAACCCCCTGCTTCCCTTCCCCCTACCAGAGAAGGGCGGGTGACCGAGCCGCCGCGGCCGCAGAGTCCAGTGGGGCGCGCTAGGCGAGGCGAGGCGCGAGGTCCTCCCGCGCGAGTCCGTCACAGCATCTCCCGGGAGACACGGCCGCCACCGGCAGGGCGCGCTCACCTCCGCTCCGCGGAAGCCGCTTGCCTCTTCGCGGGCCTCCGCCTGCGACCGCCCCGGCCAGCTCAGATCCACACACCCCCAACCCCGCGAGCGCCTTCGCCGGCTGCAGACCGGCCGACCGCTCAGCGCGTAAAACGCAGCCACTGCCTGCGCCGCGGTTCCGGGTCCTTCCCCACGCGACTCTGGCTCTGCCTCCTCCGCTCCGGCAATGCAGGCCCGGCTTTGCGCATTACCCCCGTAAGGCACACGGAGTCCCACTCACCGGGGAGGGGAGGGGAGGGGAGGGGAAAGGCGGGGAGGGGCGGGGAAGTGGGAGACAAGAGATCGCGGCGCGGAGACCTGAGTTCTCGCGATGGTTCCGGCCTCGGGCTCCTGCTCTGCGGGAATTTCAAACTCTCGGCGAAAGAAGGTAGGGGGAGGGAAAGGGAGGAAAGGGAGCAGGGTCTAGAAGGGCCGGGTATTTACATAAAACAGGAGCTCCCCGCCTCCAAAGAGCTGAAGGGAACAAAGACTACGAGTCCCATAATACCTTGCGCGTTAAGCCTCTTTGGCCGCCCAGCCCTTAAGCCCAGGGCGGACTTGGGAGTGGTAGTCTGTACCCGAGGTAGGGCCCGCCTCCCGATCCCTCCCGGAGTCTTCTGTGGCGGGAGAGTCGCCACATTATCTTCTACCTCCGCTTGCTGGCGGCCGAGTGATAATCTTTGCCCTCGGTGTTTTTCATTCTCCCTGCTCCGACTTTCTGTGCCGAAAGCGGGCGCCTGACTTTGGGGGAAAGCTGCTTTCCCCCTGTTCTATATTTTTAAATCTGCCAGCGTGCTTTCGTGGCCAGAGGTGCTCACGAGACCTAGTGTAATCTTCTAATTCAGAATTTTACCCCAAATCAGTGCTGCATATTTGGTCACCCTGGGGTTTCACTGTGGAATTTCTTTTATTTATGGTTAATATCTTTGAAGTTGACGGGCTTCCCTGGTGTCTCAGTGGCAAAGAATCCGCCTGCAATGCAGGAGGGGCGGGTTGGATCCCTGAGTTGAGAAGATCCCCTGGAGAAGAAAATGACAACCCCCTCCAGTATTCTTGCCTGGGAATCCCATGGACAGTAGCTACATGGTGGGCTACAGTCTATGGGGGTTGCAGAAGAGTTGGACACAACTTAGTGACTAAGCACACAGGATCTTTGACGTTAATCCCAACACCACACACTTTTCAAACAAACGTGGAATATAACCATAATGAAAGCGAAAATAATAATAAGAAAAATAATAAAACGGGAGATAGGGGTAGGATTCTAACAAGCCACTTATGTTTTAACCAGGAAAGTTTATCCTTTTCTGTTATCCTTTCCCATATGATTTTTGTCAAAGTTTGTCTTTTAGAAATGTAATATTCTTTTTTCTCCATATTTTTTGTCTCTTTATTGACAGAGATCTCTAAAAGTAACAGGCGTGTGTGCTAAGTAAGTCGCTTCGGTCGTGTCCGACTCTGTGCGACCCTATGAACTGCAGCCTGTCAGGCAGGAGTGGGTTGCTGTGCCCTCCTCCAGGGGATCTTCCTCACCCAGGGATGGAACCCAGGTCTCCAGCGTTACAGGCGGATTCTTTATCCACTGAGCCATCAGAAACATAGTGGTTTACAAAAGGTACTGGCTAAGTTGTGGCAGAGAAAAAGTTAAAGAGGTTTTTGATTGTTTATCTTAACTATTTTAAATAGACTTCTTCAAACAGAAACTGCTCTGCAGTCAGATGTGCGAATTCATGTCCTTGCCTTGCTCTCCGTTTTATACTTCCTTTCCTTGGCACCATTTCGTCCTCAATTCATAGGTGCTGTACTTCTCTGTAATCTGAAGAGGTAGATTCTCACCTCCAGAATGCTGGTAGAGCAAGGATGACTTAGAGGTTCAACGGATTCCTTAACAAGCATTTGTTACCAGTTGTAAAATTCAAAATCATCATATTTATCCAAACTGAGTTTCTAAAACGATCCTTCAGATTTTCATCTTTCTTTCCATAATTACTGACAGAATGCTGAAATGGCTTCTGTACGGTGGTCTGTAATCTGGACCAATCCAACCTATCCTGTTTTATTTCCCTGCGTAGTTCCTGAGAATCTTTTCTTCACTTCCCTGCAAACACGTGTCTGCTTCTCAGTATCTTCCACTGAAAATGGTCCAGCTAAGACTCTTTTCTCTCAAAATCTTCTCAACTTCAGCCCATATTAATCACTAAAAACTTGTACTGAAAATATGCTGTGTGTATTGGTTCCCCTTTTGCCTCTCACTCCATCCATCCACCCAATGCCCCCATCTCTCAGCTACACTGAAAACAGACTGGATCTTATACTTTTTTCAAATGCTTCTCTCATAACTATTAGCTTTTTTATTTCAATTGCTTTGTAAACTGAATTTATACTTTAAAGATCTCATTCATTCATCTTTTCTCTTTTCAGTCATTTAATCATATGCCAAGGACTTCCCTGGAGGCCCAGTGATTAAGACTCTACACTTTCAATGCAGGGGGCAGGGGTTCAGTCCTTGGTCAGGGAACTAAAATTCCACACACCCTGAGCCTCAACCAAAAAGTTAAAGGAAAAAGCACATGCCAAATTGTTTTTGTTTCAAGAGATGCTAATAAGTATTAAAGTGTAAACAAAAATCTGGGTTTGGTAGTCAGATGAGTTGGAGGAAAAAATAAAATTAAACATTTCTTTTACATAATACCTCACTGCCTTTAACATGCTCAGCATTTACCAAAGTTACTTGACTGTGGCATGAATCCATCTATGCTTATGGAACATTTTGTCTCATCAGCGTTCCACAGAATGGACTGGTAAACACGGCTTCCAAGCTTCCTCTTACTGGAGGAAGCACTGTGTAGTGGAAAGAACATGGTTATTTGAAACCAGACAAACTCAAGTTTTAATCCATTTCACTACTTTCTTGAAACATGACTTTAATGGAATTGCTTCACTCTCTCTGCCTGTTTTCTCATCTGAAAACAAAGGCTGTTACTTATTTTCCTTTCAGAGCTGTTGCAAAGATTAGAGGCAAGTATGTGCCCCACTCAAAACTTCATTCCCTTTCTATCTATATGATCAGTTGTTAATTATTTTGGTAAAAGGCTTAGAAAATGGTAATAACTAGTATGGACACTTCCATTTGGAATGTTTTATTCAAGAGCTATTTCACTCCCAGTCCAGCACCCTGGTAGGAACAGACAGCCATCTGATCTCAGAGAACTTAGAACCTCATTGAAGTGCTCTGAATTAGAACTCGTTTGTTTTGCAAAGTAATAGGGAAAAAAAACATGATATCTTAGCAGCAACAACAAAACGGAGCTTGTCTATCTCAGACAGTGGCAATGCCTCTGTCCTGATAGCTATGTTTTCATCATTTTTATGGAGATTGTTGATTATAGCAAGCAGTACCCCAACCTTGATTTTCCTAATTGACAATAAGATTGGGGGTGAAGAGTCACATTTTTCCTATTTCCTACTATATTTCCAGTGATGGAATAGTGACCAGCATCTAAATAAATGCAAAAATAATTATTTAGTGACTGACTATATATTTATTTATTTCACCATTCAAAAAGCAAAATATATACAATATTTTGATCAAAAAGGACCCTACAGATTTTCTAGGTTAAACATCTTGTTCTAAGGAAGGGGGAAACAGATTTGTCAAATGATTTTGGGATGGATTTTGTTTTGTTTAAAAAAATAGACATCGAATAAAATCTATAGTTGTAAAGAAAAGCAATGTAAATATTTTCTTTCTTTAAAATATAGTCTTTGTGCACTTGAAAAAAAATTGTTTTTCATGAATGGTACCCCCCAAAAGTCATAGATTTACTTCCAATGAACACTAGTAATATTTGCACAAACATGGTACTGAAATTTAATTTCTTCTTAAAAATTGTTTCCCTTTCTACCTCTCCCTTTCTTTCACATCTTCCTCTTTTAAAGCTACTTTAAATTCTGTATGTTTTAATTAAAGCTATCATGGTTATGGTTTCTCTGTTTCTTAACCCCAAAGACCAGATGGATCCTGAAATTCTGCTGGGTGAGCTACAGGTTATGTCCTTACGTATCACTGCGTTTTTCATTTTCAATCTTTAATTCCTCAAGACTCATGCTTGCCTTAGAGCGTTGTTATACCAAATTATAGGGGGCACATAGTAATTTTTATGCTTCTTTTAGTCAACGGTGTTGTAAGTATTGCTCATGAGTCACAAATCTTCCACTTGCCTGAAGCTTCCTGCTTCTAAGGAAGTCGTGTTAAAAGTTGCCTCTGCAGTGCTGGAAAGTGATGGAAATGCGAACAGTCAAGTCTGATACTCTACTGAGGGAATAGGTCACCCATTTGAATAAATGCTTTGTGCCTCTTTTGTAGGTGGATTCTCAGCCTTATTTTTTCCTGTAAATTTATTGAATTTGCGTGTGCTATGTTAACTGTGATGTTTACATGGTGCTGGGTAAGTTTTCAAGGCATTTAAAATTTTTAGTTGAAACAATATCTCTACATGGTTTAAATGATAAGCTATGGAGATTTTCCCTCCTTTTTTCCTTTTCTATCTTTACTCCTTCTTGGGTCCTCTGTGTGGCATTTTAATAAATTTTAGTAGACTTGTTGGATAGGTGACATGGTATTCATTTTTCACCATGAAATGCCTGAAAACTAAAGCAAGATGTCAACTAGGATGCCCTAAGTGGAAAATCAGCAGTGGAATGCCCGGAATAAAGTTCACCATGCCCGAGAGCATTCTTCTCCAAATAAGTTTGCAAATAAGTTTAGCGAATAAGTTTGACTGTCAAAGAGCTTTAGGGTTTAGGAGTGAATTATTTGTTAGCAGACTGCATAATTCTTATTTAGTGAAGAAAACAATATAGAACTTTAATGAAACCAAAATTGCATCTTTAAGAATCCAAATTGTATTTCTCAAGTGGTATTTTTCAGAATAGTTTTATTTTGTTTCAGTTCCCCATCACTTCTTCATGTATTTGTTCATCCGTCAAATACTTATAGAATGCTTTTGATGGGCTAGTCTTTACTTAAGGCACTGGGAATACAGATCTTGGTAAGACCATTATCTGTGTCTCAGCAATGAAATCAGGACAACATATTTTAATGGCAAATTACTTTTTGTTTAAAGTATTTTTTATTAAAAATCCTTTAAAGTCAAAGAGCACTACAACCCTTTCTCTTTTTTTTTTGGCCCACCATGCAGTGCAGCATGCAGGATCTTAGTTCCCCAAGCAGGGATCTAACTCTCACCCTCTACAGAGGAAGCAGAGATTCTTAACACCGGATCCCCAAGGAAGTCCCTAACTCTTTTTGATGTATCTTATTGATAATTATGATGAACGCTCAGTTCAGCATACTAGTCTGTCATAGGAATATTCTAGTTTCATATTCTGGTTTTGGTCAAGCAGATATTCACTAGAAATGGTTGGGTCCCAGACATTTCCTGGAGTTGGATGAAAGACACTTTGAAAGAAGGCCTGGTTAAAAAAAAAAAAAATCCTCCTGTCAATGCAGGAAATGCAGGTTCAACCCGCATTTCTTCTGGGTCCAGAAGATCCCCTAGAGGAGGAAATGGCAACCCACTCCAGTATTCTTGCCTAGAAAATTCCATGGACAGAGGAGCCTGGAAGGCTACAGTCCATATGGTCTCAAAGAGTTGGACATGATTAAGCAGCCTGTATGACATGGGTTATATTTGGAGTGTTTTTGAATGACCCCTCTATAATCTCTCAGATTTCTTTTGTTCTTCTGATTCTGCATTCTCTTAAAGAGTCTAAATTTAAAGTTAGGTAACTACTCTTCATTACCTTTGTCACCGATTATGGACATGAAAGTTTAGTACAGTCGGTAAACTTCAGATATTAATTATAATACAGTGAGTGCTTTGGTTAAGAGTGAATGACGAGGCACAACCTCGTTACCTATGTTCCCCCAGCACTTATGCTTCTGTATTGTAAGGAGGTTCTTAGAGTCTTCTCGGAGATTAGTGCAGCAATCAATTATGTAATCTTTTAATTCTGTCTCAGACACACATACAGTACCTCCTCAATGGAGCAGCTTTTGGAAAAATAAGTAAGTAAGTAAGTAAAGTCGCTCAGTCATGTCCGACTCTTTGCGACCCCATGGACTTTAGCCCACCAGGCTCCTCCATCCATGGGATTCTCCAGGCAAGAGTACTGGAGTGAGTTGCCATTTCCTTCTCCAGGGGATCTTCCCGACCCAGGGATCAAACCCAGGTCTCCCACATTGTAGGCAGACGCTTTACCATCTGAGCCACCAGGGAAGTCCCTTTTTGGAAAAATAGACACTTGGTAAATCTTTAATAAATAAGTCTAAGGAGCTATCCCTTCAGCAGGGTAGACTATGGAAATCAGGTAGGGCTGAACACGCCAGAACTACTGTGTAAGAATTCTTGTCTTATTGAATTACTGTGTTCAGAGATTAGAAAAGAAGACCAAGTGTCTTTCAGTTTGAAGGTCATGAAGATTTCATACAGCGAACCACAGTCCTACTAATACTGTAAGACTTAGATGGAGTCACGTTACAGGGACATTAAAGGACAAAGTGATGTGTGAAAAACAACTTTGGCCAACTTGGGTATAATTCCAGCTGATTTGGAAACCATTTGTTGTGTAGACAAAATCTCAGTAAGTCATTTTATGACAGTTGGAGTTCCTTAAAAACCCAGTGCCTTTGTTCATTTTATTTCATTAAAATCATTTCCTTCCTTTGCTACTTTTGCTAGCACATTCCAAACCTGCATAATATCAGCTTCCTAGAGAAGAGGAGATCTAAGACAGTAGCTCCCAACTTTATGTCAGCCCTCAACTTCCCTCAAACTGTCAGGGGCTCACAGGCCAGTAACACCCTGAATGAGCCACATTCCATTCTAGACTAGCCTCAACACAAATGCAGTGGGGTCAGTCCCTCTGACATGTGGTTTAAGGCAGCTTTCTCCTGAGAATTTCTTTGAATATGTGAAGCACTTTGGGAAGCAGCGTGTTAAAAAGTACTGAATTCAGAGGGAGAAGATATAAATGAATCCTGATCTCTAAAGTGACGCTTTGCTGTCTGTGCATCCATGACAAAGACCTTGAACTATCCAAGCTTCTATTTCCTCACCTGTTGTGAAGATTATGTTTAAAATTATGTAGTAAACCTTTCAGTTCAGTTCAGTTCAGTCGCTCAGTCGTGTCCAACTCTTTGCGACCCCATGAATCTCAGCACGCCAGGCCTCCCTGTCCATCACCAACTCCCGGAGTTCACTCAGACTCACGGCCATCGAGTCAGTGATGCCATCCAGCCATCTCATCCTCGGTCATCCCCTTCTCCTCCTGCCCTCAATCCCTCCCAGCATCAGAGTCTTTTCCAATGAGTCAACTCTTCGCGTGAGGTGGCCAAAGTATTGGAGTTTCAGCTTCAGCATCATTCCCTCCAAAGAAATCCCAGGGCTGATCTCCTTTAGAATGGACTGGTTGGATCTCCTTGCAGTCCAAGGGACTCTCAAGAGTCTTCTCCAACACCACAGTTCAAAAGCATCAATTCTTCGGTGCTCAGCCTTCTTCACAGTCCAACTGTCACATCCATACATGAACACAGGAAAAACCATAGCCTTGACTAGACGGACCTTTGTTGGCAAAGTAATGTCTCTGCTTTTCAATATGCTATCTAGATTGGTCATAACTTTTCTTCCAAGGAGTAAGTGTCTTCTAATTTCATGGCTGCAGTCACCATCTGCAGTGATTTTTGAGCACCAAAAAATAAAGTCTGACACTGTTTCCACTGTTTCCCCATCTGTTTCCCATGAAGTGATGGGACCGGATGCCATGATCTTCGTTTTCTGAATGTTGAGCTTTAAGCCAACTTTTTCACTCTCCTCTTTCACTTTCATCAAGAGGCTTTTTAGCTCCTCTTCACTTTCTGCCATAAGGGTGGTGTCATCTGCATATCTGAGGTTATTGATATTTCTCCCAGCAATCTTGATTCCAGCTTGTGCTTCTTCCAGCCCAGCATTTCTCATGATGTACTCTGTGTATAAGCTAAATAAGCAGGGTGACAATATACAGCCTTCACGTACTCCTTTCCCTATTTGGAACCAGTCTGTTGTTCCATGTCCAGTTCTAACTGTTGCTTCCTGACCTGCATACACAAGAGGCAGGTCAGGTGGTCTGGTATTCTCATCTCTTGAAGAATTTTCCACAGTTTATTGTGATCCACACAGTCAAAGGCTTTGGCATAGTCAATAAAGCAGAAATAGATGTTTTTCTGGAACTTTTTTGCTTTTACCATGATCCAGCAGATGTTGGCAATTTGACCTCTGGTTCCTCTGCCTTTTCTAAAACCAGCTTGCACATTTGGAAGTCCATGGTTCACATACTGCTGAAGCCTGGCTTGGAGAATTTTGAGCATTACTTTACTAGTGTGTGAGATGAGTGCAATTGTGCGGTAGTTTGAGCATTCTTTGGCATTGCCTTTCTTTGGGATTGGAATGAAAACTGACCTTTTCCAGTCCTGTGGCCACTGCTGAGTTTTCCAAATTTGAACTTCTACCAAATATTTACTATTGCTAACACTTTGCTGGCCATCAGATGATTGATTGAAGCTGTGTAAATAAGAACAATATGTGACAGTATAGAACAGATTTCTTCGTTTTGGATGAACTGTTCTGCACAAATATCAGGCTACATTCCATCATTGTATTAAGATTTTTTAAAGTTGCTGGTCCTTGATTTTTTTAAATGTTAATCTGCCTAATATATAATTTCATATGCGTGTGTGTGTGCTCCATTGCTTCAGTCATCCCAACTCTGGAGAATCCATAGGGATCTCTCGGCAAGAATAGTGAATTGGGTTGCCATTTTCTCCTCCAGGGAATCTTCCCAACCCAGTGATTGAACTCTCACCTCCAGCAGCTCCTGCACTGCAGGCAGATTCTTTATTGCTGAGCCACAGGTGAAGCCCAGTAGATAACTATCAGGGCCTAAGTGCCTGTTTCTCATTTTTTTTCAACTGGAAGAAAATAAATTATCCTTTATGACACAACTGCAAGCCATGTAAATAAAATCTATTCTCCAGCCCACTTTAAAATGTTAACATGGATAATTAGATGGCAAACAAAACATAATTGAGATATGAAAGAGAAACAAAACATTTCCAGCTTAATGAACCAGAAGAAAAAAAAATTTTACACCATAATTGCTGCTATTATCTGAAATGTTGGCAGCAAGTTAATAGAAAGGGCACTCCAGACAAAGGAGGTTAATGAATGATGTTACTATTTGCACGTAGTTGAGAAGCCTGCCGCCTTGAAATAGGAAAGGGTTCAGGGATCCATTACAGCGTCTGTTACCCTGTATTCTGATTACTCTTTATGTTTTCTTCCTGACTACACTGTGAGCTTTATTAAGGCAGGGAAAATGTCTTTGTCATTTTTTTTCCCCCACAAAACTTGGCAAGGTACCTAGCATCCAGTAGGTATTCACTTTTTTTGAATGGATGAATTAATGAGTGAGTGAATATACTTTTTCTTCTGCCCATGGAGTTAGGAAAACAAGACAAAAAAGGGTAAAGAGATATCTATTAATAAAAGCAAACATGGGACTCTTCCATTAATAACAATTTGATTCTGTGAGAGATGGGTATTATTAATAATTTACAACTCATATTGATGCAGCTGGATCAGACCTGGAGGAGATCCACCTCCTAACGGACAGTGCAGATGCTATCAGAGCAGAGGCAGGCCCTCTGCAGGACCCTCTTCAAAGTGACTCACAATTCTCCTTGAGGAACTCCTTGGGTGTGGTTTGCGCTGGGGAACTTGACGATTTCTAACCAAAGACTTGGTTCAATTAGAGAAGTCCTCCTATCTATTGCCATTTTAAATCTTCAGTGCCCTGAGAAGTTTTAGACAACAAAAAGATGACAGAAATCTAAAGCTTGCAATGATTCCATAAACATGGGTATTTTAGCTTTCTTTGTGGGGCATGGGGGCTGAAGGCAGCTGATTGTCTTTCCTAAGAGAGTGAGCAATGAAAATGCTAAAAACTTCCCACCTATTGACAGTCAGCTTATCATCCTCATGTCACTGACTTTTGACTCTCCTGATCCCCTACTCCCTACCCTAGGTGTTTTGTTTTGTTTTTTTCACATAGACCACCCTGATCACTTTCTGAGTTTTTCTGGACCCACCTTGTCTTAACATGATAGACTCCTCCATCCAAGCTGCAAAATTTTCCTCTGGTCTCCCTACAACATGGTTTTACTTTCATTCCCTTCCAAAGCTTGTTCTTGCCTATTGTCACTTTTTAAAACTACACAGTTCTTTTTTCTTAACATGGTTCCTATCATTTTCTCAATTTTTATCCCTCCTGATTCACTACTGACTTTTAGTCTTCTGAGAAGTTTCCTTACCCTCTTGGACATTTACATATTTCCTGGCATTTACACAGCCAACTATTGAGCTTGTTTTTGAAGTTGAAAAGAAGGGTGATGAGAGAGATGGCACCTGGCTGACAACCCCTGCACACCCTCCCAGGGTAGCAGCAGTATGAGCCTGGCTCTATTCTTGCCCTTGGAAGTTCAGAAACACAGTCATGCCAATTCTTCTAGAGCTTCTCTCTCTCAGGGAAACTGACTTGTAGAAACCACACTCATACGAAATTCATGTTGTTGTTGTTCAGTCACCTAGTCATGTCAAACTCTTTGTGACCCTATGGACCGAAGCACGCTAGGCCTCCCTGTGCCTCACCATCTCCTGAAGTTTGCCCAAGTTCATGTCCATTGCACTGGTGATGCCTTCCATCTATCTCATCCTCCAACGCCTTCTTCTTCTGCCCTCAATCTTTCCCACCATCAAGGACTTTTCCAAGAGTCAGCTGTTCGCATCAGATAACCAAAATACTGGAGCTTCAGCTTCAGCATCAGTCCTTCTAAGGGGTACTCAGGGTTGATTTCCCTTAAGATTGACTGGTTTGATCTCCTGGCTGTCCAAGGGACTCTCCAGAGTGTTCGAAAGCATCAATTCTTCGGCACTCAGCCTTCTTTGTGATCCATCTCTCTCATTTATGCATGACTACTGGAAAAACCATACTTTTGACTCTACAAACCTTTGTAAGCAGAGTGATAGCTCTGCTTTTCAACACACTGTCTAGGTTTGTCATAGCTTTCCTACCAAGAAGCAATTATCTTCTGATTTCATGGCTACACCATCCACAGTGATTTTAGAGCCAAGAAGAGGAAATCTGTCACCACTTCCACATTTTCCCCTTCTATTTGCCATGGAGTAATGGGGCCTGATGCCTTGATCTTAGTTTTTTAAAATATGTAGTTGATCTTAGTTTTTTTTTATATTTAGTTTTAAGCTGGCTCTTTCACTCTCCCCCTTCATCCTCATCAAGAGGCTCGTTAGTTCCTATTCACTTCTGCCATTAGAGTAGGATCGTCTGCAACAACCTCAGGGTCGTTGATGTTTCTCCCACCTATCTTGATTCCAGCTTGTAACTCATCCAGCCTGGCCTCTCATGATGTGCTCAGCATATAGGTTAAACAAACAGGGTGACAGCAGACATTTATAAACCCATGTTCTTATGTCTTCATTTACAATACATTGCGGCAGTGAATACATTCTTGGATCCCTGTTACATATCCAGAGCATCGTCTTTTCTGATAGTGAGGTACCTGGGAAATAGAATAATCAAAAGATTACTTGGTGAACATGAAATAAAAGTTTAGAAAGGGGTGTTGTTTTGGGAGAGATCTCATCCAGGCTTGGGAAGCATGACTCATAATTGCATCACAACAGAAGAGTCGTGTTGGATAAACATGCCCAACTCAAGGTCCTTGACTTCCTTTCCCACCCTGGGTTCACCATCACCAGTCTGAGTACAAGGTCAATCCAGACAAAGCCCAGTAGAACAGATCAGGATTTTGCTGATGAAACCATCAGGTGGTCTCCTTGAGATTGTTTCCAGGTCACTGTGAGTAGTATATTAGGTGTTTCTGGCACCCTACTCCAGTACTCTTGCCTGGAAAATCCCATGGATGGGGGAGCCTTGTAGGCTGCAGTCCATGGGGTCGCTAGGAGTCAGACATGACTGAGCTACTTCACTTTCACGTTTCACTTTCATGCATTGGAGAAGGAAATGGCAACCCACTCCAGTATTCTTGCCTGGAGAATCCCAGGGATGGGAGAGCCTTGGTGGGCTGCCATCTATGGGATCGCACAGAGTCGAACATGACTGAAGTGACTTAGCAGCAGCAGCAGCAGCACCTCTCAACGAAACGTTTATTCACACAACCTCTTAATTCATTTCCACTGGTGGTCATGTCTATTCAGGATATGTGTGAATTTTATTTGTTTAATTTTTTGGAGAGCAATCTTGTTTCCCTTATTTATATTTTTTAATTGAAACATAGTTGATTTACAATATTATATTAGTTTCAGGTATTTGGCATAATGATTCAATATCTTTATAGGTTATACTCCCTTTAAAAATATAAAAAAATGACTATATTTCCCTGTGCTACATAATATATCCTTGTTTCTTATCTATTTTATATATAGTAGTTTGTATCTCTTAATCCCACACCCCTATCTTGCCCCTCCCCCCTTCGCTCGTCCCACTGGTATCCATTAGTTTGCTTTCTATATTTGTGAGTCTGTTTTTGTTTTGTTGTATATATTTATTTGTTTTAAATTTTTATATTCCATGTATAAGTGATATGTATAAAATAACATAATATTTATCTCTCTCTGTCTAACTTATTTCATAAGGATAATACTCTCTGGGTCTATCCATGTTGCTGCAAATGGCAGAACTTCATTCCTTTTTAGGATTGAGTAGTATTCCACTGTGCACGTGTATGTGTATATATCACATCTCCTTTATCCATTCATCTGTTCTGTTGATGGACACCTGGGTTGCTGCCATATACTGGATATTATAAATAATACTGGTATAAACTTCCATATATTGACTGTTGTAAATAATACTGCTACTGGGGTGCATGCATATTTTCAAGTTGATTTTTTTTTTGTCTTCTTCAGATATATATCCAACAGTGGAATGGCTGGATCATCTAGTAGTTCTATTTTTAGTTTTTTTGAGGAAATCCCATGCTGTTTTCCACAGTGGGAATTTCAAACCCAGGTCTCCTGCATTGCAGGCAAATTCTTTACCATATGAGCCACCAGGGAAGCCCCACTTTCCACAGTGTGCCAATTTACATTCCCACCAACAGTGTACAAGAGTTCCCATTTCTCCACATCCTCCCCAACATTTGCTATTCATAGACTTTTTTGATGTTAGCCATTCTGGCAGATGTGAGGTAATATATCATTGTGATTTTGATTTCCTTTTCTCTAATAATTAGTGATGCTGAGCATCTTTCCAAGTGCCCATTAGCCATCTGTATGTCTTCTTTGGAAAAATGTTTACTCAGGTCTTCTGCTCATTTTGTAATGGGATTGCTTGTTTATTATTTCCTTTATTTTAATTTCTTAGACAATATCTTGTTCTCACCTCCATGGATTACTATGTACCAATTTCATTCTTCTGTAATTCTAACAGAACATTTATAATAGCCATTGTTTTCCTCATATAACATATGCACTGTGAAATGATGGCAAGGAATGCGAGAGGGAAAGCACAACGAAGAGAGAACATTCTGAAGAGCTGTTTGTTGAGGCCAGCAGCTCATTCCTTGAACGCTGGGAAGATAGTGTGGTATTGGGGAAGAGCAGGGTGACCTGCATTGGAATCCTGTCTCTAACACTCATGACCTATGAGACTGTGAGTGTTACTTGATCTTTCTAAACCTGTGCTACTCTAAATGTGATCTCAAGGAGATAAGGAGCTAGTGCCAGAAGATAGAATCATCTCTGTCACTAAGCACACTGACTTTTTCTTTCAAAGTGAAACTTTCTCAGTGGAGGAAGCTGTGCATTAATTTACATTCTGGTCCAGGCTCCTTATCAATAAAAATGGAAAACAGCACCAAATTTATGGGAATAAAATTAATGATGATACATGATACATGCCTGGAATGCTAGGTGTACAGTAAATAACGGTTTGTTATTTTATTATTATTGTTGCATAATTTAGCACTAGCAACAAACTTTTGCAGCAAGTATAACCCAGAAACAGCCTCACAAACAAAAGAGAAGCAAGAGCTGAGGATTTTATATCCTGCCATTCATTTCATTGTTGTAAGCCTTACCTCTCTAGGAATCTATTTTCTCATCTGTGGAGTAATAGTAGTGCCTACTTCTTAGAGCTGTTATAAGAACTAAATTACATGTGCCATGTAAAACACTGAGAACTATGCCAAACACATGGTAGGTATTCAATAAACATTAGTTTCCTTTCCTTCCTTCATTTCCACCAGCTTTGAGGATACTTTTAAGAATATTGGCATAATATTTAGAGGAAAGTGTAGCCATATACAAAAATTTCCTAATGGTAACAATAACTCCAGAACTCTAGAAAACAATTAAAGATAGGAGTAATGGCATAGAAGGACCCCACTGGTAGAAATAAGAATACTACATTACAATATTTTCTTTAAATTAATTCTGTGAAAAGCAGAAAAATTTGAACTCTGGCTCAATCCAGTCACCAGTCATATTGGAAGCAGTGAGACTTGTGCTTAGTTGCTCAGTCATGTCCGACTCTTAGCTACCCCATGGACTGTAGCCCACCAGGCTCCTCTATCCATGGGGATTCTCCAGGCAAGAACACTGGAGTGGGTTGCCATGCCCTCCTCCAGGGGATCTTCCCAACCTGGGGATCAAACCCAGGTCTCCCACATTGCAGGCAGATTCTTTACCATCTGAGCCACCAGGGAGGCCCAATGTCTCCTAAAGAGCTCTCTTTTGAATCATGGGCTTGGACTTCCGTGGCGGTCCAGTGGTTAAGACGCCACTGGACAATACAGAGGACACAAGTTCAATCCCTGGCCTGGGAATTAAGATCCACATGCTGTCAGGTGTGGCTGAAATATAAAATTCAATTTTTGAATTATACTTTTGAACCACAGGCTTTCCTTCCTGACAGAGCTGTTCTTTTCTCTGCATGATCCCCAAAGTGATAGATCCTTCCCAACTCCTCAAAGGTCTCTCACATCCCCTATGCCTTCTTGCTATTGAGTATGGGGTCATTGGGAAAGTCAAATGACTACTCTATTATATAATATTACTATCAATTACATACTAACAATTGTGGTTCTGTTAATATAAATGTATAGAAGGTACATTTTATAACAGTTAAATGTGTAGGGAATCTAAGCAGTTCAGCTTCAGAATTTATTGCTTCAGTAGTGTTTCATGCCATAAAGAGAAGTGGTATTTGTGTTTTATTTTTTATGTGGCTAGGTTTCAGTTATTGGAAGCCAATTGAATGAACAAGCTGTTGACATAATACAACATGAAAAGCTCTTTGCATTGAGAATATGTCTCACCACTTTTATCCAGTCACCTCCTTCTTTTGCTTAATTTTATTACTTGTGGTCTTTTAGGAGAAAGACAAAATTGATGTTTGAATATATAACTAGGATGGATTCTTGAATGGGGTTCAGATTTGCTACCCTTTGTGATTACACATAATCCTTTTAAAATAATGCTCCCAAGCCAGAAACATCCAAGCTATAGGGTTTTGTAAAGGTTATCAATATTTTATTGCTCCTATGGCTCTGTCACTTCCCAGTTGAGTAACTTTGGGCTATTTAACCACGCCATGCCTCAGTTTCCTCATCTGCAGAATGCAAAAAGACAATAGTTTTAACTTCTAGGGTTATTGTGAAAATTAAATGATTTAAAGAGTGTTAAAAACCATATACCTTCTCTAAAGTTTTATTCACTGCTTGTCTCTAGCATATACTAGATACTAGAATATTTGTTAAATGCATGACTGAGTAAGTGATATTTCTTTGAGTCTGTATGTTTAATTCAGCTTATGGATACTTCTTTCTGGAAATTATTGCCTTTCTCAACTAAGCTGAAGAAGATCTGGAAAAATAACATGACCGTACCTGGGTCATACTTTTGAAGCGGGATATTACCTACCACCATTTTCTAGTGGTTTCCCTATTGCCAGCTTTTATCACATTCCTGGAAAGTGAAAGTGAAGTCGCTCAGTCGTATCCGACTATTTGCGACCCGTGGACTGTAGCCCACCAACCCTCTCTGTCCATGGGATTCTCTAGGCAAGAATACTGGAGTGGGTTTCCATCCTGGTTAAATACTGGGTTTACTGTACTGTACTAAATGTTTATCACATGCTCAAACCTGAGGCCTTTTTTGGAAAGAGGCATAAGAGAACATAGGCAGTCTCCAGTATATTGAAATGAGTTAACATGGCATTGCTAATTATTGTTTAATTCATTAGTAAGTTCTGAAAGATCATCAAAAATTGTAAATTGTAAATCAGTCTCTCTGGATCAAGAGACTGGTCGTTTATTTTAGGAAAACCTATATAATATCCTCAGTGATAAAAACAAAGAAACCTAAAAGTCAGGGTAAGTGTAACACATGGGGCTCTGCTAAGTCCCTAAGTAGTCCCAAGAGGATGGTCATTCAGTTTTATAAAAAATCCTGAAGTCCTCCATTTTGCCATCCGTAGAACATCTGTTCCTAAATACAGGGGCACCAGCACATGAATGAACAAATACCTAATTTGTCCTCATCTGACCAGAGCCCCCTCGGTCATCAAGCCAACCCAAAAGTAACAAAAGGCACTGTCCTGAACTTCCCTAAGAAGCAACAGCACCCAGAACTGTTAAACCAGGAGAATAAAATCCCCAAGTATTAGCATCCATTCTCCAACCACATTGCTGAGCGGCTTAGAGCCAAAGACAGGAAGAAGCAATGCCTGTCAGCTGTTTCAAAGAAAGGCTCCAAAGTGATCTCTTTCATAATGCTGGAGAAGATCCATCACCCTTCTAGTGGCACGAGAAAGACCTCCAAACAGGCGAGTATCGTTACACAATGCTCATTACACTGTCACACCACTACCACTTCAGCTGTCACAGGGCAGGAAAGAAAATCCACGTAACTGGAAGATGAGGAACAAAGATTAAGGTAATATAAGATTCTGGTTGTTTTATCCAATAAGCAGGATTTCAAAATTTGGGCTTCTGCATATAGAAACTATGTGTGTCTAGAGCCTTAAAATACATACAAATTCCTCTAAAATAACCACTGATGAGATCATCTGTAAAAATGTGGAATCTGGGTTAGATAACCTCTATAGCCCATTTCAGCTCTAACCCCTGTGACTCTCATTATCTCTGTGTTCTAATAACACGGGTTTGCTTTTTTGCCTATTAAGTATTTAGAAAAATAAAAACTAAGAATGTCAAAAATTAGCAAATGTTATGTGACTGGGTGGAACTGGGCAGCAGAGAATGAGATGATTAGATGGCATCATCAACTCAACAGACATGAATGCATATACATAATTTTATTTAATTAGAAGCAGAAGAACCTCTTTACACGGTGCTTTTATACACTTAAACTCCAAAGTGCATGTGTGCTCAGTTGAGTCCAACTCTGCAATCTCATGGACTGCAGCTCACCAGGCTCCTCTGTCCGTGGGATTTCCTATGCAAGAATACTGAAGTGGATTGCCATGCCCTCTTCCAGGGGGATCTTCCCCACCTAGGAATCGAACCCATGTCCCATGTGGCTCCTGCATTGGCAAGCAGATTTTCTTTACCACTGGACCACCTGGGAAGCCCTGGTGTTGGGAAAATTTGAAGGCAACAGAACTGGGTGGCAGAAGATGAGATGATTAGATGGCATCATCAACTCAACAGACATGAATCTGAGCAAACTCTGGGAGATAGTGAAGGACAGAGGAGCCTGGCCGGCTGCAGTCCATGGGATCACAAAGAGTTGGACACGACTGAGCACACGTGCACTTTGGAATTTAAAGTGGATAAGACAACAACTTCCAAAATTGTCATTCTGCTCAGTACTGCTAATCCGTTCATTGAGCTTGCCAATCACCTCTACAGAACAGGAATGATTTAATTTCAATCCAAATCTATTTTATTTTGCATAAAGGAGATTTTTTTTTCAAGATTTGCCCCAGGCCTTTAATCTGAAAGGATAATCCCCCATATTTATATAGCATTGTTAACTCTCAAAGACTGTTCTTTTCTATTATCTGTCTAGAGTGTAAGCTCCATGAGAGCATGATGGTCCAGCACACAGCAGGTGTCAAATAAGTATTAGTTGAAATGAAGGAATGTGATACAACTCCATGGGTGGACAAGGATCTCCCAGCTAAGGGTGTATCTGCCAGAGGTGGGAACTGAGGGCACAGGATCCAGGTCAGGAAACCAGCCAAAGTCACACAGGGGCCAAATGTCAATCTTGGGTGGATTCTAATTAAAAAAAAAAAAAAAAGCTGTGAAAGATGGTCATGAAACAAATGGAGAGTACTGAATATAGAATGGATATTAGATAGCATTATGAGACTATTACTTTTCTTAGATGATAATGGTGTTGTGAGTATTTAGGATATTGCTCTTATTCTTAGGAGATACATACTGCAATAGCTGAGTGCCAAAGGACCAATGCTTTCAAACTGTGGTGCTGGAGGAGACTCTTGAGAGTTCCTTAGACAGCAAGGAGACCAAATCAGTCAATCCTAAAGGAAATGAACTTTGAATGTTCATTGGAGGGGCTGATGCTGAAGCTGAAGCTCCAATATTTTGGCCACCTGATGCAAAGAGTCATCACATTGGAAAAGACCCTGATGCTGGGAACGATTGAGGGCAGGAGGAGAAGGGGATGACAGAGGATGAGATGCTTGGATGGCGTCACTGACTCAATGGACATGAGTTTGAGCAAACTCCGAGAGAGAGCAAAGGACAGGGAAGCCTGGCATGCTTGCAGTCCATGGGGTCGCAAAGAGTGGGACACAACTTAGAACTGAACAACAATAACAGTATGTTGAGGCAGTATCGTGATATCTAAAACTAACTTTCTAACTAACACTTTTACCAGTTCAGCAAGAAGAAAAGATACAGCAAATATTGCAAAATGTGAATATTTGGTGAATCTATGTGGAAAGCAAATGGATGTTCTTAGAAATACTCTTTCAAAATTTTCATTAAAAGTTGGGAGGGGAAGGCAATGAAAGAGACCACAGGGGAAATTGTAGATGTGACTATATGAAAACTTTCATCCTCTCTAGCTGTGGTTTATTTGGGTGGTAGGACTTTACTGGACTCTTTCCCTTTATATTTTCCTAAATTTTTCATATGAGTAGATATTTTATTTGTAATAAAATTATTAAAATTTAAATCATGTAGCAACTACAGGATGAATCTCCAATACCTTTCTAATCTATGGCCATACCACCCTAAACGTGCCCGATCTCGTCTGATCTCAGAAGCTAAGCAGGGTTCGGCCTGATTAGTACTTGGATGGGAGACCTTTCTAGAATCACAGTGTAGCAGATCGTATCTTCCAAAGATGGCTCTATTTATACATTTTTCCCATCCTACATGCATGTCTTACAACCTCCTATATGAGATAAGATCTCTGTCTCAAGCTTATGAACCTGAACCTCAACAGGGACTTGTGGCTGCCCAAAGCACTGGAGTCTGGTAGACCATCACTAAACATGTGACTCTGAAGCCCAGCCCAGAGATACAACCTCCTTCTCTTTCTCCTTCTCTCTTTAGATACTTGCCCTTAGAACTCAGTCATCACATTGTAAGGAAACCCAGCCCATGATATCCTGGCTGACAGCCCCAGCCAGCCCCCAGCCATGAGCCAGCATCAGCCACTGTCGTACGGTGAGAGTGGATGATCTCTCAGATGGTTCTAGTCTTTGAATTTTCCAGTTGATGCTCCAGATATTGTAGATCAGAAACCAGATCAGAAACCTCCATTCTGTTCCTGGTCTGAATTTTTGACCAAAGAAACAGTAAGAGGTAATAAATAATGCATGATTATAGTGCCTCAAGGCACTATGTTTTGGGGTAACATGCAGTCGTCATAACACAGAGGGACAGTGAAATCCTCTGATGTGGAAAATGTGTTTGTTATTGATTAGAAAACAGTGCCACTGGGAGAGAAGAACTGAAACACAGTGTGAAAGTGAAAGTTGCTCACTCGTGACACTTTGCGACCCCATGGACTTTTAGAGTCCGTGGAATTCTCCAGGCCAGAATCCTGGAGTGGATAGCCATTCCCTTCTCTGGGGGATCTTCCCAACCCAGGGATCAAACCAGGGTCTCCCACATGGCAGGCAGATTCTTTACCAGCTGAGCTATCAGGGAGTCCTGAAATGTAGTATAAGTTATCATTAATCTTCCGGGCTGTCAGTTAACCAGATGTATCCTCTCTTCAGAAAGTAGCATTTAAATGTTGAAAATGGATGTCTGGTTACTGCAGAGAACACCAAAAAAAAAAAAAAGCATCTTTAGAACTTGGATGACTGAAGTTGTCCCTTTTGCCTACAATGTACCACGTATCAGATTATATGTTACACAAATATGCTCTTTGAAAAAAAAACAAACTGCATTTAAAATCCACTTTTTGATCGTCTTAGTCTTTCTTCCGTCAAAACACAGGTTTTAGTTTCATGAAGAATTCATAATTGTTTGTTTTTCCTATCACATTTCACACATTTTGCCATGTCATTATTTAAGGAAATGATCATAGTGTAATACTTCCTCTTTTTAGTTCAGACAAAGAAATTGTAAACATATCAGCAAAAAGGGAACCATAGCTTTATCTGAACACTAATATATTTAGAGAGTGAATAACATGGCCATCCAATTTCTCAGTGTCCCAGATGAATTTTACTGTACTCAAGCAAGGTGTTAGGATTGCAGTAAAAAATATATATCTCTATATTCATATCTATCTATCTAATGAGGTAAATTTTTAATGGTGACCTGCTGCTTTCTCCAGTGCTATTTGTCATACATGGAGAGGTAAAAACAAGTTAGTGCAACAACATAGAACACTACCCATGTTTCACAAATATGTAAAAGGCCCAGGGAACAATCTTTCCATTCAGAGTGAGCTGCTTGGCTGCGCAGAAAAAAAATTTTTTTCTTCTTTTCCGTCCATTAATTCTCAATAGTTCAATAAAGCTATCTAGCCTCTGAAGAACAGCACAAGGAACTATAAAAAAAAAAAAACAAACACAAAAGATCTATGGCAATCTTTTAAACTCAAATGCTTTTATTTCATTTATCATTTTTAAAATATTCATCATGATGGTGAGCCTCCTGACTTGAGTCATGGATTAAAACTTATAGGAGGGTTAAATTAGTAACCAAGAAAAGTTACCTATGTCAAAACCATGGGGTAAAACTCTTACACAATATATACTTAACTCAGAATTGCCATCTTTAGCTGTATCATCATAAAAGAAATTGTATACATGTCATTTTTCCAATTAAGAGTAACACTTCATTAGAAGTTATATATGTGTTAAAAGCCTCCTAAAACTGTACTAACCTATAATCTGTTTCTTCCATTCAGGTGGCAATATTGTTTTATATATTTGTAGGTACTTAACAGGGCTTCCCAGGGGCCCTAGTGGTAAAGAACCCGCCTGCCAATGCAGATTAGACATAAGACATGCCAGTTCAACCCCTGGGTGGGGAAGATCCCCTGGAGAAGAGAATGGCTACCCACTCCAGTATTCTTGCCTGGAGAATCCCATGGACAGAGGAGCCTGGCGGGCTCCAGTTCATGGGGTCGCACAGAACTGGACGACGGAAGTGTCTTGGTGCGGCACAGCACAGGTACTTAATAGGACTTCCCGGTGGCACTAGTGGTAAAGAGCTTGCCTGCCAAAGCAGGAGACTTTACAGATGCAGGTTCGACCCCTGGGTCAGGAAGATCCCCTGGAGGACGGCATGGTAACCTACCCCAATATTCTTGCTTGGAGAATCCTATGGACAGAAGAGCCTGGCGGGCTACAGTCCATGGGGTCACAAAGAGTCAGACACGACTAAAGCAACTTAGCACAGCACAGCACAGGTGCTTATATAAAAGCTTTCTAAATGAATAAATGCAAATATTCTACTTTCCGACAGTGGGACATTAAATCTTAATCTCCTTTGTTCTACTCCATCCTCTACCACTTCCATTCCATAAAATGTGGCACAGCTGCTATGTCAACTGCTCATGTTTAAGTGAGTTTCTTCAGCAGCTTTCCGTATACTCACAGGCAGGTTCTGCTTCTCTTTTCCAGACCCTCAAGGAATCTTTTCAGGATGTGTCCCTTCCTTTCTCCTAAACTGACTCCCTCTTGCTAACTCTGCTCATAGTCTCTTTGCTTCACACTCAAATTTCACCCATCAGCCTGATCCCTCTGATGGGTGAATGATAACTTCAGGCTCTCTTACTGGGTGCTCTCTCTGGACTCCTCATCCCACAGCCTGTTTCACTGCTCCAGCCAGTCCCAGCCTGGAAGGGAAACTCAGGCTACTTGAACTTCATGGTAGGGGTGATCTGACTACTTGACCATTGGCTCCAAGCTTGACCAGTCTGGTCAGTCAGGTGTCTTCTTCACCACTCCCCTCACTACCCAATTAAAGGAAAAGATCCTCTCACAAAGGCAGAGGTATAAAGTAGCACCTCAAGGGCACATGAGCTTAGTTTAGTGTCTAACACTGTAATTTGCATAAACATTGTCACGGCAGGTTCTGGTAGTGACAATCCTTGTCGCCTGTATCTTTCTAATCTTAGGCAAATCTAAACTTCTCTTTAGGGAAACACGCATAATTTCCTTCTCCAGTTACTTCATAGGGCAGTTAAGGTGGGGCAAGAAGCCACAAAGCCCTGTTTAACAAATTAAAGCAGTGTTTATATTATAGGCTTGGGCTTTCATAATAGAAGGGAGGCTGCTGACTCATGGTGCTCAGGTCAGACTTCCTGCCACCGGCTGGGTGTTCACATACGGTGAATTCAGACAAATGGCTTGGGCTTTGCGCCCATCATCACTGGGCCCTGGTGACCCAATAACAGGAAGATGACTGGTGAGGCTGTATAATTGCTTTTCATCTGTGTTCAGTGAATGGCACCATCACCTCTCAAGTTACCCAAGCTAGAAATCTGGTTGTCATCCTGAATTCTTGCTCTCTCTCACAACTCACAACTGATTTGTTTACAGAGTCCTGAAGATTTAACTTCCTAACTATCCTTCGAATTCACTCCCTTTCTGTGTTAATACCTCTGGCCATTGATTTAGAGTCCTCATCATTTGTCATGAGATCTGCTGCAATTAGAAACAAGTGGTCTCCTTGGGTCTGGCCTCACCACTTCTAAACTGAAATCTCTGGCAGAGCGATCTTTCTAAACTACTGACATAATCGAGTTTCTTAGCTCTTTCCACTGAGCTTAAAAATCTTTCAACGACACCTTGTTGCTTTAGGCTGAAGTTCAAAGACCTTAGCATGGCAAACCATCCCCTGCCTCTTGGCTATATTTCCACAGACCCTTCATTCCAGCTATATACATCTCATTTCAGTTTCATCAGCATCTCCCTCTTTAACCTTTCGTTGCTGTTTTGTGCCATCCCCTCATCCTGAAATGATCCTTCACTGATTACCTCCCCTACCATTGCCTTGGCATTCATCTATTCACGAAATGCTTACTGAGGCTGACTGTGCCTGATACTCTTTTAGGTGCTGAGCATCAATGACTAATACAGACAAAACTTCCTGACTTACAGAATTTAGTGGTGGGGGGAGAGGACACAGACAATGAACAAAATAAATAAATTATATCACAGACTAGGAGGGGTAAGTGCTATGGAAAAATATTAAGCAGGGAAGAAGGATGTGGTGGGGATGCCAGAGCAGGGGTGGAGGTCAGGTCACAGCAATTTTAAATGGAGTGGTCAGGGAAGGCCTCACTGAGAAGGGACATTTGAGCAGAGACTTAAGGAAATGAAGGAGCAAGCCATGTGAGTATCTGGGGGAAAAGTATTAAGGGAAAAGTGAAGAGCAAGGGCAAAGATCCTGAGGTCGAGGCAGCCCTCAAAAATGGGAACTGGAAGGAGACCAGTGTGGTTTGAGGAGAGTGAGCATGGGGGAGAAGAGTAAAGGTCAAAGGGAGAAAGGTAAGGGGAGACCTTGTAAACCACTGCAAAGCTTTTTAAAAATATTTATTTGGCTGTGTCGGGTCTTAGCTGTGGCATGCAGAATCTTCCTTGCGTCATGCAGGATCTTTCGTTGCAGCACATGTACGCAGGCTCAGTAATTGCAGCTTGCAGGCTTAGCTGATCCTCGGCTTGTGGGATCTTAGTTCCCCAACCAGGAATCGAACCCACATCCCCTATATTGCCCAGCAGATTCTTAACACTTGGATTGCCAGGGAAGTCCCCACTGCATTCTAACGGAGATGAGGAGCTTATTGGAGGGTTTGAATTGGGAAGTTACACAATGGAAGGATCTCTCTGGCTGCTGATGAGGATAGGTTGTAGGAAGACAAGGGTGGAAGCAGGAGATTCTGCTAATGGCTTGAGACAGGGTGGGGACAGTGGAGGCCATGAGACAGGGTTGAATTCTACATCTAGCTTAAAGATAGGTCTGATGGAGTTTGCTGATGGATTGGATGTGGGATAAAAGAGAGAAAGAAAGGGCACAAGGATGTCATCAAAGTTTTTAGTCTGATCAACTCTAAGGAAGGAGTTGCCATTAACTGAGATAGGGCATACTTGGAGAAGCAGGTCTGGGGCAAAGATTAGGAGTTCTGGTTTGGATTTGAAACATCTGAACTTCTGAGTTTCTTCTTCTAAAAGCCTCCCCAGTTCTCTCTCTTCACCTAGAATATGCACATTGGTTTTCCCCTAAACTGGTTTCTATTGCTCTCAGAGCCCTTAGTACACAAAGCAGCCCTTTTAACACCAACATTCTCCATTAAGCATGTATTGACTCAGATTAAAAAACAAACCAATAACTTCTGTTCTGGCTGTGAAGGAGTAATTGAAATGGAACTTGCCCTTCCGGTGTAAATAACTAGAAAACGGGACAAAATCAATGAAACAACTGTTCAGATATTGGGACAATAGGGAGTGAAGAATGTGCCCTCGGAGATGAGGGAAACAAATAATTGAGCCCCATAATCACTCTAGCTATTAAACTGCTGCTCAGGGGTTGGGAACCCAGTCAAAACCCATGAGATCTTGTTGAATTAAAGAGACAAAAGACTGGAGTTGTTGGAGGCTGAAGGGGGAGTGTGGCGGGGGCGGGGGGGAGGGTAGTATTAAAGAGACACTATATAAAGAAAGTGTTTCACAAATATCATATGATATTGCTTATATGTGGAATATTTAAAAAATGATACAAAAGAACTTATTTACAGAACAGAAACAGACTCACAGACATAGAAAGGAAACTTATGGTTATCAAAGGGGAAAGGTGGTGGGGAGGGATAAACTGGGAATTTGGAATTGACATATACACACTACTACATTTAAAATAGATAAACAACAAGGACTTACTATATATTACAGGGAACTCTGCTCAATATTCTATAAGAACCTAAGTGGGAAAAGAATTTAAAAAGGAATAGACATATGTATTTGTATAACTGAATCACTTTGCTGTAAACCTGAAACTAACACTTTATAAATCAACTACAGCCCAATATGAAATATTAAAAATTAAAAAAATAATGAGCTTCAAAAATCTGCATGGGGACTCCCTTGAGACTTTGTGTAACTACTAATCTGGGCACATTTTGGATGAAACCCTGAAGGCCTAGCAAAGAACAGCTGATGGGAATCTCTAAGCTAAGCAATCCCCAAAGCTAACACAGGACTGAGAGACTTGAGTTCTTACTGTGCAGAGTGAAAAGTGCTTGTTGAACACTTGGGGTACTAAGTAAAGACCTCAGAAGGGTCATGCCTTAGTATCAACAGAAGAGCTAAACTAAGCCTAAAGTAAAGGCTGTAAAATAAAGCTGTAATTCAAAAAGATCAGCCTGATCTGCAAGTAACGTAATTGCCCCAAGAAAACAGACTTTAACTCTCTTTAAAGGAAGACAAGAAAATCCCATCACTTAACAACAGAACATTTACAATGTCAGGAATTTAAAATGGCACCAAAACTATGCAATATTTACAGATATATCCAATGTGTGTTGGAATCAGCTCACACAACAGCTCATTCTCTCATCTCTTCAGAACTCCATGTTGGGTGACGTCACATTGAGAGCTTGAAGCTGATCATGGTTTGAGTATTCACACCACAGAACCTGGCAAACAAAACACATTAGGGCTGTGTGACCTCCCACCTTGCTGGAAGAGTTGGCTTACCAGCACTCTGCTGTATAAACATAAAATATGGGATTACCTCCGAAGCAAAACACTGCTGAAAGAAGTTAAAGGAGATCTAAATAAATGAAAAGATATCATTTGTTCTTCAATTAGAAGACTCAACAGTAACATGTCAATTTGTCCAAATTACAGAGTCAATGGAATCCTATTTAAAATCCCAACAGACAAACTGATACTAAAACTTATGAGGAAAGGCAAAATCTTAGAATTAACCAAAAGTTGAAATACAAGTAAGTTGGAGGACTTATATTCCATGATTTTAATATTTACTATAAAGTTATATTCATTAAGACAGTATGGCATTGGTATATTAATATAATGATATACTGACCAATGAAACAGAATACAGCCTAGAAATTCACACTCACACACACACATATAAATATATATATATAGCTAATTGTTTTCTTGGCATTAGACATTATATTACTGCTTTATTGAAATTTCATAGTGGTTGTTTTGAGCATTTGTTAATACTTACATATAAAAAACTGTGTTTCATGGCACAGAAATTTGGACTTTAGTCACCCATCTGTTCTGTGCTGGAATAATCTCAGAACTGTTCTCTAATATAAAATGTGCTTTCCTTATGAATACTCCCTTGGCCCTTCTTTGCACATTGGGCTTTTATTCAGTCAAGTTACCTATCTCTAATTAAAGTATGTTTTTAATCAGCAACATAAAATGGCTCTCATTCATTTAAACAATAGTTAGTGAGCAACTACTATATGCTAGGCTCTTCAGATGTGATTTGGGAGTATAACGGCATGACTACATATCAAAAGTTTGGTTTCAAAAATATCTATGAATGATGGTCTGAAGAATATGTAGTCAACTCATTTTCCTACTTAATCTAAAATTGTTCTTTCATTTAAGCCAGACTTTCAAATTGATATATGCCTTTGCCCCTTCACAGTGAGTCATGGGCCAGTATTGTGCTCTATGTCCTAAGCCAAGTAGTGTTATAAGAAATAATCATAGTTTAGTTAGGGTCATTGGATTCCATGGAGCATACACCCACTGAAATTTCCTCAAAACTACATTAAAGTAATGTGGCTCTTTGGCTAACCCTAAGTCAGGCTATTAGGAAAGTTCCCATTTTTATTTTCATGGGCATGATAATAATAGGGCCTGAATATCTGAGTTTATTCTAGTGAACATTTGTTAGTTGCACCCCAAAAAACCTATATAACACGTGTAGTTTTATAATGAAAATATCCCACAAAGCAAGCATCTACTATTTTGCCTGGAGGCTGAGATGGTAAAGAATCTGCCTGCCAATGCAGGAAACCTGGGTTCAATCCCTGGGTGGGGAAGAGCCCCTGGAGAAGGGAATGGCTACCCACTCCAGTATTCTTGCCTGGAGAAATTTTGACAACTTAGATAAATATTGAACAGTTTCCCCCAAAATACATTTCACCCAATAAAAATCATTTAAATACTCTGTAATTATCAAGAAAATTGAATGCATAATATAGAAGCTGCTAGAGCTTCTTAACTGGTCTTCTTGATTCTGACCCTGCTCGTCTCTGCTCTGCTTTCTACACAGTAGCCTGAGAGATATTCTCAAAGGAAAAAATCTCATCACACCAACTTGCACTTGAAACCAACCAGTGTCTTCCCACTGCTCTTAAAACCCAAATTCCTATTTTTGTGGCACACACATTCTGTGTCAATTATTCATCTATTGCCTCTCAGGTCTAAACTCATCCTTTTATTCTCAATTTGTTTTTCTGGATCTGAGAGTCTAAAAATTCTATTTTTGTTTTTGACAGCTTTTTAAAAACTTTTTTAGTACCTTGCCAATAGGGTGGTAGAGTGAGACTGTAAATTCAGAGGAGGAAGAAGGGAGCTATTCCTCACTGCCTCCTATCTGCTTCCTTTTTCTGAACACATCACCTTTTCTTCATTCCGTCAGTGACTGCCCCTCTTCTTAGCAATAGCCAAGTCTAGTTTTCAGTTTTTCTGATGCACACAGAACCAACCTTATCATGACCCACAGAAATACCAGCACTAGTTGGCTAGTGCCTCCTTCTTCTCTGAGTTCTGGGTCCAGGCTTGAGAGGCCCCCTCCTCTGAACTTAGAAACATCAACAGAAGCTCAGCCATATCCCCTTCTCTAAGGTCCAGAAATTCAGCTCTGAGGGGCCCCTCCTCCAAGTTTGTGAGTTCTAACAAAAGCATGCTTTCCCTTTGTTCCTTCACCTCTAGGGACGTTAGCTGCTTCCTGAACCTGTAGCTACATGATACCTTACTCTATGCTTTTAGCCTTTTCAATTACCTAGTTAACAATTGTTAACATAGAATTCTCTCTTTTAAAATAACTGGTTTGCTTTCTCTCTTTCTCTGGTAAGCCCTGATCACCTAAGGTCCTAAGTGATCTGCTTCACCTAATTTACCAATCTCATCTCACACAACTCTCCTCCTCAATCCATGTTCTTCAGCTGCACCAGCCTAATTTTTATCAGAAAGCTCTTTCCTATCTCCTGGGCTTTGAGTATTTTTCTCCTCTGCTTGGAATGTTCTCCCCCTGGAACTTAATGAGGCTAAGCCCTTCTCATCTATGACTTCATTTTCATTATTTAATGAGGCTAGACCCTTCTCACCTATGACTTCATCTTCATCAAGTAGAGCTCACGTTACCCACTCAGAGCCGACTTCCCTGGTGACTCTATCTAAAACACTCCTGAGCACTTTCTCCCATTTCCTGTTTATTTCTTGGCCACACTCAACAAGATATGTAATGATCTTGGTTTTATTTACTTGTTTATTGTCTATTTTCACATCCATTCCAGAAGAGAATGTAACTTCCACGCATGCAGAGTCCTTGCTTACACTTAGTGTGTTTTCTGGTACACGTTTTAACTCCATATGTACTTGTTGAGTTAATGAATGGGGTCGCAGGTGGGAAAAGAGATCTGAAGGAGAAAAGGGACCCACTGACTTCTGCAATGCACTAGGACAGGTGCTGTATGACCTGGGCCACAGAGATGCCACAAAGGTCAGACACCTGACTCGGGCCCTGCCCTTGATGACTGACCAAGACTCCAACAGCTTGTCACTGGGAAAGCTGAGATGTCCTTGGTCCTCCACTCTCTAGCCTCCTTTCCCAATCTGGTGCCTCCTGATCTTTCTCAGGTGACTAGTGCTCTCACCGTCTCCCATTTCCTTTCACAGGGACTCATTTTCATAAAACGACCTGAACAGACACCAAAATAAAAGTGACAGTGACATTCTAGAGCACTAACTACCCTGAAGGCATTTGTTTTTTATCTGGCAAAAATCCCTAAACCAAGAAAGCTTTAGAGCAGGGGTTCTTATTTTTTGTAACTCTTGACTATGCCGTGGTGAATGCATTTATTATTTTTAAAGGTCCATAAAAATTTGGAAGGCTGGTTTTAAAAAAATAATAATTGCATTATCTTTATCATAAACGTAGTAGGAGTTTGTTCAAGGTAATGATGGACTGACTGAGCAAATGTATATTCCTTTTATTCCTATCCTTTTAATTTTGCTGAAGTACAGTTGATTTACAATGTTGTGCCAGTCTCTGCTGTACAACAAAGTGACTCGGTTATACACATATTTACTTTCTTTTTAAAAATAAGGAGTGGAAGGACACCCTTTGTCATCTGAGGCCGCTGGTTGGGATACTTCCCCAGTATGCAAAACCCCACTGGACAGCCAGCCACCTTGCCTGAGAGATAGTGTGTAGGTGACCTTATTGGGGGCGGGGGACACAGATGAAAGACATCTGCATTTGGTTTCTCTTCTCTTTCCTTTGCTCCAGAGGAACGCAGAGGTCTGCGGCCGCCTGCCTCGGCTCTCCCAGCTTTTCCTACAATCCCTCCGGATACTAAAACCAGAAACTCAGATGTTATCCTTGACAACTCCCTCTCCTGCCTCCGCCCCGTAAAACCCATCACCAAATCTTGTTAACATCACTCCTAAAGATCTTCCAGATCTGTGGCCCCTCCCCACTGCCAGCCCTGCTCCCCACGAGCTCTCCTCGCTCTTCTGTGGAGCCCCTCACCAACTCACCCAGCTGCCCCTTTCCTACCCTTTCTCTGTGTTGCAGCCAGAGAAATCTTCCCAGCCACAGACGGATCATGCCCCTTTACCCCTCTCCCAGGAGCGGAATACCCTCCAACACTTGTTTTGTTTCAGGATGAAGACCAGATTCCCTAAAAAGCTGAGTCAGCCCCCTCTGCCCGCTGTGTCCCCACATCCTCAATGCCACCGCCTTTCTCTGCTCCAATCTCAACGGGCTTGTTTCATCCCGTATCCCCTCCTACCTCGGGGCCTTTGTGTAGGAAACCTCTGTTTACCCGCTTTACACTTTTACTCAACTTCACAGAGCTCTCAGGCCAAGCTGATAGCACCAACGGAGAATTTCTTCACTTCCTCAGGGAAGCCTTCCCGACCTCTTGACTGGGTCGGATCCTCTCATACAGCTTTTCCTTCACAAGATTTGTCTCAATCACTATCCTACAGCTATGGGCGTGATTACTGGGTTAAGACCTGTCTCTGGCTGGAGAGCCTGACTTCTCTCTCCTGCCTGCCCCTCATCACTGTAACTCGTCTGCCCGGGAAGCAGAAGGGAAGACATCTTAGACTGCAGGGCTCGGAGAGAAATGATATTGCAGGTGGGACTGGGGAAGTGGAGCCTGAGACAAGGTAGTGGGTGCTTGTAATTTATTGAGAAGTTGTTTTTAAGAAAAACCGGCAAGTGAGAAAAGGAGGCAAAACAGGTAAGGGGAATGGAAGCTCCAAATAAGGGTGTGTGTCAGGTAAGTACTAACTCAGGTGACGGTTGTGGTCTCAGGTAAAGGCTGAGGGGGACTCTGGAATGTAACCTACTCTGAGGCACGGGGGGCAGTTTGTAGTCCCATTATCAGTCAGTCAGTGGCTGGAGCTGCCCACTCCTCCTAGGGAAAAGAATTCGTAACTTCCCAGCAGGCAGCTCTTGTCAGTCAAGGGCAGTTGTCCTGAGAAGGGGAGGAAAAGGCGCAGCCATGATGTACGTGTTAGCCGCCAGCACCCAGCAACTGGCTGGGGATCTGGGTGTGCACCACAGCTTCCACTATGGTGACAGTTCAGATTTCTTCTTTATAAAGTGTGTGTGGAAGCCACGGGGGTGCAGGTTCAATCCCTGGTTGGGGAACTAAGATGCCACATGCCGAGCAGTGCGGCCAAAAAATAAATAAATAAAATGTGTGGGAAGAATTCAGATGATAGAAGTCAAAGAAGGAGATTAAGTCGAGGTAGAGAAGAGTTCTCTAGATATCTTTCTCTCTCTCGTTTTATCTTTTAGACTCAGCCTAATCAGAAGCACTGCCCTAGAGTCAGACCTGAGAGTTAAAGAAACTAAGGACCCTTCCCAGCTGTCACAGAACGACAGTCACGCTCGCCCGCAGTGTCACGAGTGTGGGCGTGGTGGCTGTGGTGTCCACGGTCCAGAGTGGGCAGTACAAGCAGCGCTGCCCCGTGTTCTTTATCCCGGTCTCCTCCAGGTCGGATTTTCTAGTCCTAGCCCTTCTCTGAGCTACCCAGTATCTTTTCAGTATACTTGTTTTCCACTCTAACCTGCTGGTTTCTGTTGCTTATGACCAAGATTCCTGATGCACACCCTCTCAGGGCCGTGCTGCAGAGCCCCCAACACTCCCACCCTCAGGACTACTGAGGCGAGGATGGGCCCGAAGCCAGTGGCCTGGTCCCTGACTCCTGTCACCAGGCCCCAGCCCCAGGAGAGGATTCCACAGCCTGCTGGCATTCTGAGGGCAGGGAGGAGGCAAGCGAAGCACTGGGTTCTGCCTTCAGGTCAGAGCATTTATGGACTCAGAGCACAAGGAGACTTTATGGAGCAAGCCTTGGTCTGACAGAGCCGGCTTCCAACACAACCCAGGGCCACCTGTGCAGAGATAGACACTGCCAACATTTATGCTCTGAGGAGGGCATGTGACTTCTAAGCTCTTCCCCACCCCGCTGCTTATGACAAGCATGTCCAACTTACTGTCATCACCCCCGCCCCAGCTCCCTATAAACCAAGATCCATCCCCTCGAGGACTCCAAATTCTCATTCCACTACAGACTCCTACCTACCACCTCTGCAGAGTCCCAGTTTATCTTGACCAGCCTCTCATTGCTGAGAATGAATGACTTCTCCATCAGAGGATGGGGCCATCTTAAGCCTGTTTTTCTCTGAATCTGGTAGCAGTAGGAGGCAGATATCCTTTTCAGAAAGTGACATTTGTCTGCTTGATGACATCCCATCTTGTGACATCATTTCTGGCTTCTGTGCCTGGGGACATCTGAGGATCATTGCCCATTTCCCAATCCCAACTGTCCCTGGAATATGTGTTCTCTGGGCTCCATCGCTAACCTTCTGTGCTTGTATACCCTTGGCTGGCTCATTCCCAGTGGTAAGAGATACTGTCAGCAAGACAGTCACTTAATACTCCCCCACCCCCCCAACTAGTGTCAGCCTACTTATCCTCCAAGGACCCTGATGGGCCACATTTCAGGCATTCTCACCACATCTTCTTTTGGCAACTCCTATCCAAGCCTCTACACTATTGCCCACCATGTGTAGTCAGCCAAACACAAGTTATGAACCAGCTGATGATGCGTCACAGTTCCTTGGTTGTAAGCAAGAAAAACCAACTTCAGCAAATCAGACGAAAGGAGAAACTTGTTGAAACACAGGTAGCTCACAGGGTAGACAGGAGACTGGGTACCCAGCCTTGAAATGGGACAGGAACCAATAGAAACTGGTCAAGTGTTGGGCCTGAGAGTCACTGATGGGTATGCTCCAAGTGTTCGTTGCTGATGATGCCTTGTTCTCTTCAAGAATCACAGTCTCATGGGAATTCCCTACCGGTCAAGCGGTTAAGACTCTGTACTCTGGGATCCCACAAGCCATGTGGCTTGGCCAAAAAAAAAAAAAAAAGACTCAAAATCCCAGGAGAGTCTGAGTTGCCTGGCCTGCATTGTGCTCCCACCTCTTGGCTGTGGGAGAGTCCCGTGATTCACTGTCCCACCCAGAGTGCACACTGGAGAGAGGGTTAACTCCACAAACAAAAGCTGGGGTGCTATTTCCAATAAAGGGGAAACGAATGCTGGCAATTAAAAAAACAAACAACTAATGACTACTATACGTAGCTCTGTTGCTGCATGTTCTACCAAACACATGACTAATCAACCCACCTCACCACTGCAGAAACCACCCCGAGGAACTCTCCCCGACCCAGGCTGCTTCATAACAAGATGGCTTCCACCTCAGGAGCTTTCCCATCAGGCTCCGCTGACCTGAGTTCAGGACAGGCTGCCCGGAAGTGCCTCCAGGGTGCCCTCTAGTGGCCAAGGGCCGTATACCTTCCTGAAGGACAAGAAGTCCCCTACATGTTGTTCAGTCGCTAAGTTGTGTCCGACTCTTTGCGACTGCATAGACTGCAGCATGCCCCTAGGCTTCCCTGTCCTTCACTATTTCCCGGAGTTTGCTCAAACTTACGTCCTCTGAGTTGGTGATGCTATCTAACCATCTCATCCTCTGTCGCCCTCTTCTCCTGCCCTCAATTTTCCCCAGCATCAGGATTCTTTCCAACGAATCAGCTCTTCGCATTAGGTGGCCAAAGTATTGGAGCTTCAGCTTCAACATCAAGTCGCCTACATAGAAACCTTCAAGTGGCAAATTTTCACAGATGTGAACATGCCCCTGTATACCAGTTGTTGGACTGCACAGTACTTTTCAAGGTACTGTTCTCTAAGTTTAGAATGTTTTCTTTATTTTCTGTATTTGATTGTTTTTTATGTATTATTTGTGTGAAAAGTGTTACAAACCTATTACAGAACAGGACCAGGATTCCCCCTGCCACCTGGTGGGATGCTCTAACCACAGTGGCACCTTCCTCTGAACATTTCTGAAAGGCTTAGCATTGTTTTGTCCTGGGTGGATGGTCCCTAAAGTGGATCATTGGGGAGGGTGGTGAGGCTGACAGAGGGTGGGTGTGAATGGAGCAAAGAGCAGGGAAAAGGAGTATAAAGAGCACATTTGTGAGTCCAGTTTGTTCATAAATCCAACAAAGTTAGCTTGGCTTCCCAGGTAACACAATCTGCTATATAGTACTGTACTGTAATAGGTTTGTAACACTTTTCACACAAATAATACATAAAAAACAATCAATGTTCATTACAGCACTGTTTACAATAGTCAAGACATGTAGGCAACCTAAATGTCCATTGACAGATGAATGGATAAAGAAAATGTGGTATATATATATATATATATAATGGAATATTACTCAGCCATTAAAAAGAATGAAATAATGCTATTTACAGCAACATGGATGGACCTGGAGATTATCGTAGTAAGTGAAGTAAGTAAGCTAGAGAAAGACAAATATAATTTGTTATGGCTTATATGTGGAATTTAATGGTCTCTTTGTACTCCTTTTCCCTGCTCTTTGCTCCATTCACACCCACCCACTGTCATTAGCCTCACCACCCTCCACCAATGATCCACTTTAGGGACCATCCACCCAGGACAGAACTATGCTAAGCCTTCCAGAAATGTTCAGAGGAAGGTGCCACTGTGGTTAGAGCATCCCACCAGGAGGCAGGGGAAATCCTGGTCCTGTTCCTATTCCTGTGGTGGGGAGTATATGTTTATATTCACTGAGAAAGCCAAGTTGTTCCCTTCTTCAGCATAAGGCCACAGGCCCATTTGAATCCAATCCACAAATTTTTATCCAGCATTTACTACATGCCAGGTACCATGCTAGATGCTAGTGATAACAAGGTTGAATTGACAGGCTGGGAGGAGGGCGGGGTTGGAAGGAGACATTAATCAATTGAATGTGTACATAGAAAATTAAATTCTGATGTTTGCCACGAGGAAAAAGCACACGAAATCTAGACTAGATCACAGAGGGACCTGTTATCTGAAGAAATGATGTCTGAGCTGCCATCTGGAGGGTGAATGGAATTAATCAGATAGAGGGGGAATTAACTAAGAAAGACTGTGGTTGACAGAAGGGACAGAGAAGCGAAGACGTGAAGGCAAGAGCCAACTTGTCTGAATTGGAGAATCGAAAGATCTGTGTGCAGATATGAGAGGGTCAGGAGGATTGGGCACCAGATGAGGTGCTGCAGCCACTCAGCCCCCCGGGTTGTGGTAGGGGCTTGCTCTTATTCCTAAAGCAAAAGTGTTCATCGCTCAGTCTTATTCGATTCTTTGTGACCCCATGCACTGTAGCCCTCCAGGCTCCTCTGTCCATGGTATTCTCCAGGCAAGAGTTCTGGAGTGGATTGTCATTTCCTCCTCCAGGGGTTCTTCCCAACCCAGGGATCAAACCCAGGTCTCTTGCATTGCAGGCAGATTATCATCTGAGCCATCTGGGAACCCCTTACTCCTAAGAGCAACCGTAAAACATTAAATGGTTTTAAGCAGGCTGCTATGAATTGCAGGAAGTGCATTGATGGGAAGAAAGAGAATATTAAGGCTTGGCAAAAGGTGGTTTGGCTCAGGATAGAAGAAAGCGGAAGTGGAGAGACGTGGATGGATCTAAGAAGCATTTTCGACTTGGAATTGAAAGAACTTGAAAATAGATTGGAGGTGAAGAGTGTTCGCAGGATTCTGGCTTGCACACTTCTCTCCACTGCATTTACAACAAATTTCCTAAATTGTAACCTCTTCAAGGTTGAGGAAGTGAATGTATGCTCCCAACTCCAGGTGCACCTGGAGAATGAATGAGTAAGCTTCTCTCTTCCATGGGCCGCAGTTCTGCAGTTCCTAAGTCTCCCGGGAGGTGGCAGCACACGAAAACATAACCGATCACAGTTTCCGTGCCCGGAACTTCGTTTCCTGCAGCCTGCGATTTTGTCTCCCTTTGGGAGTTTCCCACATTCCCAGTTCCCAGAAAAGAGAGCACTCCCTAGCCTTTCCGAGCTGCCTCACTGGAGGGTGTGACTTAGCCGGGGAACTTTTCATGTGGGGGACAAGGCCTGAATTTACTCGGTGATTCTGTGGCCAGAGCTTCTATATTTTCAGCTGCAGTGGTTTTGCACAGGCGTCTGTTGTCAGCATTCCCGCCTTTCACAGAGCTCTCAGGACAAGCTGATAGCGCCAACGGAGAATTTCTTCCCCTTCCTGTTGCTCCAAGCTGGGCATCAAACACCAGGTAGTCTAAGCGAGCCCTTCTCAGTTATGTCGGGGGCGGGAGAGGGGGCGGTCATGTGGGTTTGATCCAGGAAAGGAAAACTAGAATGCAGGTAGCCAGATAGCCGGGCTGAAAGGCCAGTGGGAACAGGCTGAAATTACCCCAAGGATGTATGAGACAGGACCTATTTATCAGTAAACATAACTCTTGATTCATCAAGTTAAACATAAAGCTTGATTTATCAAGCAAACATAACTGAGTTAAGAACCAGAAAGATGGGGGTTGAGTGGCAGGGGAGGAAGGACCTGAAAAGCATAAAGAACAAGGACCCGGTGAGGGACATAGTAAGTTGAATGTCAATTTAGGGGGACACATTGCCAGGAAGGACACAAGTCAGAATCCCGAAAATCTCACTCAGGGCTGGGTAGGTTCCTGTACATTAAAGGCAAAAGGTCTGTGGCTACAGGACTTGTCTCCCATTGCTTCAGGTTCTTTCGTCATTGACAGAGCAAGGTGTGAAGTCCTTTCCTCCTCAGAATAAATCACCAGCAACCCCACTAGTGCTCTCCTGTGCCAAATGCTCACCTTCGAACCCCTTTCAACCTCTCTTCTCTTGTTTCCACCCTTTCTGCTTCTACTCCTTTCTCTTCTGACTTCTTGATCTTTCGAGACTATGAAGGACTAGCGATTCCCAATTTCAGGGAGCTCGAGCTCTCCTGATTTCACGCATGTATCCCTCAACCTCTGACTCATTTCCTGAAGTGTTATGTTTCATTTTATAACATTATTGATATTATTTTACTATATTTGTTTATTACATTTAATTTAATGTATTTTTATTAATTTTCATTATCTTATTATACTTTAGTGTATGTTATCGGAGAAGGTAATGACACCCCACTCCAGTACTCTTGCCTGGAAAATCCCATGGAGGATGGAGGAGCCTGGTAGGCTGCAGTCCATGGGGTCGCTAAGAGTCAGACACAACTGAGCGACTTCACTTTCACTTTTCACTTTCATGCATTGGAGAAGGAAATGGCAACCCACTCCAGTGTTTTTGCTTGGACGGGGGAGGGACGGGGGAGCCTGGTGGGCTGCCGTCTATGGGGTTGCACAGAGTCAGACACGACTAAAGCGACTTAGCAGCAGCAGCGGTAGTGTATATTATATATTTTATTATTATTGTCAGTATTTTTTTATCTTAATGCTTTAGTCAGTTGAGTTTAACAAATACGTGATGAGGAGCTACTTGGTAAATGGCACATCCATCACTTAATTCAAACATATATACTCTGGGAGGAAAACACATTTATCTGTCACTTGCTCTTTAATTTTGAAGGTTGGTGCTCAGGTGAAGTGAAGTGAAGTGAAGTGAAGTGAAAGTGGCTCAGTCGTGTCCAACTCTGTGACCCCATGGACTACAGTCCATGGAATTCTCCAGGCCAGAATACTGGAGTGGGTAGCCTTTCCCTTCTCCAATGGATTTTCCCAACCCAGGGATTGAACCCAGGTCTCCTGCATGACAGATTCTTTAGCAGCTGAGCCACAAGGGAAGCCCCGGTGCTCAGGAGTCACCCCTAGCTCATTTTATGTAAATAGTTCGGTACTTCGCACCCTGGCCAGGGTTGCCTGACAGACTCTCCTCTGAGTCTGCTGGTGAAAGTGCCCCAGGCTTGTCTCTGGTAACTCACATGTATAACCTGCTGTTCTCTATTGTCTCATTTTCTACTGCATCTTTGCTTGTTGCTGCAACTGCTCAAGATATTCCCTGACCTGTTCTCATCTGGTCAATTCTTAGCCATTAATTAGGACTCAGGTTAGTTGTCATCTCCTCCAGGAAGCCTTCCTTGACCACCCAACAGGCACTTGGTGTGTGTCAAGCTCTGTGCTAGATTCTGGGGATCCAAAGATAAACAAATTAGAGTCCGGAACCTGAAAGTGCTCACAGTCTAGGGGTGAGTATTATGGGAACACTGGAAAAAACACCCAGCTCAGGGAGAGTGGAAGGATCCCAGAGAATGTGACATTTCAATAGAGTTAGGCAAGAGAGGAAGCTGGGGAGGGGAGTGATGTTCCAGATCAAGAATTCCTGAGGAGAGGAGTTGTAATTGTAACACATCTGGGCAATGGCTAGTGATTCCAAATGAGCTCGAAAGACAAAACCAGGAAGTGACAAGAAATTAGGCTTGAATCAGAAGGTCATATGACCAGATCATAAAGAGCCATACTGCAGAATTTGTCCTTCTAAGGACATTAGCTTTATGGCCAAAACATTGTGGAGCCTCTGAAGGATTTTAAACACGGGAAGATGGGATCAAATCTGCATTTTAAAGAGATAAATGACTGAAGTGAGAAGATTATATCAGCTGAAACAAGGCAGGAGGCAGGGACTCTGGTGGCCATTCAGATGTCAGATGACCCTGTCCTGAACTGAGATGGCAGTGTTGGGGCCAGATGTGGAGAAGTGAAAAAATTCAGGAGCTAGCAGGGAGCTAGAATTGTTGAAACTGACAAGAAAGCCATCTAGGTCTCTAGCTTTGGCACTTTAATGAATGGTGGGAGGGTTTGGAAAGGCAGAGAACACCACAGGGGATGAGGTTCGGGGGAAAAGTTTTTGTTTTGGGCAAGTTAAGTCCAAGGTTCTCTAAGATATTCGGACTGAGATGTCCAGTAGGGAACTGGCTATACAAGTCTAGAGTTGACAAAACTCATTTGAATCTTATATCCATTAAGATCAGTTCAGTCAGTTTAGTCACTCAGTCGTGTCCGACTGTTTGTGACCCCATGGACTGCAGCACACCAGGCTTTCCTGTCTATCACCAACTCCCGGAGCTTGCTCAAACTCATTTCCACTGAGTCGGTGATGCCATCCGACCATCTCATCCCCTGTTGTCCCCTTCTCCTCCTGCCCTCAATCTTTCCCAGGATCAGGGTCTTTTCCAATGACTCGTTCCTTGCATCAGGTGGCCAAAGTATTGGAGTTTCAGCTTCAACATCAATTCTTCCAATGAACACTCAGGACTGATCTCCTTTAGAATGGACTTGTTGGATCTCCTGGCAGTCCAAGGGTCTCTCAAGAGTCTTCTCCAACAAAGCATCAGTTTTTCAGTACTCAGCTTTCTTTATAGTCCAACTCTTACATCCATACATGACCACTGGAAAAACCATAGTTTTGACTAGATGGACCTTTGCTGACAAAGTAATGTCTCTGCTTTTTAATATGCTGTCTAGGTTGGTCATAACTTTCCTTCCAAGGAGTAAATGTCTTTTAATTTCAAGATTGCATTCATCATCTGCAGTGATTTTGGAGCCCCCCAAAATAAAGTCTGCCACTATTTCCACTGTTTCCCCATCTATTTGCCATGAAGTGATGGGACCGGATGCTATGATTTTAGTTTTCTCAATGTTGAATTTTAAGCCAACTTTTTCACTCTCCTCTTTCACTTTCATCAAGAGGCTCTTTAATTCTTCGCTTTCTGCCATAAGGGTGGTGTCATCTGCATATCTGAGGTTATTGATATTTCTCCCAGCAATCTTGATTCCAGCTTGTGCTTCATCCAGCCCAGCGTTTCTCATGATGTACTCTGCATATAAATTAAATTTTGCAGGATGAGAAAGAATTCTGGAGAAGGGCCATAGTTATGGTTGTACAACAATGTGAATGTACTTAACACTACTGAACTTAAAAGTAGTCATGATTAAAAAGAACTCCAAGGATGGTTATGATGGTTCATTTATGTGTATTTTACCACAATTAAAAAAAAAAGCCATTTGAGTCACAGATAGTGATTTGGGAATCGTTAGAGTATATAGATCAGAGAAGGCAATGGCACCCCACTCCAGCACTCTTGCCTGGAAAATCCCATGGATGAAGGAGCCTGGTGGGCTGCAGTCCATGGGGTCACTAAGAGTCGGACACAACTGAGCGACTTCACTTTCACTTTTCACTTTCATGCATTGGAGAAGGAAATGGCAACCCACTCCAGTGTTCTTGCTTGGAGAATCCCAGGGACGGGGAGCCTGGTAGGCTGCTGTCTATGGGGTTGCACAGAGTCGGACACAACTGAAGCAATTTGGCAGCAGCAGCAGCAGCAGCAGAGTATATAGATAGCAACTGAAGCCGCGATCTCACCTAGAGTAGGATAGAGAGGGAAGCTACCAGTTGCAGGAAGGAAAAGGAACCTGACACCAAGGGGCCTGAGAAGTAGCAGTTTGAAGCATCAGAGGGAAAACTGGAGGAATGGTGTACAGACGTGAAGGGACAAGAGCAGGTCTCAGGCGCAGAAGCTGTAGAGATGCTAATGGTGGTTTAGTCGCTAAGTTGTCCAATTCTGGCAACCTCATGGACTGTGGCCTGCCAGGCTCCTCTATCCATGAGATTCTCCAGGCAAGAATTCTGGAGTGGGTTACCATTTCCTTCTCCAAGAGATGCTAAGGAGGGGGACTAAAAGGGATCCTGTATTTAGCAACAAAGAGAGGATTTGTGACTAAGGTAAAGGCAGTTTCAGGGGAGAAGTTGGGGTAGAATCCACATTACAGTGTGGTGGGGAGTTTATGGGCTGAGGATGGTGAGAAAAGTGCATCCCAGAAGCTTGGCTGCGAAGGGAGGGGGAGAGGAGCTGGTACTGGAGACAGATACGATGCCATCAGAAGTTGATGACAAGATCACTGACTTTGCAACTTGCTCCAATTTCATGCTCACTCAGCATCCTTCTGCATGCATCTGGATTCCAGGGCCCACACAAACATCTGGCCCACCAGACAGAGTCACTCTAACTTGAAAAATTGACATTCTACTTGCTACGCATCTTCTCAAGAATTTGATTAGCTGAAGGAAGCTAACTGGATGCCAAACAACTCTGACAAAATTGAGTTTTCGGAAGTACAAAGCGCCAGATATTGAACTGCTGCAGATCCCCATGAGCCCCGGCTGCCTCTCTCCTCTTAGTCTTTTTAAGTTGAAATCTCTGTCTGAAAGGTCATCCCTAGGACAGACACAACTTGGTTTCATTCCTATGCATCCTTCTTTGAGACTCAGGCTTCACTTCAGAGAGCCTTTGCAGACCTTTCCCTCCTGTCCAGGCTGGGTGACAGTCCCCTCCTCTGTACTCACTCCACAGGGATCCGATGCTCACGAAAGACTGCTCACCATGCTATCTGGTGGTTATTTGCTTGTTCTCCCCTCTGAAATGTGAACAACCAGAGAATTTCTTGTTTCTGCAGCCCCTGTTCCCAGCACATTGTAGCTATTCAATAAATGTTTATAGAATTGATGAATGATTGGCAAAGAAAGGTTAGGTCGAAACTGCATGGTGAATAACAGGACAGGAAATTCTTTCTTAGGAGACATTGTTCATTCAGTGTTTGTCACACACCACATATGATGAGTCTGTGAAAAGATCTGGGCCCTATCCTTTCAGAATGTAGACCTGGGAGCTCTCTTATCCTATCTTTCCTATTTGAAAGAGGAATGGTAGTTATATGTGGCCTCTGTGCTTTTAAAATTATTTGTTCATACTTGAGGCTGGCACATCGTGCACAGTAAATCTTTGTTGAACAGATGAATGAGCCTTTATTACAGAACTTTTAATGCGATTTCCTAGTTTTTAATGTCTCCTCTAGACTGTGAGCTCCTGGAAGTCAGGGACTGTGTCTCATTCCTGTTTGTTAACAGAATCTAGCACAGAGCTTTGCACATAGTAGGTATCAAAAATGTTTATTGGCTGAAAGAATAAATATCTGAGAAGAGAGACAGGAGCACACACGCACACGCATTCACACATGTATTGTACACACACTTATTTTTTTTCTCCCTGGTATTATTTTTTTCCATAGGAAACCAGGTGAAAAATTCATTTCTTGTTACTGGCTTTTAATGAGCCTGAACGCTTCTGCAGGCTTCCTTGGCAGTTTGCTCTGGCAGCAGCCGACACACTTCCATTGCATGGCTTGAGGTTCTGAAGAGTCTGGGAAGAAGCATAGGCTGGTGAGTGTGGAGGGTGGGAGTGGGCAGTGTGAACTCTCCAGTGAGTGTATTCAGTTCACCAATAGGTACACAAAAAGGCGAGGGTGGAGGGCCTTCCCCATGGCTCAGTGGTGAAGAATCTTCCTGCAACGCAGGAGACACAGGAGACAGTTTCAATCCCTGGATCGGGAAGATCCGCTGGAGGAGGGCGTGGCAACCCACTCCAGTATTCTTGCTTGGAGAATCCCCATGGACAGAGGAGCCTGGCAGGCTACAGCCCATAGGGTTACAAAGAGTCGGATATGACTGAAGGACTTAGCATGCACGCACACAAAAGGGAGTCCCTAGTAGTTATCGAGTCGTCAAGGAAGTTTCCCTTCCTCTGTCCAAAAGAACTTCCGTGCCCCTATCACCCCCTCCCCCCACCCCTGATCTTTGTCTTGCCTGTAGGAGAAATGGGTTTATTTAAGCAAGGATGAGATTCACAGGAGGGGTTGAGGGAGGAACATGTGTATTTTAATAGATTTTTTCCCTTTACTGAGGGAATGAGCTTGTCAAAGAGCAGAAGCAGAGCCTCAGTGCCACAGGTGATTTCATTTCGGAGGTTCTACGTGTTGCTCTGGCGGCTGTGAGACTGGCTGGCTCAGAGCAAAGATGACGGCCCCTCTGCCTGCTCCAGGGTCATCTCAACACTGTGGGGCTTTGTCCTCTTTGGCGACCAACTGTATAGCCTAGAGACATCCAATCTGTCCCCACCCGGGGGTTGAGCCCTAGAGGCTCAGGGACTTTACTTCAGCACATGTTGCCACTGCCTCTCAGCCTTGATGAGAGCACCGAGCAGCAGTTCAAGCTCAGCCAGGGAGGGGAGTGCCCTTGGTGATGACTCTCTCTTCTGGGGCTTCCGGGGTTGGTTCCAGCTCTGTAAACAGAGATCAGAAAGCCTTACTCCATACTGATCTATAGCCTAATTTCTCTTGGACTAGCCCAATTGCTTTCCTCCCAGGGGGTGGTTGTCCAAAAGCATGTTCTGTTTATTCCCAAGAAAAAGAACTGGCTTCCTCTTTCGGCTCTTTTTCTGCTCTTCATTATTTGTAAATTCCAACCCTCCAGCCTCCAGCTAGGCAAATTGACAAGTTATTATTAGTAGCTTTGTGGAAAACCTCATAGTCCAATTGTTTTCTGATAAAAGAACGGGGCCATACTTCGTTAAAAAATAATTCAGATTCTAAAAATAAAAAAATAAAATAATAAAATAATTCAGAGATACTTTGTCTGGTTCTCCCTGTTCTCTCTCCTCTGCGCCCCTACCCTCTCCCAGCTTACCGCCACATGCAGTCGTTTTAGTTTTAAGACACTGCCTTCTCAGCTGACACAATGCTAACAGTGTGGGTTTTAGTTAAAGGATTATTTAGACTTTTATGTAACGTTTATACTTATCAGAGAAAAAGAAAACCCCTGAAATCAATTGCTTTGCGCTCTCTTGCCCTCGGTTCTGTTAGTGGCTTGGTTGCTATCTCAGTTCCCAAGCTGCCAGCAGGGCCACGCCGTTTCCTCTGAGAACAGTGAGCTCTTAGTGTTCCAGGCTGGTGTTTCTCCCACCTAACAACCACCGCTTGCCAACCATTCTTGCCGGACCTGGAAGTGAACCACTGATCCCAAAGATTAACAAACAAAATAAGGAGCTGTAGTGTCCCCTGGGGACATCTCTGCTGACTCTACCGTGGATTCCTAGCCTTGTCTTGGGCTTTGCTCCAGTTCCCAGGGAGAGGAGGTGGGCAGACCCTCCAAAGCCACTGGGGGTGGGGGAGTCTGGACCAAGATGACACAGTGCTTGACCCTCGAGGGAGCTGAGGGTACAGGATGAAGCTACTGACTCCAGAGCTACAGTTTTAGCTCACTTGATCGCACCCTCGTTCGCCCTTAGTTAACCAACAAACTGGGGCTTCCCAGGTGGCCCGAGTGGAAAAGAACCCGCCTGCCAATGCAGGAGACATAAGAGATGTGGGTTTGATCCCTGGGTCGGGAAGATCCCTTGAAGGAGGGCATGGCAATCCACTTCAGCACTCTTGCCTGGAGATTCCCATGGACAGAGGAGCCTGGTGGGCTACAGACCACAGGGTCGCAGAGAGTCAGACACAACTGAAGCGACTTAGCATGCACACAACCAACAAGCTGCATCTCTGTGCGTTCCCTTCAGTGTCTCCATTTACATCCATGGCTCTCCAGCTTACGTGACATCAGAATCAACAAGTCCCACGAGAGAACTTGTTAAAAGTCCAGATTCTGGGTTTCTGGTCCATAGGATTGGGGTGGAACCCAAGAATTTGCATTTCTAATCAGTTCTGAGGTGATGCTGTTGGCTGAGGAACAACCCTCAGAGAACCAATGATTTAGGAGATAGGACTGGTGGTTTTATCTTATCTCTGTGCTGGGGTGAGACCAAGGTCAGGAGAGGAAGAGATGTGGTGGTTTTGCACAGCTCAGTGCTTCTAAGTGTGCTTTTGACAGCAGCACATCCATTTCCACTCTTCTGAGCTCCAGACTTTGGGGAGGGGTGCTGTTCGGGGAGGGGCACATCCAGGTGGACCTCAACCAGGAAGGATTTTCTCTGGTCTATGGTGACCCACCTGCCCACTTTGCTGGTTGGAAGCCAACTTGCAATTTGTGTTTCTAGGTTGTGGTAAGTTTACTAATGATGTTTGTCAAAAGTTCACAGCATAATGAATGTTTGAAGCTATGTTTCAGGATATCCTAATTCTACCTACCCATCCTGCCTGCTGTTCCCATGGCAGCTCATCCCTCACAAGCTGGCTGAGTATCTGGTTGTCATCTGCCCAGGCCAGTCTCCCAGCCCCACGAAGGACCCAGCTCTGGGGTTTCTGCAGCCAGTCTTGATGCACTGTGGACCGCTAGCTAGCTGCATCCCAGGAATTCTTGAGGTTCTGTCTGTCTTCTGATGTTTATTTAGAGTTGAGTTATTGGTGGTGCTAACTCAGGAAGTGGAAAAATCCCTGATGTGTGTGTCTTGTGTGTTTGGAGAAAGGGGAGAGCGGGGGAGGGGAGTAGTCTTTGTTTTCATGGCTTAGTAAATTTCCCCAAACAATCTCCACTTCCAACACTTAGCACTGAAGGAAAATCCCCAAAGTGGATTTTTAATAATCTAAAATCTTGACCAACAGGAGCAGAGGGTGAAGGGTTGATAATATATTACTGTTTTCTTATAGAGCAATTAAACCTTGATTTTTGCTGTGGGGCTTTATTTTTAGAGCATTGTCTTTGCATATGGGTATAGTCTAATTTTTTTATCCCCTATGTTACACAGTAACTCATTGTACACATATGATATTATACAAATCCTTTCATTATTATAAGAAAGTTTAAGCAACATCTATCTTAAAATAAGTTTCTCTTACCTTGCACACCTTGGGAGTGTTTTAGAAGCCTTGCTGTTCTCCCTGATGCTAGCACAATCTTTTTTTAGATAGGCAAATTAGACTTCATTACCTTCTCCTTACCAGGAATCTTAGATCTGGGGCCATGTTTTATGAACTATGGGACCATTTGGTGACTTATCTAGAAAGACAAAGAGACACATTCTAACTATTTGCCAGTGGTCCTTGAACTAGGTTACATTTATGTTTTAATGCACCTCACCATTAGATGGTAGTATAGTAATAGGCATAGTAGTTGGGGGCAGAGGAACAATCTCTTCACCCATTTAAATACGCTCAGAGAGGTCTTGGTTGGTCTAGTAGAGCCATCAGGTCCTGGGCAGCCCCAACAGGGTAGGTCTGGGCGTGGGACCTCTGTCCTAAATAAGAATCCATGGAAAGCCACCCTGGTAACAGAACTTACTTTTAGCTCTGTTAGCTTTGGATCAAGGATAATTATCATTTAAGCCTAAGAATACTTGATTGGAGTTGAAAGTTGTTCAGAGACTCCTTAGCAGAGCTTTCAGCTTCTCTGCTTTTCTAAATTCGGATGCTATCATATATAATTTATCATTACTCTCTGATAGAGCTGTCATTTTTCCAACATCAAATCCAATGCATTTCTTTACATTAGAATATAATTTTCAATCCCTCATGTCTCTGTGTTCCTAAACTGGTATTTTGAAAAGAAGCAAGTTTAGTGTTTGACAGCTTCTCTCCTCGGTCACTTGTGACCTGGGGCAGAAAGAAATGGCTCTTCTCAGGTTCTGTCCTTCCTCTGTTTCAAGAGTCCTCTGCCCTTTGACACTGGTGTTTTCCTGTCTTCTGCAGTGAGTTATAAGGTGTCAAGATCAGGATTCTGTGCCCAAGGGGATGAAGGAAACCAGGTTAAGGGGACTTCCAAGGAAATTTAAACATTTTTAAGAATGGCAAGTTTGGCTTAATTTCCAACATAATTGAAAGACTCTCTAATAGTATTAGAAAGCTAATGGGGCTATCCATGGCTAGTAGAGAAAGAAAACATCCAATTAGACCTAGTTTCAGGAAAGATAAAGAGTCCAAGAAGAAAACAAACTGGGAGAAATGAGAAAACAGAGTGAATTTGATTTGTAAAGGTTTTCTTTGCTTCAGAATCAAGGTGGTAAGAGAGATTTGCAAATTTACCAGGGTAGGGCTCAGTGTCCTCAGCCCCAGAACCTGATGCTCCTTTAGGAACCTGACCTTAACCATCATTCATTCATTAGGTCATTGCCACAGCTATTTCACTGTTGAAATTTAGGTTTTTCTCTAATGGCATGCCCTCTCCAGGGAATATTGTAATTGTCACAGCCAGGAGCTGACCCTCCACACCCTGAGCCTGGGCACTGACTAACTCCCCTGCCCCCACCACCTCTGAGTCTGGCCCATCCTCACACCATGGGAAAAGATGTCAAGCCGGATGACTGCACACCTACCAGGGGCAGACTGCCAAGGTCCTCCTGGCCTTTCCACCTCCCAAGAAGGCTTCCACCATCCCCCATTGCTACCCAAGCCCCTCTGTTCCCTTCTAATGTGAATGGCCTTCATGATCCTCAATTCTGCAGCCTTCAAAGGTCAGAAGGTTGAGCACAGATCAGGGACCATGAAGGCCACATTGCTTGTGGGGCCAGAGTGCACCTCTCTGCTCCTGGGGCCTTAGGAAGGCATGTGGGAGATGAGATTCCTCCAGGCCTGAGAAGGGGGTGACCCAGCCTGGTGGGCCACTCTGCACCTGCTCCAACCTGCACAGCCACTGCAAGGAGCCCTCCCTCCTCTATCCCATCTGTTAGCAAACTACTTTTCCTAGAAAGTGCTTCCTCAGGCCCTGAGAACTCAATTGTCCGTTCCCTCCGGCACATCTTTGCTGGCCACTTCCAAGGATATTCCTACGTGGAGTGCAGGCTTCACTTGCCTGCCCTCTTCTTTGTCATGGTTCTAACTGGGAGCTTTATCTTCCAGCCATGTCACGTGAGAGCTCCAGATATAAACCATATATAACAAGCAGATGCAGGTAACTATTTAAAGCCATCCTTGGATGGAGAGATGGGAGAAAGGTCTAATATGTAACACTTGCTCATTTCCATGGTGTAAATATTCTCACCATGGCTGATTTCAAGCTACTCATATGATATCACAGAACATGGTGATTGGGTTTCCAAAGGTGATTGCAACAGCTGTCAGAGCAGATGGACCAGCCTTGCACACCACTGATGGCATGCATTTCCAGAACTTCCTGTCAGAGCCTGTCCTAATCCTGACACTACTTCTGTGAGGTAAGAAGGGCAGATACTATTCTCATTTTTATAGATGACAACTCTTATGTGTCCACACAGGTGGTTGGTTGAATAGTATGTTCATTTTGGGCATGTACGTGACAGACCATACATGCTTTTCAAATGAAATACCTCAACACTGTTTTATACAACCCTTGAAAGCCCCCATCCATGAAGGAATAGAGAAGGATCAAGAAAATGGAGAGAGGAGAATGTGTGAGGAAAGTTATGATTGACAGCCCTCCATAAGAGCTTTGGGGCTGGGAGTATTGCTTCCTTCACATCAGGTTTCAAGAGGAGAACCAGTCTGAGACCTGCTTTGGGGAACTCCTGTGGAGGCTACAGCTGCTGCGGCCAGGGGAATAGGTTGCTGTTGTTCAGTCACAAAGTCATGTCTGACTCTTTGTGACCCCATGGACTGTAGCATGCCAGGCCTCCTGGTCCACCACTTTCTCCCAGAGTTTGCTCAAACTCATACCCAGCTATCTCGTCCTCTGTTGTCCCCTTCTCCTCTTGCCCTCAATCTTTCCCAGCATCAGGGTCTTTTCTAATGAGCCAGCTCTTCGCATCAGGTGGCCAAAGTATTAGAGCTTCAGCTTCAGCATCAGTCTTTTCAGTGAGTATTCAGGGTTGATTTCCTCTGGGATTGACTGGTTTGATCCCCAAGGGACTCCCAAGAGTCTTCTCCAGCACCACAATACAAAAGCATCAATTCTTTGGCACTCTCTTTATGGTCCAACTTTCACATCCATCCATGATTGCTGGAAAAAAACATAGCTTTGACTATACAGACCTTTGTCAGCAAAGTGATCTCTCTGCTTTTTAATATGCTGTCTAGATTTGTCATAGCTTTCCTTCCAAGGAGCAAATGTCTTTTAATTTCGTGGCTGCAGTCACTGCCTGCAGTGATTTTGGAGCCCGAGAAAATAAAGTCTATCACTGTTTCCACTTTTCCCCCATCTATTTGTCATGAAGTGATGGGACCAGATGCTGTGTTCTTCATTTTTTGAATGTTGATTCAGCCAGCTTTTTCACTCTCCTCTTTCACCTTCATCAAGAGGCCCTTTAGTTCCTCTTTACTTTCTGCCATAAAGGTGGTGTTATCTGCATATCTGAGGTTCTTGATATTTCTCCTGCCCATCTTGATTCTAGCTTGTGACTCATCCAGCCCAGAGAGAGAGAGAAAAAAATAGGGCTTCATTTAAGAAAGAACTGCCCAAGAAACACACACATATGAAGTATAAATAAATAAAAGATTTTTTAAAAAAGGAAAGAACTGTTCTTTCACAAAAAACAAGGATCAGCGAACGTGGGCCTCATGATGGAGAGAGCAGACCAAAGACATTTGAAATGAGTTGGCCTGAGAAGGTGAGGGGGTGAGGCGATCATCACAGGGAGAATTTGTGTGGGAGGAGCAGCAGGCAGAATGAGGCATCAGGGTGCCAACATGAGACTGAAACAAAAGTCAGACCTACAGAAGAGAGTCCTCTTCACCATCTGCCAGGGCCTCAGAGAGCCTGCTAAGAGCTGTGCTGTCCCCTGACCTCTGCTCCTACCTACAGGCTGGGCGTGGAAAGGGCTATGAAGCCCCACCTTGAAATGAATATCACTATGTTAATATTCTGGCTACTTGGCTCAGACACCTAATTTCTGAAATGAAACTGTGTTTTGTGATTTAAACATCTGTCCATAGAATGATCCAGTATCTCAGCATGAACATAAAAATTCTGGAGTCCACAGAGTTTAGTCTAATGGCAGGAAAGAGCTCATGGAATATATTTTGAAGGAGCAGTGGACGACAAAAACTTGCTTCTGGATCCCATCTCCTGAGTGGTACTGATCACATGTGTGGATTTGGTGGTAAGCTGTAAGCACAAAGCCTCTGGGGCCATTGATCCGCAGGGTTCCTGGGGGTGGGCCCTGTGGTTGCAGAGCCACCTGCAAGGTGTGGGGGCCAGCTGAAGCCCACTGTGAACTGTGGTAAAGGCTGAGTTAAGAAATGCATCTGTCAATAAAATGATACTTCTGCAGACAGAGTTATTGTCTGAGTCAGAATTCTGTGGGACAGTCTCACTCCCATTTATAGTTTCCCAGCCCCTTCCATGACTCATGAAGGGTGGGAATTGTATGCCCACCCCACTCACACACAGTCCTCTTGAGAAGCCAATACTAAAATCTACCATGCTAACTGAACTTCATCTTGGGATGTTTCACGGAGTTATAACTGTGAAAAATAGCTGTGCTTGCAGGTGGATACCGGTTCTGGTTTGGGAGAATTTGACCCCAGGGACACATGTCCAGCTCCTTAGAGAGAGAGAGTCTTGATAAAAAATATTAGTGGAAAGCCGAATGAACATGCGAAATCCTTATACTCCTGCCAAGTCTGCAGCTCCAGAAACCTTTGATTCTGTGTCTTGTCAGCAGCACAGTCTAAGAGCCAGAATTTTTGCTCTCCAGGCGATGTTTGCACTGTGTGTGTGTGTGTGTGTGTGTGGCTGTTGTGTGAGCTGCCACTGCGGCTGCCACCTCGGACTGCAGCTGGTGTTGATGGCGCAGAAGCGCTGAGTCACTGGCTGTTTGCTTGCCCTTACATCACGTTCCATTGTCCTTTCTTCCTTTCCAGGGTTTTAAGGGCTTTTTCAGTGGTTTTGTTCTGTTTTAGCCTCCGGCCTATCCCTGTTAGGAAGAAGGGGTGTAAAAATGGAGAGGCTGCTGAGGTTTCTGAACAAAGCCATCCACAGGGATGGTCCATCCCCATGGGCTGCAGCACTCAGGGCACTCAGATCCCGCTTGGAGGCACCCAGTAGGCAGGGTAGGCGGCCAGGGTGTGGGGCTGGGCCCCAGCGAGGCCAGGGTGCCCCAGGGTGGGCTCCGGCTCATTTTTCTGGAGCTCTCCCTGCTGTGCTGGTTTGAACTGGAGCTGATGGCTTTAACAATCTCTTTATGCATTCTGAATCCAACGTTCCTCATGCCCTGTTTTAGCACGAGTGTAACAGGTGGTGCTAATTATCTGTGTGACATAAATTCTTGGAGAGCTGGCCTCTGGAGAGTGCTAGAGAATTTGTTTAAATGACCATTTTGACCCAACAAGCTTGTCACTTTATTAACATTTTTTTGGTTGTAAAAATACCTATTTATCATGGAAAAATTGGGGGAAATCCAGAAAAGTATAATGGATGAAATAAAAATTATTCATCACCCAGGAATGACCACATTTTGATGTATATTTTCCCAATATTTTTTTCTATATATCAATTGATATGCACACAAAGTTTACATAATTGGGCCCACGTTGCACATCTTACTTGAACTGAAAAATATTCTGTGCATATGCTCTTATATCCTTAAATCACGTTCTGGAAGTGCCACAAACTAGTTGCAGCCTGAATAAAGAGATATAGCTCCATTTCATCCACTGTCATTTCATTTTTTATTTCTAGAATGTTTCTCTTGCCAAGATAACCTCATCCAGAGGTCCCATCCTTCCCTCCCACTTCCACAAGGTCTGTAAAGCATTTTCTCAGGTAACTATCTCACACCATCTCTTCTTCTTTTGCCTTCTGAGGACCCTTAACATGCATCTCTATCTTGGTCAAAGGTTCTCAAACTTGAAGGCACCATCAAAATCACCTGGAAGGCTCAAAAAAGAGCACTGGGCTTCAGCACCAGAATTTCAGGTTGGTAGGGATGGCTGGGGGGTGGGAGGATCCTGGGGGATGGGGCCTCTGTTAGTTCACCACTGAGCCAGATGATATGGGAAGATGGAGGGACAGTTTGATTACTCCAAGCCCTCTCCCGCCATTCCTTGGCTCCTTGTCCTTTTCCCTTTGAGCCTTCATCCTGCTTCCAATGCCTTGCTTTATTTCGTATCTATATTTTTGGCTGTGTTGGGTCTACATTGCTGCATGTAAGCTTTCTCTAGTTGTGGCGAGCAGGGGCTACTTTGCAGTTGCGGTACAGGAGCTGTACTTGCCTGGGCTCTGTAACTGTGGCCCATGGGCTTAGTTGCCTGCAGCAAGTGGAATCTTCCCAGACCAGGGATTGAACCTCTGTCCCCTTCATTTGCAGGCTGACTTCTACCCACTGTACCAGCAGGGAAGTCCCCAAAGACTTGGTTTTAACTTGTGTTGATCCCTCGTGGTGTCACCTGTACTTACAGAGGACAGAGCTACTTTCTTAAGGGAGGATTGGAACTGAAGGCTTTGGAGAGGCCCCTCAGTACCTGAGAGTGGCGCATCACATTCTCCTAAAGAGCTGGCTCAACAGGAAATGCACAAATGCCCAGACTGCTTGTCCAAGGAAATGACACATTATCCTCTTCCCAACATCTGGTAATTCCTGAAAGACAGTCAGGCCCTGATAATACTGTTGGCTCACTAGCTGCCTCTGTCTTCTTTCCCGAGGGGAGGTGGGGGCAGGCAACTAAGGAGGAGAGAGTCTATTTTTAGTGTCAGCCTGAGAGGATGCCTTGAGGAGGGGGCGAAGGGTCAGCGGCACCACTGTTCTGTTCGCTGAGCCAGGAATGCAGGCTTCCTTCCTGTCCGGCCCTGAGCAACAGTCTCTTTCTGCAGTTTTAAATCTTGCAAGGAGAACTGAAGAGATTTAAACAGGCCATGCCCATCCAGAATGGCTGGACGGGAGGGCAGATGAACTGTTGGTGCAGGGAGAGAAGATTGGCAGGACACTGGGGGTTGGGGTTCCAGCAAAGGGGAGCAGAGCTGTGCCCCATCAGGAGGCTGTCACACTGCACCAGAGTGGCTCAGAGGGGCTCAGAAGCTTCTGGGTGCTCCTCAGCTGGGAAATGCACACATTCTTTCAGCCCCAAGTCATCCTCTGGAAGCAAAATGCAACATACAGAAGGACCGGGAGAGGTGTGAGAGGGATGCCTGGTTTCCCCAGGTAACTAATTTCACACAGGTAAAAAAAGCGGGAGTCAAGTTTGAACTCAGTCAGAGAGCCGAGGGATTGGGGGGGGGGTCTCCAGCCTGACCCCTACTCAGCATCTAGGCCGATGGCACAACCTCAAGTGGAGGCCTGAGAGGAGCTGTTAAATTAGCACAGGACTGGGGAGGGGGTGGCGATGGTGGGGAGGGCACCTCTGCCTCTGGAGCTGAGGGCATTGGTTGTGCCAGCTTTGTTTTGTTCCAGCCAGGGCACTCTGGGGAAGGCATCCTGGGAATTCGGCCGGCAAACAGAAAGGGCATTTCCTTGTGTGGGTTTCCTGTTTAGGTCTGTGTAGAAACCCGAAGGATTGCTTGGCCTCATAAATCCTCCAGACATTACTGATGTAGATTCTCTGGCCAGATGCCGTGGGAAAAGTGCACAAAAATAGATGAAGGGAGGAAAGCACATTGACTCTCAGGCTTCTGGGTGGGTTTCTGGCTTCATATTTTTGGATCTATAAATGGAGGGGGTTGGGTTAGAAGAGAGTCTCATCAAGGTCCCCTCCAGCTCTGACGTTCAGATTCTGTTTCCCTCTCAAGGGTCACCCGCAGCTTGAGTTGTCTAGCTTGGTGTCGGGGGTCTTGCCTGGTGGCTTACCGAACAGAAGCAGGATAAAAGCTTTAGGCGAAAAAATTAGGAAGTTGTCCTAGAATATATTTCAGGCTCCTTCACAAAAGAATAAAGGTACTTTTGAACTTTGGTAATTCCCAGACTTTCCTAAACATTTAGTTTATTCCTAAAGTGACAGACACCAGACTCAGGAATACTGCAGAGTCTTGGGGCTGGTTTTGGCACCAGGCGAGGTCACTGAGCTGACCCCAAGGTGGTAAATAAGGTGTGTGTTAGGAGACAGCACCCATCTCAAGATTCTTTTTTACTTCCTGCTCACCTCAACTCCTGCAAATGTCAAATGGACATTCAAACTTGTTGGATTAATGGAAGAAGCCACTTTTGCATACTTACTCTGCCCCTGGAAACTACAGCCTCTGTGGACTCGGAGTCCAACCAGACGTTAGGTTGGCTGGGAAAGAGATGAGACAAGAGCAGGATTTCTCACTGAAGTTTCTTCTGTCAATCACGCTTTCTTCTGGTGAGGACATTCTCATTTCCTAAACTATACTTCTTGGGTTCTTCATTTTCCCATTTATCCTTGTTTGCATTATTAAAAAAAAATTTGTTTGGTCATATGGAACTGTGCTTTTTAGGGGGTAGGTACTAAAATGATATTGAGCAACATGAAGCTAATCTCCTTAGTCTAGCGGTGCAGTGTTCTAGTCTAATAGGTTAATTGGATTTTCTACTTAAATGTGGATAAACTCATTTACGCAGCAACATTTCCCAAGATAAGATTGTTCCCTTAGAATTCACCATTGCTCTATTCTCAGTTCTCAGCTATGGATTTGATGTTGGCCTATAAACTTTATTCCCTAGAACATGTTCTTGCTGCTGCTGCTGCTGCTACTAAGTCACTTCAATCGTGTCCAACTCTGTGCGACGCCATAGAGGGCAGCCCACCAGGCTCCCCTGTCCCTGGGATTCTCCAGGCAAGAACACTGGAGTGGGTTGCCATTTCCTTCTCCAATGCATGAAAGTGAAAAGTGAAAGTGAAGTCGCTCAGTTGTGTCTGACTCTTAGCGACCCCATGGACTGCAGCCCACCAGGCTCCTCCATCCATGGGATTTTCCAGGCAAGAGTACTGGAGTGGGGTGCCATCTTACAGGTAAATAAATCAGCAAAGAAATTTTACTTCCAAGATCTCATTCTGTCATTTCTTTTCCAAAGTTTGCTTATATGTATCTGAAATACATTCTCCATTTTCCTGACTGATCCTGGACTGGTGTTTCAATAATGAAGTGGAAGGAAGGTAAAACAATATGAAGATCTAACCTTTCTGGGTCAGTACTCCTTAGAACACTGGTCCTGGGAAATGTGTTTTCAAAGGGGAATTCCATGGTCACATATGTTTGGGAAATGCTGCTCTCTTTAAGACTCACACTGCAGGGACTTCCCTGGTGGTCCAGCGGCTAAAGCTCCGAGCTCCCAATGCAGGGGGCCAGGGTTCAATCCCTGGTCAGGAATCAAGGTCCTGCATGCCCCAACTAAGACCCAGTGCAGCCAAAAAAGAAAAAGAAAGCAAAAGAATCACACTGTACCCTAATGTGTTAGAAGCTCTAAAAATTCATGCAATAAAGCAATGTGTTCAACTTTAACTCAGCCTTTCCCAAACTTACCTGATCGAGGACATTTCCTTTCCTATTATTTCTATAGCAGCTGTCTCATGTGTTCCGTGGGACACATTTTGAAAAATGCTTCCTTCAACCAAATAATAGAGTTCTCTGTCCTGCATTTAGCAGCTGGGAATATGTCTCTCTATCTTCTATTATTTATCTATCTTCCATTTACTATCTACTATCTATCTATCGATGTATAATGGAAATGTTCTTTTCCACATTTGTTTTTGTTTTTGTTTTGGCCTTGTGACTCGAAGGATCTTACTTCCCCCACCAGGGGTCAAATCCATGCTCTCAGCAGTGAAAGCATGCTTTCCTAGTCACTGGACCACCAGGTAAATTTCCAACTTTTTTCCAAATTTTAATAAGCATAGACTAGGATGTTCATAGCTATGAAAACATTTTGATAGAAAAAAATACTAGAAAGACATACCAAAACTTCAACTGTGGCCCTTGGTGGCCAGTAGAATGACAGGTAATTTTTTTTCCCTTCTTTCACATTCTTCTACAGTGAACATGAATTCATTCTATATTTGGGGTGAAAAGCAAAATATACTTCATTTTTTAAGAAAAGAATCAACATACAAAGTTCTTTCCATTTGTTCTTAAAGTGACCGTACCTCTCTGCAGAGATGTCAGATGAACATCCTCCATCCCCAGTCAGTTCTCCTAGTTTTTTGGGGGCTCTGTGGCATTTGTCTTCTAAGGTCCCATGTACCTGTCCTTTGGAGTTCAAACAGCTCCTTCTGATTTAAGATGAAGCAAAGCAGTTCACATGATTGGAAGGCTGACCAAGAGATGGAAATGATCCAGTCAAGCCTGCCATACTCATTTGTTGTTGGACCACGTGTCCATGAAGAAGAGATTGGCATATTGGTCAGAATTCTTGTTTGCAACCCACGAAAATCTCTTCTAGTTGACTGGAGCAGAAGACAAATTTACTGGAGGAATACGTGCAGCTCAGAGAATCAGTGGGAAGGCTAGAGAATTCAGCTATGGAAATGAGTAAAACTCAAGCGAGGCAAACGCAGATGAAGAAAACAAACATATGGATACCAAGGGGGCTGGGTGGGCAGTTGGGAGGATTGGGATTGACGCAGATATACTATTGATACTATGTATAAAATAGATAGCCAATGAGAACACTGTGTAGCACAGGGAACTCTGCTTCTTGCACTGTGGTGGCCTGAATGGGGAGGAAATCCAAAAAAAGAGGAGTATGTGTATATGTATGGCTGATTCATTTTGCTATACAGTAGAAACCAACACAACATGTAAAACACTATACACCAAAAAAATTAATTAAAAAGAAATCAAAGGAGGCAAGACACAGCTGAGATCTTGCTGCCACATGGGTAATCTACATAAAATGCTACCTCTGGGGCTATCGGGCTCTGCCACCCCTGGGTGTTTGTCACCATGCTGCTGGACACTCAAACCCAGCTCTGCCCCTGCCAAAGACCACTGCCTCCCCGTAGACTGCATGTCCCGGATGGGACCTTGCATCTGCCGAGCCCAGGTGAGACCCTAGTTTCCTCATTGTGTGCATAGAGACTCTCTGCCTTCTTTGGCTTCTAAAGTAGGAAGTAGAGTCTTGTATTTCCTCTCCTCTGGAGTTCTTCCCAGGTGGGTAGGATGCTTAAAGGCTGGGTAGCCAGAATGACAAATAGGCATATGTACTCTGTCAGAGGGGCTGCTAGGATGATGCCGGGGGCAAATTGAGGCCAGTCGTGGTCAGAGGAGAACTCACCCTCCCACAGCTACCTAATGCAAGCTTTCCTTGCTTTTTTGAAATATTTTTACAAATTTACTTTATTTTTTGAGTGCGCTGGGTCTTCACCGTGGTTCACAGGCTCTTTGCTTCTGCACATGGGCTTTCTCTAGTTCCAGAGAGCTGGGGCTTCTCTGCAGTTGTGGAGAACAGGCACCAGGGCACACAGGCTTCAGTAGTTGAGGCGCAGAGGATTAGCTGCTCCGCGGCATGTGGGATCTTAGTTCCCTGACCAGGGATGGGTCCTGTGCCCCCTGCATTGGTGGGTGGGTTCTTACCCCCTGGACCACCAGGGAAGTCCTGCAAGCTTTCCTATCAAACTGGGCTCCTACAATGGGAAAACTTCCACTCGGTTTCTTGATCAGTTGGTAGAAAAATCTGCCCCTCTAAATAACTGACCTCTCCTAATAAAAACCACACTAAATAATAAAATAAGAATAACCATTTTCCAGTAGAACCAGGAGGTTAATGTGAGATGTCCAGGTGGCTGGGAGGGCTAAAATTTGTGGCTTACTCTGTGTGTCAGGCACATGCATTGTCTGTACCACACTGACCAAGAGAAGTGAAGGAGTACAAGGTGTCAGAAGAATTTTTTTTTCCTCTGAAGAACTTTCAGCATAAGGAAGCTGACTGATTAAATGTAATAGGTTGATATTACCTCAGAGAAAGGCCCTGTACATAGAGGGAATGAGAAAGGAGTGGAAAGTGTAAACAGGGATCTTTTATTGACTTCCTTATTTGAGAATGTTACTTTCTGTGTGCGACGGTCCAAACATTGGAATTGAGCACAAAGACCAAAAGATGAGTTCCTGGGGCAGAATTCCTGTGGCTCTGACTGCTGTGAAATTCTTCAGTGTCGGACACAGACTCCATATTGGACTGTATAAGACAAAACTGATGGGGTTGACCACTTCAGAGTTTGGAGTCTTAAGAGTGGAACTAGAAATCAGTGATTAAAAGATGAGAAAAATCCCTTTGTTCTTGAACTGATATGGATATGCTTCTTATTATTATGGTGGGTCAGCATGTGCCAGAAGAAGGGTGACATCTTTAAACCTCAAAACTTGTGTAAGACATCCCGGTAAGCTTTCATTTGATGAAACTCAAAAAATGCTACAGCCACTTAACTCTGATGTGTTCAAGTGTCTCTATAGTGGAAATAGTTAACTTGCATTTGTAATAGTAACAAATTGCTCACATTAAAATCTTACTAGTATGTATACATATAGCTAATTCACTCTCTTGTACAACATTGTAAAGCAACTATACCTCAATTAAAATAAATTTTATTTGTAGCAAATGCTTTGTTTCATTGAAGCCTTTCTTTGTTGAGAGAACAATGTGGTTAAAATGTAGCCCTTCTGGACCTTAATATTAAGATCTTTGGAAATGGAGTTCTTATGAGAGGTTAGGGTAGCTGTGGTTTCTTGTAGTATTTCTTCCAGGGAGGTCCTCAGGATTTGGGGAGAACTTGACAATTTAAAATTTTATGTTTTCATAGAGCATAACTTTGTTTCTCCAACTAGGTTCTGTAAGACATTTTTCTCTTAATGAGATTTCAGAGTAATAATGAAATTTGAGGAATGCTGGTATAGTGGAAAGGACATGGGCTTTGAAATCACATCGATCCATGTTCAAACTCTGTCTCTACAGTTTATTCACTGCGATACCTTAGACAAGTTACCTGGCCTCTCTGAGCCTCACTTTTCTCATCTGTAAAATGGTGACAATAGCTACTAATCTTGTCATAAAGAGTGCATAGAAATTATTTAACATATAATAGGGGCTCAATAAAAATTATCTCCCATCTTTTTGCCTATTTTACTCCTTCTCCAAAGAAAGGAGAGAATGGTTATTCTGTCTTCATGAAGGAAAGTAACGAGAAACTCAACTGAGATATTTAGCAAGTTTGTACTGGAAACCCAGTGATTGAGATAGTGATGGTGTGGTTGGCTGAATAATGTCCCCCTCCCCCACCTTAAAAAAAAATTGCCATGAGCCAACGTCTGTAACCTGTGAATATTGCCTTCTATGGCAAAACGGACTTTACAGATCTTCAGATGGGGAGAGTTTTCTGACTATCCAGGTGGGTCCTAAATGCAATCATGAGCATCATCATTAAAGGCAGGCAGAGGGAGATTTGACAATAGACAGAAGAGAATGAGGCAATGTGACCAGGGAAGCAGAGATTGGAGTGATACTGCCATGAGTCAATGAATGCCAGCAGCCACAAGAACCTGGAAGAAGAGGCCAGGAATAGATTCTCCACTAGAGCTTCAGGAGAAAGTGCTGCTGACCCAACACCCTGATTTCAGCCCAGAGAGACTAATTCAAGCTTCTGGCCTCCAGAACTGTGAGAGAAATTAGATTTCTGTTGTTTTGAGCCACCAAGTTGGTGGCACTTTGTCACAGCAGCAACGAGAAACTAATACAGCTGGTTGGCACGACTGCAGATTGAATACGATGGACATGGGATGTAAATGAACTGTGCTCCCCAGCAGAAACGTAAGACTCCCAAGCAAACCTTTCAGTTCTTTTGCCTAGTTCTTGACTGCAAGGTCAACAGTTATGTAGAAGAGAAAATGCTTTTTAAAATGTAGCATTTTTCACACTGAGGGTTGAGACCTTCCTGGGCTGTGAACAGCATATTTTTTTAAAAAGTCAATTTGGGGAGATGAAAAGCCTGACACCTGATGCTCTTGCCTCTGTAAACCACATGCCTTCCCACCTTCCCACGCAGAGCCCCCACACTTGTGGGGGGCTTTTCTTTCTTTCAGTCTCTCTCTCTCCTGCTCAGTGCGGTCAGGCGCCCTGGTGTGTGTTCCCACGGCCCCTCGTGCTTCCTTTCTTGAGGTCCTCGTCACCACGCGGCAGAGGCTGCCCATTTGTTCAGCAAGTCTCCTGAGAGTCCTACTGTGTGTCAGGTGCTGTGCTGGTTGTTGGTCCTGAGTGCTTGTCTGTCTACCCACTGGATGCCCATTTCTCTGAGGAACAGTGTTTAACGGGTCTGTATTGGAGACCCCGTGATTCAGATAGTGATGGTGTGGCAGGCTGGATAATGCCTGGCACACTAAAAGAGATTCAGTAGGATTACACGCTCTGGTTGTAGATTTTAGAATTGTTCTTAGGACTTCCCTGGTGGGCCAGTGGCTAACACTTGGCACTCACAATGCAAGGGGCCTGGGTTCAATCGATGGTCAGGGAACTGTATCCCACATGCCACAACTAAGAGTTCTCAAGCTGCAACTATTAAGAAAAGATCCTGCGTGGCACAATGAAGACCCTGTGTTCTACAGCTAAGACCCAGCACAGCCAAATAAATAATTTTTTTAAATTATTCTTTTGAACAAATTCAAATGGTGCCAGGGGGTGGGGGGAAGGTCATCTGGTTTGATTCTACTAACTGTGGACAAGATATTGCTCTGTGGGCATAGACTTGATGAGTATAGGCTTTCTAGAGGCATGATCATAGAAATCCTCAAACTGGGGTTTCACATTATGGTAACCCCTCGGTACAAATGGACACAGTTTTTTCTCCTCTCCAGGTCACCCCTTGCTACGGTACCCTCACCATTTTAGAGGGGGAACCACATGACTGATAAAGAAGTGGAAGAAGGTGGTCCTAACTGCAGGACCAGGTGGAGAAGATAGACAAAAATGTCTCTGTCATTCAGAAGTTTTTAAAAGAAGAGGATGCCTCATTTTCTCAACTTAGGCTCTTTTACCATTTTATTGTAATATGATCATAACCTTAAACATCAAAATGAGCTTATATTCATCAGTATCTTAGGTAAAAACCACACATGTAAAATATAGATGGTGGTATCACAGCTAACTCTATATAATTATACCTTTGCATGTAAACTTTCTTTCTAGGCTTTCAAAGCACACGATACACATTATCTGATTGTTTTCCCCAACACCTTTGCCAGCAAGGTACGGAACAGGTATTGTTACAGTCTTCTTCTCACATTTATGTTGATAGCTTTCCTGGGAATTATTTGTCCAAAGTCCCACTGGCAATAAGAACAACCAGAAAGAAAATGACTGGTGTTTTGATTTAAAAAACAGAACTTCCTGTTGAGGCAACTTCAGGTCACAGTGCTGGAATATTTCTAATTTCAGGCATTCCTGAAGCAAGGGAGCATAAAGCATTAGCTATTTCCCTTTATTGTGGGTGTATAGGGAATGAGGTAACAGATAATTTAATTAAATCAATTTAATGCTTGGTATTCTGTGTTCAGTGTCTACAGGGAGCTTCTGCATTTGTTTCCCTTCCATGATTGTAGTGGCATCACCAAGCACAGTTCAATAAAATAGGACTAGCAACAGACTCTGGAATATAAATGGACTGTTGAGAGTCCCTTGGACAGCAAGGAGATCAAACCAATCAATCCTAAAGGAAATCAGTCCTGAATATTCACTGGAAGGACTGATAATGAAATTGAAGCTCCAATACTTTGGCCACCTGATGTGAAGAGCCAACTCACTGGAAAGGGCCCTGATGCTGGGAAAGATTGAAGGCAGGAGGAGAAGGGGATGACAGAGGATGAAATAGTTGGATGGCATCACTGATTCAATGGACATGAGTTTGAGCAAACTCTGGGAGACAGTGAAGGACAGGGAAGCCTGGCATGCTGCAGTCCGTGGGGTCACAAAGAGTCAGACGTGACTTAGTGACTTAACAACAAATACAGTTTTTTGCTATTAAAAGCAATTCTGCTATAGTGATGAAAACATTTAGAGTTAGAAATGAGTGATTTAGAGTAAAACTCTTAATCTGAGTCTTTATCTCTCTTTTTTTGTCTGCAAAACGGGCACAAAAATATTTACTCTAACCAATGGCTTTCCCTGGTGGCTCAGCGGTAAAGAATCTGCCTGCAGTGCAGGAGATGAGGGTTTGATCCCTGGGTCGTAAGATCCCCTGGAGGAGGAAATGGCAACCCATTCCAGTACTCTTGCCTGGAAAGTTCCATGGACAGAGGAGCCTAGCCAGCAACAGTCTATAGGGTGGCAAAGAGTCAGACACAGCTGAGCAACTGAGCATGTATACCCACATGAGAATAAAGAAAAAAGCTCATATTTGTAAAGTGCTTTATTAACAGTAAAATGCTATAATGAAGCTGATGGACCACTAAAATTATAGCCCCTAGTTCCGGTTATGTTTTCTGCCAATGGCGTCTATTTCCAATGGGTCAATGGCACAAGAAGCATGACTTTAAATCTGTAAATTATTATCTCCCTGGAAAATCAGAAGAAAAGAAAATGAAGAGGGGAAACGAGACCTGGGGCTATAGGTATATCAAAATTTAAAGAATGTGTCAAGTATGAACTCTAGTCTATGTGATGGAATTCAAGTATCTATACACTGTAGGGGGCAGGACACTTGAGAATAAGGCTTTCCTATGCCTCCTGGAATGTAGAGCCTTTGTTCAGGATCTACGAGGTAAAGCATTCCATAAGAAGTATTTGTTTGATTAATTGTAGCCAGAACTCAGCTGGGGGTAGGCCAGATTCCATCATGTAATGTTATTGCTTCTTCAACCAAGATACGTGCACGCTTGAGGCCAAGTGCAAACCCACAAGATTTGAACTCCTAACCTTTAAAATACAAGGCAGCTACTTGGCTACCAGGCATCCCCGTTCTTGTTTACCAGGACTGAGAGTTCTCATCAGACAGAGCTCCATTTATTCCATGACCCTCGCAGAATAACATTGAGAAACTCAAAGGAATATCCATTTTAAAATAGTGTCTGTGGAACCACAAGGATTCTAGAGGTCTGAATCAGCCCCTTACCTCATGGCAAAATTTACAGGCTTGCAGAGTTAAATGGAAATCAGATTGGAATGTATGGGTTCCTATTTTTCTGTAATGACACGTTGTGAGAAGAAGGAAGGCAATTTTCTTAGACATTCCTCTCAAACCAGTGCACTTGCAGTGGTTGTTTTTGGTTTATGAAACCATCCAAAGCAGACCCAGGGCCTGCTGTCCTCTCTGGGTGCAGGACTCTGGGCCACTTAGACCACTGATCCAGGGATTGTACTTAAAATCCGTAACCATACCTTGGGCTGGACGCGTGTTCACTTCTTCTCAAAGCCCTCAGAAAGTGGACTTATTAACTCATTCTTTCTCAGAAATAATTTAATGATAATATAAGAAAATAGATTCTCTAAAATACAATCTTACACTTTGGCTAACCACCCACAAGCTGAAAGAATTGTGTGAGGAAGGAACGAAGAAAGGAAAGAAATGTGTGTTTCTTACATCGGACGATGAAAAAATCCATGTACTATAACCTGAAAAGGAAAAATAAACATAGTCCATGAAAGCCTGTGGCTAAGAGGAATGAATATGTTCTTAAAAAAAAAAAGAAAAAATCCCCCAAAACGGAACTGTATTCTTTGCAGGTTTAGTGGCAAAACTTTGCCAAAATCTGATTTCTGGAAAATTTCCTCTAGACCTGGCTCCCATCAACGGGCTTGGCTGCAGGAGAAAGGCTTGGATGACTGTGGTTTGGAATGTGTGAATGTTAAAATCAGACATTGTTCCCTTTTCTTTTTCACAACAAGCCTTTGGTTTGGCTGTGTTCGTGCTGGGTTTTCCAGTGCTGCCTTGTTTCTTCTCTTGCTACAGGTTGGAACTATTGAGGAGTTCTTTTTTTAAATCAAATATGCATTTATTTATTTGGCCATGTCAGTTTTAGTTGCAGCATGTGGGTTCTTTGTTTCGGCAAGGACTCTAAGTGCCTGGGCTCAGTACTTACCCCAGAGCATGTGGGATCTTAGTTTCTCAACCAGGGACTGAACCTGCGTCCCCTACATTGGGAGGCGGATTCTTAACCACTGGACCTTCAGGAGAGGCCCTGAGGGGCTCTTCATATTGTATTTTCAGTTCATTGTCTCTTTTGACCATCACTATGCCCTTTCTCGCAATGCCCTTGAGAAGCTAATAGACACTATTGCATGCTGAAAACTGAGAGAGTGTAAAATGATTCATGCAAGCCACACAGCAAGTTGGAAGAAGGTTCTGAATTAGAACTTAGAATTTCCTTGTCCACCCAGGTCTGTCAACCTCATCCACTAGGCTCAGTTCTTCTAAGACATTGAGATCCCCTGGTGCATACTGATCCATAGATATAAAGTGAGACTTCAAACTAGTAGTACTATGCAGAGTGACTAGATATGAAATTTTATTGTTGATCAGTCACTTAGTCGTGTCCAACTCTTTGTAACCCCATGGACTATAGCCTGTAAGGCTCCTCTGTCCATGGGATTCCCCAGGCAAGAATATGGAATGGTTTGCCATTTCCTTTTCCAGGGGATCTTCCTGACCCAGGGATCAGACTCTCGTCTCCTGCATTTCAGGCAGATTCTTTAACCCCGAGCCACCAGGGAAACCCAGGTAGTCTGTGTAAGCTACCATATTATATAGCAGCTGTTTCCACTGAAAAAGCTGTTTCCAGGGAAAGGGCACATGCTGAAATCATTTTCACTGGATCTTCGAAGCAAGCAGATGTCTTTATGCTCTGGTGTTATATAGACCAGAATGTACATAGCTAGCACCAGAGAACACGAAGAATCTACTTAAAAGAGCAATGGTGGACTGAGAGACTGAGAATGTTCTGTAATTAGTATAAAATGCTTCCTGATATCAGGAAGTTTTGTTGATAGAGGAGGGCATGGGATGTGGGACAGTGTGGGATGCAGAAAAGGATCAGTAGATGAACAAGAACCAGGGATAATGGAAGGATCAGTAAGGACCAGGGCAGATATGTTTCCTTTGGTTATATTCATCTAGAATGAAACCCAGAGCCACACCACATACTAGCTTATTGCATGCATGTATTTGTCTAAGATACTTATTTATGGTTGTTTTATGATGTTGATGCATTTTACGCTCTTTCTGCTGATTTCAGATTTTGAAAAATCTAGATTAAAGCCATCTCTTCTTATATTAATAAATATTGATATTAGGTACTTTAGTTGAAGATGGCAGATTAAATGTATACATTAGCCTGCAGTCCCTTCTAAACTGTTCTAAAGTATAAACAGAAGGATTGGGGTTGAGAGGGGAAGGCAATAAACCATAATGACAGAGAGACTAGGACAAGAGAAAACAAAGACAAAGTTTGGGCTGCTAGAAAACACCTGGTCTAGTGACAGCTACTTGGAAAATTGGAGAATGCCGAGTTTATGACAGTGGCTGGGAAACTGAGAAGCGACCCAGTTTACACTCAAGAACCTGCAAAAGGCTGAGGAAGTGGGGGCTGGAGGTTCTTTTTGAAATGATATTGAAGCGGGGCTACAGTCAGAAGATTGGATAAAAGTCTACTTACAAAGCAGTTAGATGGATAAATGGATATATGAAATGTGATATATCCACACAGTGGAATACTATTTACCAAAGAAAGAAATGAAGTTCTGATTTAGTATAAAACAAGTGAGAACTTTGAAACATCATGCTAAGTGAGAGAAGCTAAGTACAAAGGACCACATACTGCCTGGCTCCATTTATATGAACCGCCTAGAATAGACTAATTTATAGAATTAGAAAGTAGATTAATGGTTGCCTAGGCAATGGCACCCCACTCCAGTACTTTTGCCTGGAGAATCCCAGGGATGGGGGAGCCTGGTGGGCTGCTGTCTATGGGGTTGCACAGAGTCGGACATGACTGAAGTGACTTAGCAGCAGCAGCAGAGCTAGTGGGAGGTAAAACTGGAGTTTTGTCTGATGGAAATGAATTTTGTTTGGTGGTAATAAAACATTTTAAGATTGTTCGTGGTGATGGATGCTCAACCCAGTGAATATAGTAAAAATCATTGAATTGTGCACTTTAATTGGATGAAATTATATGGTAAGTGAATTATATTTCAATAAGTCTGCTTTTAAAAAACAGATCAAAACAGTTTGATGTCCATATTATCTCTCCCACCCAGGAATGTTTTCTGAACCAGGGAACACCAGACATAATTGAGGATGGTGATACCATACTAAAACCAGAGGTATTAGGTGAAATTTTACTCACTGAATGTTGGTACCTGTATTACTTCATTTCTTAATCAGTTCCTGGTCTACTGGCAGCCAAGCTTAGGCTTTTCATCTAAGTAGAAAATTGGAAGTCTTCTCTGGGACATCTGTCCAGCCCTTGAGAAAAGATCTAATTATATTGACATAGGTGGGCCAAGGGGGTGTCCTTTAATGAAGTTACCTGGGAGATTGTGAAGGACAGGGAAGCCTGTTGTGCTGCGATCCATGGGGTCTCAAAGAGTTGGACATGACTTAGCGACTGAATGACAGCAACAATGGGAATCACTCTATTTAGAAGATATTTGCACAACTGGGGAAGAATTTGGAGATGACTCAGCCATAAGTACGTTAAAAAATAAACACATTTTAAAAACAAAACAAGACTATGTAAAATAAAATGTTTGGGAAAGAAAAAAATCAAGACAGTATACTACATTGCTTAGCTGTTAATCATATCATATAGTCAAAATAGTATAAACCCTAAATATAAAAATAGAATTTGTTGCAACTGTATTGTAGAATGAGAGCTGAGGAGAGAGTGGATATGAGATACAATACAGGGGGAGAACTGTGCAGGTGAGAGGGCACTAAACCCTCATCTTCCAATGGAAGAAGTTAATAGATAACGCCGGGAACTGAAAAATCAAAAAGTACCAATATACAAGTAGCTTTTAGAAATTTAGAAATAATTACTAGGAGAATCAGTTGCCAGCACTGTCACTGAGGCATAGGTAACAAGACTGGGTTCAAGAAAATGCTGATTTGAATAGCAATACTTATAGATTACTTGATTAAAAAAAATATGCAAGCATAACTTGGATAAACATAAAAATTAAAAGTCAACAATTAGAGCATGAACAACTGGGTTTTAAAAAATGGCTTGGTAACCTTAACAAGCACTTTACCAAAGAAGATATGTAGATGTCAAATAAGCACATGAACAAAATGCTCTACATCTTCTCAAAAGTCAAAGAGAAACGCCGGTCTAAAACACTGGTAACAGAGCACTACACACCTGTTAGAACTGCCAAGTCCAGAATATTGACACAAAATGCTGCTGAGTATATGGAGCAACAGGAAACCTCATTCATTGCTGGTGAGAACACAGAATGGTATGATCCCTTTGGAAGACAATTTGGCAATTTATTATAAAACTAAATATATTCTTACCAAAAAATCCAGCAATCACACTCCTTGGTATTGAAAACTTATGTGCATACGAAAACCTACACACAGAGGTTTATAGCAACTTTATTCATAATTGCTAAGACTTGGTTACAACTAAGATGTCCTTCGGTAGGTGAATGGATACATAAACAGTAATCAGGTCAGTTCAGTTCAGTTGCTCAGTCGTGTCCAACTCTTTGCGACCCCATGGACTGCAGCACGCCAGGCCTCCCTGTCCATCGCCAGCTCCCGGAGTTTACCCAAACTCACGTCCATTGAGTTGGTGATGCCATCCAACCATCTCATCCTCTGTCATCTCCTTCTCCTCCTGCCTTCAATCTTTCCCAGCATCAGGGTCTTTTAAATGACTCAGTTCTTTGTATCAGGTGGCCAAAGTATTGGAGTTTCATCTTCAGCATCAGTCCTTCCAATGAATATTCAGGACTGATTTCCTTTAGGATGGATGGGTTGGATCTCCTTGCAGTCCAAGGGATTCTCAAGAGTCTTCCCCAACACCACAGTTCAAAAGCATCAATTCTTTGGTGCTCCGCTTTCTTCACAGTCCAACTCTCATATCCATACATGACTACTGGAAAAACAATAGCCTTGACTAGACGGACCTTTATTGGTAAAGTAATATCTCTGCTTTTAAATATGCTGTCTAGGTTGATCATAAGTTATCTCCCAAGGAGAAAGCATCTTTTAATTTCATGGCTGCAGTCACCATCTGCAGTGATTTTGAAGCCCAGAAAATAGTCTCTCACTGTTTGCACTGTTTCCCCATCTATTTGCCATAAAGTGATGGGACCGGATGCCATGATCTTAGTTTTCTGACTGTTGAGTTTTAAGCCAACTTTTTCACTTTCCTCCTTCATTTTCATCAAGAGGCTCTTTAGTTCTTCTTCACTTTCTGCCATAAGTGTGTTGTCATCTGCATATCTGAGGTTATTGAGATTTCTCCTGGCAATCTTGTTTCCAGCTTGTGCTTCATCCAGCCCAGCATTTCTCACGATAGTAATAAATCCAGATGATGGAATACTATTCAGCACTGAAAAGAAATGAACTGGCCAGTATGATTTCAATTATATGACAGTTCTGGGAAATGGAAAACTATGGAGACAGAAAAAAGATCAATGGTGGCCAAGGGTTAAGTGAAGGGTGAGTAGGCAGAACATAGTGGATTTTTAGGACAGTGAGCTATTTATTTTGTATGATCTTATAATGGTGGGTACATGTCATTATGCAGTTTTACATTTGTCAAAACCCAAAGCATGTACACGGAGAAGGCAATGGCCCCAATCCAGTACTCTTGCCTGGAAAAGCCCATGGACTTAGGAGCCTGGTGGGTTGCAGTCCATGGGGTCGCTAAGAGTCAGAGATGACTGAGCGACTTCACTTTCACTTTTCAGTTTCATGCATTGGAGAAGGAAATGGCAACCCACTCCAGTGTTCTTGTCTGGAGAATCCCAGGGATGGGGGAGCCTAGTGGGCTGCTGTCTATGGGGTCGCACAGAGTCGGACACAACTGAAGCGACTTAGCAGCAGCAGCAGCAGCAGCAAAGCATGTACAAGAATAAACCCTAATGTAAACTATGGACTTTGGGTAATTATAATGTGTCAGTTTGGGCTTATCAGTTGTAAAAACTGTCCCATTCTGGTGGGGGATATTGATAATGGTAAAGGCTGTGTGTGGGGGGAGGTAAAGGGGGTATTATGGGAAATCTCTGTATGCTTTGCTCAGTTTTGCTGTGAAGCTAAAACTGTTCTAAAAAATAAAGTCCATTAAAAAGTAAATAAATAGGGGTGAATACAACTCCCATCCTAATGAAGTATAAGTTGCTGTTATTTAGTCGCTAAGTCATGTCCAATTCTTTTGTGACCCTATGGACTGTAGCCTGCCAGGCTCCTCTGTCCATGGAATTCTCCAGGCAAGAACACTGGAGTGGGCTGCCATTCCCTTCTCCAGGGGATCTTCCTGCCCAGGGATCAAACCCAGGTCTCCTGCACTGCAGGCAGGTTCTTTACCACCTGAACCACCACTTGTGGTCTAACCTCTATGCTAGACTCTCTTCTTTTAACACTTGTTTTCATAAAAGTAAATATACCTGGTGATGGTGTTGCTTTATTTTGCATTTTAATCATATTCAAGGAGGTTCATATATTTCCTTGGTTTGTTTTCTATGCTTTCTTTCCAGGAAATTCTCCCAACTTTATATTGTCATCAAAGGAACTGTGAGTTTTTTTCAGTCACAGCATTCTAGAAGCTTCAAAGGCAATAGCCACCCCAGTTGCCTCTTTGCATATGTCCAAAATGTATACCTTTAAAAGGTCCATCTGAAAATCTGATCTTGTGTTCATTCATTTACTTATTACTTTTTTTCAACAAATATCTATTGAGCACTCACTATGGGCTAGGCCTTAAGTATACAATGAGCGTAATAGATATGGTCCTTGTACTCATGTAGCTTACAGTTTAATGGGAGAAGACAGACATAAAACTGGCAAACAGTTCAATACTCAGAATTATGTGTGTTAAGACTCTTAAGCAACTTGTGGGGCCAAGTTGTGGTAGTGAGGAGGAGAGTGGTAGGAAATGAGGATGGAGAATTAAATGAAATCTGATCATGCAAGCCCTGTAGGCCATGTAAGGATGTTTCATTTTCTACTAAATGCAATGGAAAAAGCAATAAAGGTTTTAAAGATTTTTAAACAATCTCTCTACCCACTGTGTTGAGCACAGGAGGAAGGGACAAGAGAAGATGGGGTAGTGCTTTAGGAGTTCAGCTGCTGTAGTTCATTGGCAATGGTGAGAGCTTGGACATGGAGAGATACAGAGAGATTCGAGAAATATTTCAAAAGTGGTTTCAGTAGTATTTGGAATGGATTGCTTGTTATGAGCAAAGGGGAGGGAGCTTGCCTAGATGACGCCTAGGTTTGTGGTTTTAGAGAATGAACAGACGGTAGTTTCATCTACTTAGATAGGAAAGATGGGAGGAGGAAGGTTAAGAATTCAGTTTTTGGACAACTTAAGTTTGAGTTGCCACTGAGATATCTGAGTAGGCAGTTGGATATCAAGCTTGGATATCAAAGAAAAGGTCTGGGCTGGAGATAAAAATACGGGAGTTAACAGCATTTCGGTGATATTTAAAGCTATGGGACTGGATGAGATCACCCGGGGTGGGGGGCGGCGAATGTAGAGAGAAATGAACAACAGCTCCAGAAGGGCCGAGTGTCTCTAGTAATAGAAGCAGAGAGAAGGAGTTGCTGACAGTGATACTTATATTAACCTAAGCTTAGGGGAGATGAGGCAGCACCACTGGCAGAAAGGGCAAGGGTAGAGTGTTTCAATAATAGTACAAGCAACTGTGCTGAGTGCTGCTGAGAGGTCAAGCTGAGATCTGGAAAGAATCTATTGGATTTGGCATTAGCACTCTATGGTGCTGAAGCTGAGCCCTACTTGCCCAGGAAACCTATTGTGAGCATCTCCTTTCAGTTCTGTGTTTAGCAATGACACACTGTTAGTTTGAAAAGAGCCACAGTGGGAGTATTTACAACATGGAAGTTGACAAACACTATGATTTCCCCGCCCCCTGCCCCCGAGAGCTAGTTATTAAACATGTACCAACATGCCACCGGCAATGCAACTCCATTTATAACAAAATGAAGGGTGAAACAGCCTTCTCTGCTTTCTCTGGTCCCATCAGAAAGTTTTCAGAACATTTTTCATGGAAATGAGTTCCCTTCAAAGAAAGCAGCTGAATGTCTGAACTTCCTTTGAAATGGGTTTTTACCCTTGCACAGGACCTTCTAAATAGTCTTTGCATTTTAGTCATTAAACTTTGCAAATGGGATGCAGACCAACAGGAAAAAAATACTCCGTGTGCTCATAGGAAGAAATTCTTCCATGTCTAAGATGCTATAATTCTGAGTTGGCTGCAAGAAATTCTGGGAAGCATAACAGTAAACCACATTTCATTTACTCCTGGGTTTATTTACTTGGTAAAAATAATCATTAGAAGATTCCAGAATTCAAGGGCTAAGAGATGATATTTCTCCCATCTTTCTTTTCCATTTCAAAAAAAAATACTTGTGATTCTATGAAAATGTTGACAAGAAAAGTAACTGGAAGTTGGAAAGTTTGATATGTTCAGTATCATGAAAAATGAATTAGATTATTAGATAATCAAGCTAGTTATTAGATAAACAGATGTTAAGATGAAATCGTTTAAAGAGCTACGCTTTTGACATTATTTCAGTTGTGACATCTAGCCACAAGCTAAATCCTGTTCTCACCTAAAAGTGAACTAAGGATTGAGCTGAATGCATTAGAGTCTTCAGTTCACTGAAGAAGCTGGCATGCAAACCTAATTCAGGCCGCTCTGAAAGTTTGTACTTGATGCCTCTTTACTCCAAAAACATAGCAACGATAAATGAAATGTATCAAGCTTAAAAACTAAATAAACACTTCTGTGGCCCAGAATTGGGATAGACATACAAAACTCAAGCCGAGCGGAAGCCACAAGCTTACAGGGCTCTAGGTCTGGAACCAGGCAATGCTAGCTAGAGTTTGGCTCTTCCAGGGTAAATTAAAAGCATTCCATGCAGAGATGGGAGACTGAAGCCAGGTTCACTGCTTGAAGCCAGAGGCAGATGCAGGCTCCTCCTATTCTTGAAAGGAGGTCGAAAAAGAAGTCGTTCCTGCCTGGGGCTACAGCTTTTAACACACTGTGGTCTTAGAGGAAAGAGAAGACACAGCTATGACCCCGGTGACTAGGACAGGGGAGCAGTCCATCACCTGGCTTGGTGCCTGGATCTGTCTTCTATCCCTGTGGGCTGGGTCTCTGAAGATCTGTTAGTAGGTCTGGGTCTGAACTGGGGTCCACAGAGCCAAGAGCAGCATGAGGGCAATCATAAAACCACTAGACAGGAAGGAAAAAAGCACACTGGGAGCGGAGCGAAGGAGAGATGGAAGGAAGGCAAGCCTAGTCTCAAAATGAGCAGCTCAGCCAAAATCCAATGATAAGTAAGAGCCGACTAGACAAAAGAAGATGAATTTATTACTGTTGAAACTACTTTTATGGAACAATCTGAGAAAAGGTTTAACTGTATTTAGAATGTTCAAAGAGATATGTGGAGGAATAACTTCCATTAGAAAAAGAGCAAGACATTGTGAGAAAAAATGCCAGCATAAAGGAAATTAGAACGGATGGAGGCTGAAAAGAACAACTAGAAATCTTAGAAATGAAAAGCAGAGTCATTAAAATAAAAATCCAACAGATGAGATAAGCTCTACACCAGAAATAGTTTAAAAGAAAATGAATGAATTAAAGATAGTGCTGAAGATTTCACCCAAGAAACAAGGCAGGAAGACAGATTAAAAAAACGTGAGCGAAATGTTAAGAGAGTGCGTGCGTGCTCAGTCGTGTCTGACTCTTTGCAGCCCCAGGGACTGCAGCCTGCCAGGCTCCTCTGTCCATGGAATTTTCCAGGCAAGAACACTGGAGTGGGTTGTCATTTCCTCCTCCAAGGGATCTTCCTAACTCAGGGATTGAACCTGCGTCTCTTGAGTTTCCTGCACTGGCAGGTGGATTCTTCACCGGTAGTGCCACCTGGGAAACTCTAGTTAATTAAGAGAAAGAGAGGTCGAGGGAGTCTTCAACATAACATCTCCAAGGAGTTCTAGGACTTGAGGATGAACAGAATGGTGGGAAACCACTATCTGAAGAGGTTATAGCTAAGAATTTTCCACAGTTAACAAAGATCTTCTATTTTAGATTTGAAGAGTCGTATAAACCGCCAAGCAGGAAAAACATATATTCACACATCCTAGTGAAACTGTGTAACATCAAAGATAAATAGAGAACTTAAAAGCTGTTAGAAAAGATGTATCACCTTCATAGAAATGAAAATTTGACTGATAGCTTACTTTTCATATGTAGAAATCTATGCCAGAAGACAATTAAATAGTATCTTTATAAGTCCTAAGGCAAAATAGCTGAGAGTACAAAAATCTTATATCTCTTGAAACTATTATTAACGGTGAGGGTCAAAGACATTTTAAAAAAGACAGTGATTAAAATATCACTCAGAGACTCTCATGAACATAACTAGTAAAAATGCCTTTCAGGAAAAACAAAAAGAAACAGATTGATAACGATAAACAGAGAAATTGATAAATTAGATTAGCAAATTTAGTTTTCTTAAAAAACTCACCATTTTTGCATTTATTAAAAGGATGAACTCTAGACAAAACTCTAAACAAAAGTGAAAAAGCCAAAGGGGGTAAAGGAAGGGTAAAGAAAATGAGAATTACTCAATGGGAGGTTTATATATATGCTAAGATCAGTTTCATGTCAGGGGAAACGATAAAAATACTGAATAATCTTAGATGTTTTCAGAAAATGGAATAGTTAAGTATGTATGTTAACAATTTAAAAATTTCTACTAAAATAAAATACCATGTCTGGCTCCTAAGCCAGCAGAATAGGAAAAAGGAAATGTACAAAATGTTTTTAATGCAAGAGAAGGCAGGAAAAGTGAGGGGGAAAGAGCAAAAGATGGTAAAAATAAAATAAAAAGAGTTAAAAATAAGTTCAAATACTCATTAACTTCTGCAACCACAAATGTGTTAAACATTGATTTAAAACAAGAATATTATCAGAATACATAAAATGCCAAAATCAGTTACATACTATACACAACAGACATATCTAAAACAGTCATTTGGAAAAATAAAAAATATAGGAAATGGTTCACAGTAAAAATAATAACAAAAAGAAAGTTGGTATAGAAATCTTAATACCAGATGCAATAGAATTTAAAAACACCAAAATTAATAAGTATATAGTGAAAGTGAACTCGCTCAGTCGTGTCCGACTCTTTGCGACCCAGTGGACTGTAATCTACCAGGCTCCTCTGTCCATGGAATTCTCCAGGCAAGAATACTGGAGTGGGTTGCCATTTCCTTCTCCAGGGGATCTTCCCGACCCAGGGATTGAACCCGGGTCTCCCGCCTTGCAGGCAGACCCTTTAACCTCTGAACCAGTATATAGAGGTACACTATACAATAACATGATATATATATAACCATCACAAACCTGTAAATACCTCAAAATATGTAAAGCAACACTGACCATATTATACAGAGATTTACTAGTCAGGTATCATGGTAAAGAATTTTAACACATCATTGATAGATCAAGCAGAACTTTACAAATTAGCAACTCGCTTGCAAGGGATGATTTGAAGGAGCAGCACTGAAATAGATACATTATATTTGTAAGGGCTTCCCAGGTGATGCTAACGGTAAAGAACCCGCCTGCCAATGCAGAAGACAGAAGAGATACAGGTTTGATCCCCGGGTTGGGAAGATCCTCTAGAGGAGGTCATGGCAACCCACTCCAGCATTCTCGCCTGGAGAATTTCACGGAGAGAGGAGCCTGGCGGGCTACAGTCCATAGGGTCACAAAGCGTCAGACACTACTGAACCAACACATGCGCACACTACATGTAAAATAGGTAATCAGTGGGAATTCACTGTATGACGCAGGGGACCCAAATCTGGTGCTTTGTGACAACCTAGATGGGTGGGATGGAGTGGGAAGAGGGAGGGAGGTTCAAGAGGAAGGGGACACATGTATACCTATGTTGATTCATGTTGATGTATGGCAGAAACCATCACAATTTGCAAAGTAATTATCTTCCAGTTAAAAATAAAATAAAATTAGCAACTCCTCAGAATATTTGAATACCAAATTTAAAAGTCTGATCTGATCAAATACACGTAATACTCTGAACCAAGCAAATAAAGAATATGGACAATGGATTCTTTTTCAGTGTCATCTAACTTTTAAAAAAGAAATTTATCACCTACTGGGTTAAAAAGTAGTCAAGACAAATTTAAGAAAATCAACATCATACAGACTACAGTCTTATGATTATTTAAATTGGAAATCAACACTAAACATATTTAAATTTCCACATGTTTTGAAACTTAAAAAGGTATAACCAAATAACTCAGGATTAAAAAGAAAATCACAATGAAAATTACAAAAATGAATAAAGTAGTATCTAGAGATAAACATATATCCTTTTTTTTTAATTAAGAAAAAGATTGAAAGCAAATAAGCTAACCATTTAAAATAGAAACTGGAAAAATGATAGAGTAATAAAGAGTGCAAAAGGAAGGAAACATTTGTTTCCTAGAGCTGCCATAGCAAAATACCAGAGACTGGTTGGCTTAAAACAACAGAAATTTATTGTCTCACAGTTCTGGAGGCCGGAAGTCTGAAATCAAGATGTAGGTAAGATGTGAAGGGCAAGAACTGTCCAGGGCTCTCTGCTAGATTCTGGAACCTCAGGTGTCCTTTGGCTTAGAGGTGTGCGGGGGTGCTAAGTCGCTTCAGACGTGTCTGACTCTTTGCGACCTCACGGACTATAGCCGGTCAGGCTTCTCTGTCCATGGGATTCTCCAGGCAAGAATACTAGAGTGAGTTGCCTTTCCCTCCTCCAGGGGACCTTCCCGACCCAGGGATCGAACCCTTGTCTCTTAGGTCTCCTGCACTGACAGCTGGATTCTTTCCCGCTAGTGCCACCTGGGAAGCGCTTGTTTTATAGACGCATTGTTCTAATCCTGTCTTCACCTGCCGTTCTTCCTGTGCATCTCCACATTGTCGTCCCTCTGTACCTGTGTCTGTGGCCAGATCCCCCTCCTCTTAAAAGGACCTCAGTCATGTGGGATTAGAGACCTTTCTACTCTAGTATGACCTCGTGACAACTTAACTAAATTCATGTGCAATGACCCTATTTCCAACTAAGGTCACATTGCCAAGTACCAGTGGTAAGGACTTCAACATCTTTTGGAGGTAGGGGCACACGATTTGACCCATAACAGAAAGCATGAATAAAAATAAGAGCAGAATGGCTGAATAGAAAGCAAAGTTGTAATAAAGAAGTACAACCAAAAGTTAGTTCTTAGAAAAAAAATCTAAGGTGGATACACAGTCTTTAACAAGGCTCTTCAAGGGGCAAAAGGCACATATTATAGCAGTCTTTCACTTTAAACTGATCCTGACTAGATGTTAACTTTACCTTCTGGAGTTCATATTTTAGAAAAAAGAAAATAAAGCAAAAGGAAAAAAGAACACGCGATTAAATCAGAAATTTATCAAGCAAAAGCTAATTACACTCACTTAATTGTAGTACCTAACAATTAACCTTACCTGGTTAATTTCATACAGTAATGACAGTCATCTATAGCAATAGAAAAAGTCTGAATTAAAGGGCTCTTGAACAAATATGGGCATGAATTTCAGTCAAATACTTAATATACAATTCACACTTATTTTTAAAACAATTTCTATGAATCTTGGATAGAGTAGCACTTCACTCTATTTTTAAAACTTGGATGGGTAGATGATCACATAATATCTCTATTTGTAATAGCTATGTCTCTTCCTTGGGCTTATATTGGGCCTTATTTTCAGATTTTTAGGTGAAAAATAAGGGACTGAGAAATGTGCCCTTAGCCAGCAGGGAGCTGTAGTGTTCAAAAAACAGTTTCTGGTAAGATTTAATTTTATCCATTAAATAAATATTTTAGCATATTTGTATACACAGAGCATATATTTTTACCTACTCCAATCTTTCTGTGTGGATATAAAAATAAATATACAAGAAAATGATAATGGAGTTACTGACAGATGCTTTGGTACAGCTGCAAAATGAAAATATTTCTCTCTATATATTCATAATCACTCTAGAGATAAAGATCTATAAACCTGCTGAGCTGGTATTTCACTTATGCACTATTTTCTGTCTCCTTCTTAACAAGGGACTCCACATTCCACATATGATCTACATTTTATTTTAACTACCATGTTCTTGGCTTTGTTCTTGTCATGTCGGATTTATCTTTTAAGAGTCCTTTAATTCACTATGCTTTAATAGTGATTCTCAGCTTCAGACTCTGACTTGCTTTTCTTCCCCTTCAGAAATGTCCTGTAATTTTATTTCTTGTTTCCCAAAGTATGGCTGTCACTCATATTTTCCATGAATAACAACCTTTTCCCAGAGGGAGCCATCCTCTAGCTCCACTCAAAAACTGTGTTTAAACGCAAATATAATTGCTCCCATTTGTTTAGCTTTGCTTCTCATATTTAATCTAGACTATTGAGACATTACCAAACAAAACCACAGAAGATTCTGAATAGGCAAAACAATCCAGGGAAAGAACAAAGCTGAAGGCATCATGCTCCCTAATTTCAAATTATACTATGAAGCTATAGTCATCAAAGCAGTAGGGCACTGGCATAAAAACAGATATAGACCAATGGAAAAGAACTGAGAGCCCAGAAATAAGCCCTTGCCTATATGGTCAACTAATGAAAAGTGAGCCAAGAATACTCGACAGGGGAAGGATGGCCTCTTCAATAAATGGTGTTGGGAAACTGGATAACCATAGGCAAAGAGTGAAATTGGACCTCTATCTTACAGCACTCACCAAAGTTAACTCAAAGTGGACTAAAGACTTAAACATGATCTCTGAAACTATAAAAATCTCAGAAGAAAACATAGGGGGAAAGCTCCCTAATGTTGGTATTGGAAATGATTTTTTGAATGTGATGCCAAAAGCACAGCAGCAAAAGCCAGGGTTAAGAAGTACACTATATCAAACTACAAAGCTTCTCAGAGCAAAAAAAGCAAGCAAAACTAAATAAATAAATAAATAAAAAGCAACCTACAGATTGCGAGAAAATTTTGCAAATCATATATTTGATAAGGGGTTAAAATTCAAAATATATAAAGAACTCATACAACTCAAAAGCAAAACTGTTAAACAATCAGATTTTAAAATGCGCCAATGTACTAAATAGATATTTTCCCAAAGAAGATATATGGGTGGTCAAAATGATTTACTGTCCCTAATTGTCAGGGAAATGTAAATTAAAACTTCTGTGAGATATTATCTTACATTTATTGGAATGTTATTGCTTAGTTGCTAAGTCATGTCTGACTCTTTTCGACCCCATGGACTGCAGCGCCCTAGGCATCCCTGTCCTTCACTCTCTCCTGGAGTTTGCTATTTGCTATCTATTAGAATGGCTATTATTAAATGACAAGAAACACAAGTGTTGGTGAAGCTGTCTATGGAGAAAAGGGGACGCTCTTGGTAGGAATGCAAATGTATATAGTCACTATTGAAAACAGTATAGAGGTTCTTCAAACATCCTAAATAGAATCACCATATGATCTAACAATCCCACTTCTGGATATACACACACATAGGAAATGAAAACAGGATCTTAAAGAGATATCTGCACTCTCATGTTTATTGCAGCATTACTCACAATAGCCAAGATATGGAGACAACCTAAGTGCCCATGGACAGATGAATGGATAAAGATGTGGGATACATATATACAGACTTACAACAGAGTGGGGGAAGTGGGCAAAAGTTGGTCAAAAGGGACAAGCTTCTAGATATAAAATGAATAAGTTCTGGGGATCTAGTGTACAGATGGGGACTGCTGATAATAATACTGTATAATATACTAGAAAGTTGCTAAGAGAATAGATTTTAAATGTTCTCACCACAAGGGAGTGGTAATTATGTCATGTGATGGAGGTGTTAGCTAATGCTATAATGGCAATCAGTTTGCAATATTTGAGTGTATCAAATCACCATTTTGTGTACCTTAAATGTACACAGTGTTGTATGTCAATAAAATGGAGTCGGGGAGAAGCATTACCAAAATCTAGCTTTTGTTTTCATGATGGCGGTTTTTAATTGTTGAAAAAAATTTTTTGAGTTGTCTCAGAATTATGTAATGCCCAGGAATATGTTATATTATATAACTTATTTATATATTAATTAATGTATTTATTATATAGTATATAATAAATATATAATTTTATAATTATATTACAAAATCATCAAATATATAATAACATATTATTAATATATATTAATATATTATATATTAATATATAAACACACATAACATATATAATAACTATTATATAATATATGATACAATATATACATTGTATTGTGGTTGCACCTGAATATTAATTAAATTATTAGATTTCTTATACACAACTATCTGTCCCTATGCCTCTGCTTGCAGTGGTCACACTCCATCTGGATATTTTGTTTCTCTTTTGCTACCATTACTCAACTGGTAAAGAAACTGAGGCCTGGAGCTTGACTCACCCAAAGTCACATAGTTCAGTTCAGTTCAGTTCAGTCTCTCAGTCGAGTCTGACTCTTTGCCACCCCGTGAACCACAGCACACCAGGCTTCCCTGTCCATCACCAACTCCCGGAGTTCACCCAAACCCATGTCCATTGAGTTGGTGATGCCCTCCAGCCATCTCATCCTCTGTCGTCCCCTTCTTCTCCTGCCCCCCATCTTTCCCAGCATCAGAGTCTTTTCCAATGAGTCAGTTCTTCACATGAGGTGGCCAAAGTATTGGAGCTTCAGCTTCAACATCAGTCCTTCCAACGAACACCCAGGACTGATCTTTAGGATGGACTGGTTGGATCTCCTTGCAGTCCAAGGGACTCTCAAGAGTCTTCTCTAACACCACAGTTCAAAAACATCAATTCTTCAGTGTTCAGCTTTCTTTATAGTCCAACTCTCACATCCATACATGACCACTGGAAAAACCATAGCCTTGACCAGACGGACCTTTGTTGACAAAATAATGTCTCTGCTTTTTAATATGCTGTCTAGGTTGGTCATAACTTTCCTTCCAAGGAGTAAGCATCTTTTCATTTCATGGCTGCAGTCACCATCTGCAATGATTTTGGAGCCCAGAAAAATAAAGTCAGCCACTGTTTCCACTGTTTCCCCATCTATTTGCCATGAAGTGATGGGACTGGATGCCACAATTGTAGTTTTCTGAATGTTGAGCTTTAAGCCAACTTTTTTACTCTTTTCTTTGACTTTCATCAAGAGGCTCTTTAGTTCTTCTTCACTTTCTGCCATAAGGGTGGTATCATCTGCCTATCTGAGGTTAGTAAGGTCATAACTGAGCCTAAAGTCACCTCTGGACTCTTGATTCCCAGGGATTTTTGTCTACCACACCCACTGCCTTTTCAAGGTTCCACTCAAATAAAGCTTTATTTCTGAAGCTTTGTTGAAATCTTCAAATAGAAGTAATCTGTCCCTTCCTTGAGATCCTAAATGTTTAATTTTAAACCACTATGGATAGTCATCACTTTAAATGTTGTATGACAGTTGTTTGTGCTCGCTTTCCCCTCCGGATATCTAATTCTTTGAGGACTGGAATCTGCTGGATTTCACTTTTGTGTCTATCATATTACCCAGACTTGTATTATTAATAGTAGGTGCTCAACGTATATTCGTTAAAATAATTAAACTTCTTTTGGATTTTGGAAACTCGTGACAGGATATAGAAAGCAGCTGCAGCAATATGCCAGTGGTTTGGGGAATCCAGGCTTTCTTCAGACTTCAATGGTTCTAGACCTGCAGTGCCCCAAGAACTTTCTGGAATGATGAGAATGCTTTATATTTGTACTGTCCAATATGGTAACACTAGCCATGTATAGCCATTGAGCATTTGAATGTCTAGTAAGGTTGAAATGTTAATTTTATTTAATTTTAATTAAGTTATATTTAGACAGCTACATGTTACTATACTAGTCAATACAGGTTTAGATCACCTTGGCACCCCATTTTGATAAATCTACTTGTGCTGTCCCTTTGAACTATGTTACACAATTGTCTGATTTGTGAGAAATGGTATTGTTGTTGTGTCCAGGCTCTGAGTGCCAAGATTCCACACCTGACCTTCCTCCTTCCCCACTTCCCTCCCCAGGAGAAAGATGAGATTCATAAAACTTTTCCTGAGTACTCCAAACTTCAGGGACCTCCCTTGCCTCAGATTCTGACTACACTGCTGAAGAATAGATGTAATGCTTAGATGGTATATGTCATTTACTGCTGTTTTGAATTTTAGTATGTCTAAAATAGATTATAAACGACTTGAGGGCAAAGACCATGCATTCCATACCTTCTGGATCCTCCCTAAGTACGCTGGTGCTAAGTACGCTGTCAGTTATATCGCAAATATCTATAAATATTGATCAGTTGAAGGTAGCGAAAGGGGATTTGATAAGCAACAAAGGACAGCGTCTGAGACACAGGGAAGAAGGCTTGTCGATATCTGGTGCTATGGTAAACAACCTGCCTGCCGAAGCAGGAGACATGGGTTTGATCCAGGTTTGATGCTCTGGAGTAAGAAACGGCAACCGCCCCAGTAGTCTTGCTTGGAAAATTCTACGGACAGAGGAGCCTGGCAGGTTATATAGTCCATGGGGTCAAAAAGAGTTGGACATGATGAGTGACTAAGCATATGCCTGCATGCATGCACACACTAAAAACTAAAGGATTTTAGAAATTATTTTTTTATTCCCATAATTGTTTTTGCAAATGCCACTTAGTACTATTTTCCAGTCATCTAAGGAGCTCAACTCAAAAAAAAAAACAAACAAAAAAATTCAGATAAATTTTTTTCTGAGTACCCATGTGGCAAAAACTATGCTATCCATTTTGAATGTATTCCTCTCTAATAGGGTCTCCTATCAAAGGAACTCTCTAACCACGTTTATGAGCTGCATTTTAGAGTATTTACTGGGAAATGGAGAGGTTGCTAGATGTTCATAACAGTACATTTGGTGGAACCAAAATTAGGATTTGGCTGTATGTTTGTTCAAAAACCTCCCCTAGATGGTCTTGATCATGTGCAAGGCTATGCTTTTTGGTGGATGAGGAAATCCAGGCCAAGGTGTTAGGGTTGGTTCACCTTTCCCTCTTTCTTAAGCACCTAAATTATATGTTTAGCAAGATTGGGCTCTTGTAGGAATCCAGATAATGGCAAAATTCCTGCTGATCACACCCTGCGTGAGACCACAGTGAGACTGTAAGGGGCTCTGGCAAGAGGATTTAGGAAATGAATGATAGCTGCAAAGTTAGAAGGCCCAACCCTGGAATTCTGTCTCCTGCAGAGCCACACTGCCTGCCTGCCTGCCTTCGCTCCAACCACTAGCTCCCGGTACCCAAAATATGAGAAGAAAATAAGGAAGCCAGGAGGGAGTTGTCCTTGTGGGACAGGAATTTCAGCTGGCAATTGTTAATCACATTTTGCCAGCTCTTTTGACATGTGTTACATAAGGGAACCAATTCCAAGACCAAACAATTAAATGCTGTGACTCAGTCAGTCAGTTCAGTTGCTCAGTCGTGTCCAACCCCATGAACCGCAGCACGCCAGGCCTCCCTGTCCATCACCAACTCCCGGAGTCCACCCAAACCCATATCCATCGAGTCAGTGATGCCATCCAACCATCTTATCCTCTGTCATCCCCTTCTTCTCCTGCCCTCAATCTTTCCCAGCATCTGGGTCTTTTCAAATGAGTCAGCTCTTCACATCAGGTGGCCAAAGGATTGGAATTTCAGCTTCAGCCTCAGTCCTTCCAATGAACACCCGGGACTGATCTGCTTTAGGATGGACCGGTTGGATCTCCTTGCAGTCCAAAGGACTCTCAAGAGTCTTCTCCAACACCACAGTTCAAAAGCATCAATTCTTCAGCGCTCAGCTTTCTTTATAGTCCAACTCTCACATCCATACATGACCACTGGACTACAAGGGTGTAGATATAGAGTAAGTTGGAGCTGACTTTTCCTTTCAGGGCTTCCCTGGTAGCTCAGACTGTAAAGAGTCTGCCTTCTATGCCAGAGACCCTGGTTCAATCCCTGGGTCAGGAAGATCCTCTGGAGAGGGGAATGGCAACCCACAACAGTATTCTTGCCTGGAGACAGAGGCATCTGGGGCTACAGTCCATGGGTTACAAAGAGTTGGGCATGACTGAGTGACTAACATTTCCACTTTTTTCCTTTTAACTTCTTAATTACATAGGATGGATTTGTTTAAGCAATTTGTTTTTTACTCTGTGAAGCAGCAAATCAAGTATCTTATTCCCCTTTCTATTGTTCATTTTTATTTCTGCTAATTTTCATACATTTAAAATGTTTACAATTTGCTGAAAATACTTATGAATCATATGCACACATGCATAGTACAATAAATCATTTTTATAGGATCAATTAAATCTGGCATTCTTTTTTTTTTTTTTTGCTTTGAGGTTGTTACTTTTGAGTCAGCTGTTATATTTGTTTGCTTTTTTTTAACTTTTAATTTTGTATTTGAGTATAGCCAATTAACAAAAACATTGTGATAGTTTCAAGCGAACAGCAAAAGGACTTAGCCATAGGTATAGATGTATCTATTCTCCCCAAAACTCCCTTCAAATCTGGCACTCTTTTGTAGCTTACTATGGTTCAAGATTTCAAGGCCTTAGCCCTGTTTGAGTTAACTTGATACTCACAAAATAGGTGGCTCAAACGTAAAAGTTTGGTTAAAAGTCCTTTGACAGGTATATCTAGATTTAGTTATAAGTAACGTGGAGGAAATAACTTTTGTCTCATTCCCATTCGTGTCGAGATTAATGAAAAAAATACAGTTGGTAGCTTGTGCCCACAGTGCCCAGTGTCTAAATAAGATCACGTTGACCTGGTGATTATCGATGGTGGGCTTCTGATGTAAAGATTCCACCAAAACGCTGATGAATCCTAAATTATACTCCCAGTTCTGACTACTCTCCTTAATTCCAAGGTCATACATACCATTTCAACTTAGTGTCAATAGTCTTCTCAAACTTAACATGTCTGAAAAACAACTCTTGACTCCCATACTCCTGGAACTTGTTTCCCCAGCCATCCCCAATTCAGTTAACAGCATCTTTATTCACCTGGTGGGTCATTCTACAAGTTTTGACACATGTATATATTTCTGTAAACACTACCACAGATAAGATATAGAATAGTTTCAATGAAGAACATTTAGGTTGTTCCTGGTGATTATAAACAGAGCTGCTGCAAACCTTCATATGTGTACTTTTGAATGAACATACATTTTCATTTCTTTCTGGGTAAATACTCAGGAGTGGCATCACTAAGTTGTATGGTAAGTATATATTTAATGTATATACTTAACTTTAGAAGAAACTGACAAACTGTTTTTCAGCATAGTTACACCATTTTATACTCCCACCAGTGATAACTTCCCAGGTTACACTAGTGGTAAAGAACCTGCCTGCCAGTGCAAGAGATAAAGAGACGTGGGTTTGATCCCCGTGTCAGGAAGATCCCTTGAAGAAGGGAATGACAACCAGTGTTCTTGCTAGGAGAATCCCATGGACAGAGGAGTTGGTAGGTTACAGTCCATAGTGTCACAAAGTCAGACATGACTGAAGTGTCTTAGCATGCAGTGATGTATGAGAAATTCATTTCTCCCTGAGCTCACCAGCATTTGTATTGACATTAGTTTTTATTTTAACTGGTCTGGTAGATATGCAGTGATAGCTCTTGTGGTTTTAATTTGCATTTTCCTTATAGTTAAAGATGCCAACCATTTTTTCATATGCTTATTTGCCATCTATATACTCTCTGAAGCTATACTGTCTTATTGAAGAATCCAAATCTTTTGCCTTTCTTCTTCTTTTTTTTTTTTTTTGGCTTTCAGAGTTTTAAATTCCTGACCATGGATTAATTCCCTCCCCTTGGCAGTGAAAACACCAAGTCTTAACCACTGGACTGCCAGGGAATTACCTTGCTATTTTGTAATTAGATTGTTTTCTAACTGCTGAGTTCAGAAAGTTTTAAAAAATAATCTGAATATAAGTACTTTGTCGGTTATATTTTTAGGGTTAGGATTTTTTTTTAGAGCAGTTTTAGGTTCACAGCAAAATCGAACAGAAGGTACGGAGATTTCCCACGTTCTCCCTGTGCCCGCTACGTGCACAGCTTCTTTTATACACACACAGCTTCTTCTATATCGACCGCCAGAGTGGAGCATTTGTTACAATTAATGAACTTACACTGATACATCATAATCACCCAAAGCCCATAGTTTACAATAGGATACACTCTTGGTGTTGTACATTCTGTGGGTTTGGGCAAATGTGTAATAATATGCTGTGTCCTCCTCCAGGGGATCTTCCTGACCCAGAGATGGAACCTGCATCTTTTACCTCTAACCTGCATTGGCAGGTGAGTTCTTTACCACTAGCGCCACCTGAGAAGCCCTAAAAATCCTAAAAATAGTGCTCCACCTCTTCATTCTTCTTCCCTAACACTGGGCCATCACTGATCTTTTTACTGTCTCCATGGTTTTGCCTTTTCTAGAATTGTCCTGTAGTTGGAATCATATGAGATCTAGCCTTCTCTAATTGGCTTTTTTCACTTTGTAATACACCTTTAAAATATTTTCCCATGTCTTTTAATGGCTTGATAGCTCATCTCTTTTTAGTGCCGAATAATAATGCATTGAATGAATTTAGCTCTGTTTACCCATTTGCTCACGGAAGGACAACTTGGTTGTTTCCAGGTTTTGACAATCTGAATAAAGCTTCTATAAACATCTGTATGCAGGGTTTTATGTGCACATAAATTTGTAAGAAACTGCCAAACTGTTCCAAAGTGGCTGTACCATTTTCCATTCCTCACCAGCAATAAATGAGAGAATTCATGTTGCTTCACATCCTCACCAGCATTTGGTGTTTTCAATGTTCTAGATTTTACATGTTTAGTGGTTTGTCATTGTTGTTTTAACTTGTATTTCCATGATGACGTATGATGTAGAACATCTTTTCATGTGCTTATTTGCCCTCTGTTATCTTCCTTGGTGAGTTATCTGTTAGGGTCTTTGGACTATTTTTTAAATTTTTTCTTACTGTTGAATTTTAAGAGCTGTTTGTATATTTTGAAAAACAGTGTTTTATTAGATGTGCCTTTTGCAAGTATTTTCTCCTAGTGTGTGACTTGTCTTTTCATTTTTTTGACATTGTCTTTTGCAGAGCAAATTTTTTTTTAATGTTAATGAAGTCCAGTTTCTCAATTGTTTCTTTCATTGATCATGCCTTTCGTGTTGTATGTAAAAAGTCATTGCCATACCCAAGTCTACCTATATGTTGATTTCTAGGAGTTTTATGGTTTTGCATTTTACATTTAAGACTGTGATCCTCTTAAAGTTATTTTTGTAGAGGGTGTAAGCTCTATGTCCAGATTTATTTTTACATGGGATGGCCAGTTGTTCCAGCATCATCTGTTGAAAAGACTATTCTCCATTGCATTTCTTTTGTTCCTTTGTCAAAGATCAGTTGACTATATTTATGTGGGTCTGTTTCTGGTCTCTGTATTTGTTCCATTAATCTATTTATGTTCTTTCATTAAAACCACACTGTCTTGATTATTGCAGCTTAAAGTCTTAAAGTTGGATACTGTCAGTCCTCCAACTTTGTCCTTCAATACTGTGTCAGCTATTCTGGTTGTTTTGCCTTTCCATATATACTTCATTTTATTTTGCCATGCCATGCAGCACGTGGGATCTTTGTTCCCTGACCAGGGATTGAACCCATGCCCCCTGCATTGGAAGCACAGAGTCTTAACCACTGAACCACCAGGGAGAGTCAGTTTGTTAATAGTCTCACAATTTTCTGGGATTTCGATTGGGATTGCTTTGAATCTATAAACCAGTTTGGGAAGAACTGATATCTTGACAATATTGGGTCTTTCTGTCCACATAGACTATATCTCAACCTGATTTTATTTTGATACCTTTCATCAGAGTCTTGTAGTTTTCTTTATATAGACTTATACATAGTATATTAGATTTATACCTAAGTATTTAATTTAGGGGAGTGCTATTGTGTTTGTAATTTCAAGTTCCATTTGTTCATGACTGGTATATAGGAAAACACTCAACTTTTGTTTACTAACCTTTTATCCTACAACTTTGCTATAATTGCTTAGGAGTTTTTGTTCATTTATTTGTTAATTTGGCTTTTCTACATACAGAATCATGTCACCTGCAAACAAAGACAGGTCTTTCTTCCCAGTTGGTACACTTTTCTTTGCTTGTCCTGTTGCATTAACTAAGACATACAGTACAATGTTGAAAAGGAGTGCTGAGATGGGACATCCTTGCCTTGTTCCTAATTATGATGTTATCTGTAGAGTATTTTTTGTAGATACTCTCTATCAAGTTGAAGTTTCCCTCTATTTCTAGTTTACTGAGGATTTTTGTCATGAATGAGTATTGGATTTTGTCAAACACTGTCTCTGCATCTATTGGTATGATCATGTGTTTTTTCTTCTTTAGCTTGTTGATTTGATGGATTACATTAATGAATTTTCAATGCTGAACCAGCCTTGCATAACTAGGATAATCACATATGGTCACAGTGTATAATTCTTTTTATGCATTGTTGAATTCAATGTTTTATTATTTTGTTGAGGATTTTTGCCTCTATTTCATGAGAGATAGTGGTTTATAAACTTCTTGTAATATCCTTTGGTAGTCAGAAAATGCTGGCCTCATAGGATGAGTTAGAAGTATTTCCTCTGCTTCTCATTTCTAAAAGAAATTGTAGTGAATTGGTATAATTTCTTTCCTACAAGGTTAGTAGAATTCACCAGTGAACCCGTCTGGGTCTGGGGCTCTCTTTTGGAAAGTTATTAATTATTGATTAAGATTTTTGAAAGATGTACATCTACTTGGATTGTTTATTTCTTCTTCTGTGAGTTTTGGCTGATTGTGTCCTTCAAGGAAATATTTTATGTCATCTAGATTATAAAATTTGTGGCCATCAAGCTGTTCATAGTATTTCTTTATTATCTTTTTAATATCCATGAGATCTGCTTGCTTTGAATTTAATTTCTTCTTTTTCTAATTTTCTAATGTAGAAGCTTAGATTATGATTTTAGATCTTTCTTCTGTTCTAATATATGCATTCAATGCTATAAATTCCCCACTAAGCACTGCTTTCTATTGAGGTCACTTCAAATTCAGAGATTTTTTTTTCCCTCAGCAGTGTCCAGTCTACTTATAAGCCCATCAAAGGCATTTTTCCTTTCTGTTACAGTGTTTGTTTTAATCACAACCGTTTCTTTTTGGCTCTTTCATAGAATTCCCATCTCTTTGCTTAATTTGCCCATCTACTCTTGTAGATTGTCTACTTTATCGTTAGATTCCTTAGCATATTAATCGTAGTTCCTACAATTCCTGATCTAATAATTCCAACACCCCTGCCATATCTGAGTTTTGTCCTGAGACTTGCTTTATCTCATCAAACTGTGTTTTTTTATTTTCATTATGCCCTGTAATTGTTTCCCTGATAGCTGAACATGATGTATTAAGTAAAAAGAAGTACTGTAAATAGGCCTTTAGTAATGTGGTAAAGTGTGATGGGGGAGGGAAAGCATGTTGTAACCCTGTGATTACGTTTTAGGCTTGTAGTGAACCTGTGCTTCTGGACACAAGTGCTTATCAGTTCATGAACTTCACCCCTCCCCCCTCACCCGCCAACTTCCCTTAGGTCCTACCAGAAGGCTAGAAGGGGCTGGAGCTGGGTATTTCCTTCCCAAGGTCAGTTAGGCTCTGATAAAACACCAGCAGGTTAGGTTCTAGTTAAATAGTTTCTCCTGAGGACAGGCCTTGTTAAGAAGAATAGAATGTTCTATTGTGCTTCAAAATGATTTCTTTTTTCCTTCCCTGGCCAGAAGCACAGTGGGATTTCTCTCTGATATGTACTGGAGCACCTGATTGAGTTCTTAGAGGGAAAACCCACAAAAATGTGACGCCCTCCGCATAACAGGGGGATCTTCCTGCAGTGTTTCCCTCCGAGTCGTTCACACTGAGCCGACAGTAATTTGTCATTGACAGTCCAGGTCTCTCTATCCTGCACTGGTTCCCATGGAGGTTTTTGCTTGCAGGTTTCTGCTCTGGCAAGTTGTGCTTCCCTCTGTTTGTCTGTCCATTTCTTCAATCTGCGGCCAGCAGTTTGCCATGTGACCTCACTGCTCTTATAGATCTAAGGAGAGTGGTTGAATTTTCAGTTGGTCAGCCGTCTCCTTCTTAGGCTGGAGCAGCGACTTCCAAGCTCCTTACCCACTGGACTGGTTGTGCTCTGTTTTTAATCCTCTAAGTTGTATTTCTCAGACAGCAGAAATCCTTAATTTTAATGAAGTCCAATTTTTCAATATTTTCTTTAGTGGATCAAGCTTTTGTGTGTTGTATCTCAGAGATCTTTGCCTAATTCAAGGTCACAAAGATTTTCATCTGTTTTCTTCTAGCAGAGTAATTTTTTTAAAGTGTAAATTAGATCACATCACTCCTTTGCTTAAAACTCCCCAAGGGTTTTCCCTCACATTTAAAATAAAATCTAAACTCCAGATTTTAGTCTACAAAGGCCTACATGGTCTGGCTTTAGGCTTCTTCTTTGACCTTTGCCTTCTTCCCCTTTCTCCGCTGTTCACTCTGCTCCAACCACATTTGTTTTCTTACTGTTTCACATACCCTGCTGCTGCTGCTGCTGCTGCTGCTGCTAAGTCGCTTCAGTCGTGTCCGACTCTGTGCGACCCCATAGATGGCAGCCCACCACATACCCACATACCCCACATACTGGAGCCCTTTTACTTGCTGTACCTTTGCCTGGATTACTTTCCTCTTAGATCTTCACATGGCTCACTTAACACTGAAGACTGCTCAAATACCACCTCTTGGGAAGCTCCCTTATACCAGTCTATTTAAATTGGGTCCCCCTTTCATTTGCAATTTCATTACCTCTCTTTACCTCATTGCATTTATCACTGCCTGAAACTATTTTATTTGATTGTTTGTTTTCTGCTTCTTTGTGCCTCTAAAATGTAAGTTCTTTGAGGGTTATGAGTTCTGTTCTGTTAACACTGTGTTCCCCACGTCAAGAGCAATGTCTGGCACAAAGCAGATGCTCAATGAATTACATGTTACTAAGAACTATACCTAATATCCTGAGAAACTCCAAATATGGATTTGAGGGTAAGGGAGAGAGTAAGATCGGGACAGGGTGGGGCTTGTTTTTAAGCAAAAGAAGAATGGAGGACTTCAGAGGGACCACATGGAGAGAAGAGGCCTACTGAGCAAGACACAGCCAGTTCCCAGGAATGTTGACCCCTGCACGATTCCCTCACCTAAACAGAATCCAAGAATAGATCTATAGCAGCTGAAGTTCATTGCTTTCCTCTAGGGCAAGAGCTATCTCAGGATCTTGAGCTTAGGGTAATTTTAGGGGGCCTTCTGAGCTTCAAATTGTATTGCCTCCTATGTAATTATTGACAGGGATGATGTCTTTCAAATTAAATTAAAGATAAAAGGTTTTAACATGAGAACAGACATATAACTCAGTGGAATAGGACTGAGAGTCCACAAACAGTTACATTTATGGGCAGTTGGTTTTCTAGCATTCCAGGACAATACAGTGGGAAACGAACAGTCTTTCTGACAAATGGTAGTGGAAAAACTGGATATTCACATGCAAAAGAATGAAGTTGGACCCCTATCTCAAACCATTCACAAAAATTATCTCAAAATGAATCACAGATCTAAATGTAACACATGTGCCTGCGTGCTAAGTCACTTCAGCTGTGTCCGGCTTTTTGTGACCCTACGGACTTCCCGGCCCAGGGATCGAACTCTTGTCTCAGGACTCTTGCACTGGCAGCTTGGTTCTTTCCAAAGAAATCCCAGGGCTGATCTCCTTCAGAATGGACTGGTTGGATCTCCTTGCAGTCCAAGGGACTCTCAAGAGTCTTCTCCAACACCACAGTTCAAAAGCATCAATTCTTCAGTGCTCAGCCTTCTTCACAGTCCAACTCTCACATCCATACATGGCCACTGGAAAAACCATAGCCTTGACTAGACGGACCTTAGTCGACAAAGTAATGTCTCTGCTTTTGAATATACTATCTAGGTTGGTCATAACTTTTCTTCCAAGGAGTAAGTGTCTTTTAATTTCATAGCTGTAGTCACCATCTGCAGTGATTTTGGAGCCCCCAAAAATAAAGTCTGACACTGTTTCTACTGTTTCCCCATCTATTTCCCATGAAGTGATGGGACCGGATGCCATGATCTTCGTTTTCTGAATGTTGAGCTTTAAGCCAACTTTTTTGCTCTCCACTTTCACTTTCATCAAGAGGCTTTTTAGTTCCTCTTCACTGTCTGCCATAAGGGTGGTGTCATCTGCATATCTGAGGTTATTGATCTTTCTCCCGGCAATCTTGATTCCAGCTTGTGTTTCTTCCAGTCCAGCGTTTCTCATGATGTACTCTGCATAGAAGTTAAATAAGCAGGGTGACAATATACAGCCTTGATGTACTCCTTTTCCTATTTGGAACCAGTCTGTTGTTCCATGTCCAGTTCTAACTGTTGCTTCCTGACCTGCATACAGATTTCTCAAGAGGCAGGTCAGGTGGTCTGGTATTCCCATCTCTTTCAGAATTTTCCACAGTTTATTGTGATCCACACAGTCAAAGGCTTTGACATAGTCAATAAAGCAGAAATAGATGTTTTTCTGGAACTCTCTTGCTTTTTCCACGATCCAGTGGATGTTGGCAATTTGATCTCTGGTTCCTCTGCCTTTTCTAAAACCGGCTTGAACATCAGGAAGTTTATGGTTCACGTATTGCTGAAGCCTGGCTTGGAGAATTATGAGCATTACTTTACTAGCATGTGAGATGAGTGCAATTGTGCGGTAGTTTACATATGTCCACACAAAAACTTGTATGTGAATGTTTAAAGCAATGTTATTCATAATATCCAAAAAGTGAAAACAACTCAAATGATCAACTAATGAATGGATTAAAAAATGTGGTTTATCCATGCAGTGGAATATTATTCACCCATGTAAAAGGAACGAAGTAGTTGTACATGCCTCAACCTGAGTGAGTCCTGAAAACATTAAGCTAAATAAAAGGAACCAGTCACAAAAGACCATGTATTGTATAATTCCATTTATGTGAAATGTCCAGGCTAGGCAAATCTAAATAGAAACTAGATTAGTGATTGCCTAGGACTGGGTCAGAAGTACTGGAGGGGTTGGGGAAGTGATAGCTAAAGGGTATGGGGCTTTCTTCCAGGGGAACAAAAAGTTTTAAAATTAGATTGCTATGATTGTTGCACAGCCCTGTGAACTTACTAAAAGCCATGGAATTGTATACAAGAGTAACTGTATGTTGTGTGAGTTATAGATAAAACATAATGGTCCCTTGAGCACCTTAACTCATAGCTAGGTAAAAAATCCAAACACATCCACCAAGAAATTGAAGGGATTTCCTGGTGGTCCAGTGGTTAAGAATACACCTGTTAATGCAGAGAACATGGGTTTAATTCCTTGTCTAGGAAGATCCTACATGCCATAGGACAACTAAGCCCATGAGCTACAAGTACTGAAGCCCAAGCACCTAGAGCCTGTGCTCTGCAATGAGAAGCCACAGTAAGGGGAGTCTAATGCATTGCAACTAAAGAGTAGCTCCCCTCTGCTTGCCACAACTAGAGAAAGCCCGCAGGCAGCAATGAAGACTCAGCACAGCCAAAAATAAATATATAAATTAAAAAAAATTGAAATTTAAAGCACTGAAGGGTCCTGGAAGGCAAAATAAGCCCCCGTGCCCAGTATTTTTTTAAATTAATTTATTTTGATTGGAGGATAATTACAATATTGTGATGGTTGTTGCTATACATCAACATGAATCAGCCACAGATTTACATGTGTTCCCCCACCTCCTGAACCCCCCTCCAACCTCCCTTCCTTCCCCATTCCTCTAGGTTGTCCCAGAGCACTGGATTTGTGTGCCCTGTCTCATGCATTGAACTGGTACGGGTCATCTGTTTTACATATGGTAATATACATGTTTCAATGCTATTCTCTCAGATCATCCCACCCTCGCTTTCTCCACTGAGTTCGAAAGTCTGTTCTTTATATGAGTGTCCCCTCTGGTGCCCTGCATGTAGGACCATCAGTACCATCTTTCTAAATTCCATACATATATATGCATTAATATACAGTATTTGTCTTTCTTTTTCTGACTTACTTCACTCTGTGTAATAGGCTCCAGCTTCATCCACCTCATTAGAACTGAATCAAATGCATTCCTTTTTATAGCTGAGTAATATTCCATTGTGTGTATGTACCATAACTTCTTTATCCATTCATCTGCCAATTGACATCTAGGTTCCTTCCATGTCCTGGCTATTGTAAACAGTGCTGCAATGAACACTAGGGTACACGTGTCTCTTTCAGTTCTGGTTTCCTTATAGTGTATGCCCAGCAGTGGGGTTGTTGGGTCGTATGGAAGTTCTATTCCCAGTTTTTAAAGAAATCTCCACACTGTTCTCCACAGAGGCTGAACCAGTTTACATTTCCACCAACAGTGTAAGAGGGTTCCATTTTCTCTATACCCTCTCCAGCATTTATTGTTTGTAGACATTTTGATGATGACCATTTTGACTGGCATGAGATGATACCTCATTGTGGTTTTGATTTGATTTTCTCTAATAATGCATGATGTTGAGCATGATTTCATGTGTTTATTTAGCTATCTGTATGTCTTCTTTGGGGAAATGTCTGTTTAGGTCTTTTGCCCACTTTTTGACTGGGTTGTTCATTTTTCTGGTATTGAGCTGCATGAGCTGCTTGTATATTTTGGAGGTTAATTCTTTGTCAGTTGTTTCATTTGCTATTATTTTCTCCTATTCTGAGGGCTGGCTTTTCACCTTGCTTATAGTTTCCTTCATTGTCATGCCCAGAATTGAAGGGAAATTTTTCAGGGGTGATTTTTAAACTGAGATACTATGGACAAGTAGGACAATGAAAGAAGAACAGTATATATAAAAGCACAAAATCACTGGAGCATTCAGGGTATTTGGGGAATTGTAAATTCATTTGGCTATAGGGTGCATTTCTAGGAGAATGGTGAGAAATTAGTAAGAATGACAAAGAAAGCTAGGCTGAAGGAAACTTTATGGCATTTTAAGAAATCACGACATTATTTTACAGGCAAAGGAAAAGCAGGCAAAAGAGACAGTAACTCTGCAAACAGTGCTGGAGGAGCTGAGCAAGGAGAGGTTGGGGGAGGGAAACCAGTTCAGAGGCTCTTACCCAAAACGATAAGGGTGGTAACACCAGGAAGGTTAGCTGGACTGTGCTCAAGAAGCATTCTTGAGATAGATTGCCAGAATATGTAGAGTGGGTTTATTCAGATGAGAGTGATGGAGGATTCTGAGTTGATGCTGGAGAGTCTAATGCTAAAGGCAAAATGGCTGGAGACACAGTTCTCTGTAATACAAACGTGAGTGAAAGCAGGTTTGGCAGGAGGATAAAGTGTTTGATTTTGAATATGTTATGTATGCTTCAGGTGCCTACAGGACATCCAGGTGGAGTGTCCAGATGGTTGGAAATATGTGTCTAGAGCTCAGGAGAGCTATCTGGGCTAAGACACAGATTAGGGCATCTTTAAGTCTGTAGGTGGATGAATTGTCCAAGGGAAGTATATAGTGTCAAAGTGAGAGGGGCCTCAGCGTGGGGCCCATTTAAGATGCAGGCAGAGGAGAAGAGCTGGCAAGAGAGACAGAGGAGGAAGAAGATGAGACAGGAGGGATGAGTGGTGTGGAAACCGGAAGGAGGGTTTGGAGCCAGCCCTGGGGAAAGCAAAGAGGAAGAGAGGAAGGAGACTGAGGGATTTTCCTGGTGGTCCAGTGGTTAAGACTCCACACTCCCAGTGGAGGTGGCCTGGGTCCAATCTCTGGTCAGGGAACTAGATCCCACATGCTGCAACTAAGACCCAGTACAACCAAATTATAAACAGAGAGAGAGAGAGAGAGAAAGGAGGCTGAGAACATACCAAAAAATGGGTATTGAATTGATCAAGACAGGGAGACTGGGAGCAGAAGGGGATTAGAACCAGCAGAGGTGAGTAATTGCTGCTATGGATCAAACAGTAACCAAAGCCAAGTGAGGAAGTCAGTCGGAGCACACTTGCTGTCTCTATGATCTTGCCTAGAGTTGGTCTTCTTTAAGTCATGTTTTGAATTTTTGGCTATGTTATACAGATCTTCAATGATAAGCAAGCAGTCACTTTCTTTAAATTGTTTGAGAATGCTGTCAGCAAAAAATGCCTTTGAAAGTTTACAGGACCTCTCCTGCTTGAAGTTCATTTTGTTAGAATAAGAATAATAACATAGACATTGAAATATGCTAAAGAATTATTTTTTTGTTGGTAACATTCATCTAATTGTGTCTCCACTCCTATTTCTGCTGTCTTCTTGCAAATCCCTCTGCACTTGGGGACCTGGCTTGTATAACCTTTAATTATGCACAGCTTGGAGGCAGATCCCACCCATGGAGGTATTTTGTCTCATGTAGCCACTCACGTGGGAATGAACTCCACCAGATGAGATATGCCAACACTGCTTCATGTGCTTCCTGAAGATCAGCGTGACCAATTTGCTTATGAAAAAGGTTTATTTCCAGAAGACTAACTTATGATGGTATTAATATAGCACCATTTGGGGATGAAGTTTTTAAAAATGTGGCTCCTTGTGGCCTAAGCTAGACTTAAACACAGATTTGCTGTGTGACCTTGGCCAAGTCATTGCAACTTTCTATTCTCAATCTCGTCACCTACATAATCAAGTAGTTAAAAAAAGAACCAGTGCCTCTTTAGTTTACTTGATGACCAGCATCTCCTGGGGTTCTTGTTAATTATATAAATTCCAGGCCCTACCCCATGTGGCGCTAGTGGTAAAGAACCCACCTGCCAATGCAGGAGACATGAGACATGGGTTCAGTCCCTGGGTTGGGAAGATACCCTGGAGGAGGGCATGGCAACGCACTCCAGTCTTCTTGCCTAGAGAATCCCATGGACAGGGGAACCTGGTGGGCTACTAGTCCATAGGGTCGCACAGAGTCGGACACTACTGAAGCAACTTAGCATGCACACATGCACCCCAGACCCACTGGATCAGAGCCTCTGGAGGAGGAGCTAGGGATGCTGTGGGTCTAACAGGTGCTCCCAGCCCTCTGATTCCATCTTTCTATGGTGCTGGTTTATATTAGGTGGAAGCCTGGGTGAGCTGGAAATCCCCCTTTTGGCCCCAGCTTGAGAGTCATTTGTGGAAGGTTTGCTGGTGGTGGTGGGTAGAAACGTGGTAGCCTTTTATATGCAGGACATTTGTATGTATATAGGGCACCTCAGCCTAAGAAAGAAGCAGCAAAACCGTGGCTCCTTCACTTCTATGTTCCCTTCCTCTGCGAACCCCAGAAATGCCCCTTTAAGGAAATGGGCCCTGGGGCACAGCGGGAGAGGCTTCTGAAGGAATGAGCAATGTTTTCTAAATGATGGTGTTGTCCTTTGAAAACACAGTGATGTCATTCAGTATTCTTCTTCCAAAGAGAGAGACTGTTCTTTCGGTATTTCAGCTCGTTTAGAATGGTGTCACTCATTAGGGTCTCCCAAAGCCGCCATTCAGAATAGCATCTTTAAGTGCCCACTTAAGTGCCATGAAGCCATTACAACAGGCATCGTTTCCACTCTGTCTAAGCTTTCCATCGGGGTGTACAAACACATCAAAGGGCAGACAAACAGAGCTGCGTGACACTGGGAAAAACATACACAGAGACCCTATCCAGCAAATAAACATAATTTGAAATACTGACATTCTGAAAAGGGATTAGTACTTGTTCTTATGTTCTCTGTTAAGATGGTTGGAGCCAGTCCAGGGGTGCAGGATTCACTCCCCCGGGCGAACAGAGATCGGATTCTTTCCTCCCTATCTATCCACCCTGTCTCCAAATTTGGAGTTTTTAATTTATTCATAAACATTCATTAAATTTTTTCCCATTTGCTAATTGTTACACACTGGGGATACAAAATACAAGACATCTTGCTGCATGTTGGCGGCTTGGTAATGACAAAACTTAGGAAAATATAAGAAGACCTTTTTACTATGCAGAAAAATGCAGACCGTCCTTTCTTAGGAATTTAAGAGAGCCAAACTCCAAATAAGCATGTAAATGTTTAGATCACTTTTTAAAATCAACTTGGCTTCCAAGCTTTACCCAGGATTAAAGCCCAAGCTAGCTTATTCCATGGGAATTGCTGTAATTGTCTTATTGTAGAGTAATTGGATTTTTTTTTTTTTTCCTTTTTGGGTCAGATGAGTTGATCTCATTTTGACTGGAAGGTGTTTTTTCCTTCTCTATTTGCAGGAAGCAGCAGGCCTTAAGTAGATCAGCACTGTGGCTTGTATACATATGGGCAGCTGATTTTTTTTTTAAGGTATTTTTAAATATGAAAGATTCTGGATGCAATTCTGTCAACAGAGTCAAGTACAAACCTTCTTTTAGTCTATGTTCAACTTTTCCGATTTTAGAGGTCATCTTTCAGAAACAGCTGAGTTTCCTATATGCTGGCCCCTCTGAAGATCTATTATGAAAATTGTTAATGAGTCGGCGCAGAGAAAGTGAACTTGGAATCCTCAAAACATCGTCCAAGGATTTCATGACTACCTCAAACTGACATCTTTGTACCATCTAATTGTGCTCACAGCAAGAAACTGCCTACTGAGATTGGATGTATTTGGTCAAGGGCATGATATAAATTTTTCCATATGTTGACTGAAGCTTTATGGGCCTATGGTTTGATTTTCTGAAATGTAATTCGGTTTTACTTGCTGCCTTACTTCTGTGTTTCCCTCCCAGAAAGCAATAAATTCGATTATACCCCGGCCTTCTCCAAAAAGTCTTCCCTAACCCTTCCAAGCTGGTTAAAAGTGAAAAGTGAAAGTGTTAGTTGCTCAGTCATGTCTGACTTTGCAACCCTGTGGGCTGTAATCTACCAGGCTCCTCCACTCATGGGATTTCCCAGGCAAGAATACTAGAGTGGGTTGCCATTTCCTTCTCCAAGCTGGTTAGGATACCTCTTCTCAAGCTTCCAAAATAATACCCTCTGCATTTCACTATTACTGATTTTTTTCTTACTGTTTCATACCATCATTATCTTTATTTATCTGACTCTACTACTATATTGTTAGTTTCTTGAGGATAACAATATTATATTGTTTATTTCTTCCTTGCTTGGCACATTGCAGATATTTAACAAATGCATTTTTTTTGCCTTTTTTTTTTTTAGAAATTGAAGGATAATTGCTTTACAATGTTGTGTTGGTTTCTGCTGCACAGCAAGTTGAATCAGTCATATATAAATAAATAAATAAATAAATAAATATATATATATATATATATATATATCATCTCCCTCTTGAGCACCACCGCCCTCCCATCCCACCTCTCTAGATTGTCACAGAACGCCAGATGGGACTCCCTGTGTTATAAAGCAGCTTCGCACAAGTTATCTATTTTACACATGGTAGTGTATATACTTCAATGCTACTTTCTCAATTCATCCTTTCCTTTCCTTTCATTGGTTAAATGTATGAACATCAGTCAGTTCAGTTTAGTCGCTCAGTCGTGTCTGACTCTGTGACCCCATCGACTGCAGCATACCAGGCCTCCCTGCCCATCACCAGCTCCTGGAGTTTACCCAAATTCATATCCATTGAGCCGGTGATGCCATCCAACCATCTCTTCCTCTGTTGTCCCCTTCTCCTCTCACGTTCAGTCTTTTCCAGCATCAGAGTCTTTTCAAATGAGTCAGTTCTTCTCATCAGGTGGCCAAAGTATGGGAGTTTGAGCTTTCGCATCAGTCCTTCCAATGAATATTCAGGACTGATTTCCTTTAGGTGGACTGGTTAGATCTCCTTGCAGTCCAAGGGACTCTCAATAGTCTTCTCCAACACCACAGTTTAACAGCATCAGTTCTTTGGCACTCAGCTTTCTTTATAGTCCAACTCTCACATCCATACATGACTACTGGAAAAACTACAGCTTTGACTAGACAGACCTTTGTTGGCAAAGTAATGTCTCTGCTTTTTAATATGCTGTCTAGGTTGGTCATAACTTTTCTTCCAAGGAGCAAGCGTATTTTAATTTCATAGCTGCAGTCACCATCTGCAGTGATTTTGGAGCCCCAAAAATAAAGTCTGTCACTGTTTCCCCATCTATTTGCCATGAAGTGATGGGACCAAGATGTCATGATCTTAGTTTTCTGAATGTTGAGCTTTAAGCCAACTTTTTCACTCTCCTCTTTCACTTTCATCAAGAAGCTCTTTAGTTCTTCTTCACCATAAGGGTCTGCATGTCTGAAGTTATTGACATTTCTCCCGGCAATCTTGATTCCAGCTTGTGCTTCATCCAGTTCAGCATTTCTCATGATGTACTCTGCATATAAGTTAAATAAGCAGGGTTACATATATAGCCTTTACGTACTCCTTTCGCTACTTGGAACCAGTCTATTGTTCCATGTCCACTTCTAACTGTTGCTTCCTGACCTGCATACAGATTTCTCAAGAGGCAGGTCAGGTGATCTCAGGGGTCTCGTGAGGTATAAGGTCAGGTACCCCATACCCAAGGGCAGAGAAGCCCCAGCAAGATAATAGGCACTGGAGCGGCGGCTGCATAACTGGAGCAGCTGTTAGGAGATACCTCACGTCCAGGGGCAAAGGAGAAGCCCGAGCAAGATGGTAGGAGGGGTGAAATCATGTTTAGAATCAAACCCCATACCCTCCAGAGATGCTCAGAGGCCTCAAACAAATCTTGTGCACATCAGGACCCAGAGACCCCACAGAGACTGAGAAAGAACTGTGTTTGAGTGTCTCCTAATGAGGTATGGGTCAGCAGTGGACTGCCACAGGGACAGGGGCTCTGGGTGCAGCAGACTTGGGTTTGGCATAAGCCCTCTTGGAGGAGGTTGCCATTAACCCCACCATAGAGCTGCATGAGCATATGTATGTCTAAATCAGTTCTGCAAGAACAAATACATCATTGGGCACAGAGAAATTCAGTGGTTCTGCTGTGGGGCTAAAAATCCCCTCCTCTGAGTGTAGCCAGCTATCACCTGTGGGTGTTAAAAGTGACTTAGATCACACTGCATGTGGCGCTCAGTTTGGAAAACCAGATATACCAGCTAAGTTGGGTGTAAAGTGAGATTCTGTATCATGAACACTATTCTGGGGAGATGAGTTCTGGAGGCAGGAGAGTCAAGGGAGGATAGGTTAGGACACAGAGCCAAATAGAGGAGTATTAGGCAGAAGAGAGGGGAGATTAAGCCTTTGACCCACTGGGGTTGAGACCTGGAGTTAAGAGAGTGGGGCTGAGGCCTGGTGAAACCATATGGGGGAATAAGGGAGAGGGAAGGGTATCTAGGAGGTAGGAAGCCTTCTAAATTAGAGACTTGATTCCCAGGCATTTGTCAGATCATGAGAAAAGAAGTGATTGTGTCAGGCCCCTGAGGCCTGCTCTAGAAGCACTTGTGCTGGTGTCGGTAGGGGCATCACAGGCGTAACCAGGTGCTCCTGAGCACCGGCCCCTCTGCAGCTCTTAGCCAGAAGTGCATGCCATCCCAGGTCAACTTTCTTTTAACTGTGTTGGGTCTAGTTGCAGCATGTGAGATCTAATTCCTTGACCAGGAATCGAACCCAGGCCCCCTGCATTGGGAGCACAGAATCCTAACCACTGGACCGCCAAGGAAGTTCCTCCCCTGTCAACATTTTAGCATAGCAATTTCAACCCACTGAATTCAATGAGAAAGGAATTTTTAAATCCTGAAATTCAGAGTCTTCAGGCCATTATTAGGGATTTAATTCCCTGCTTTATTTACTTTCTAAGTGCTAAAATCTGGCAAACTTTTTCTTTTTTGCCACAGGAAGAGGAATACTTGTATTAAGAAAAGAATCTACAGACACACACACACACACCCACACCCCTATATAGTCCTTGCTATCTAGCTGCTTACAACTGAAACAAAGGTTCTGACACTGAAAAGGAACCTGATATGCAAAGAGCAGATATTTGACCCTGAACAAATTTTGCATATTCTACGGTCAAGTTAGAACAAGGAAAAGAAGAATGAGGATTACTTCTCTGAAAATAATTTCCTAGGGAGACCCATGAAAATGGCAGGGATTTTATTCAAAAAGCAAATAATCAGGATAAGTTAAAGCAGAGGAGTAGACCTCTATGGGGCCTGCCCGAGCCTGGTTAAGGTATCATTTAACACAGATCAATGTATGTTTTCCTATTATACAGTATGTAGTTGTCTTTGCTAGGTGATTGTCTGCATGCCTATTTTCGATTAAAAAAAAAAAAAAAAAAGATTGGGAGCTTCCCTTGGCTGTGACTGTAGTCTGTTCAGATGCTGAATGGGATTATGGAAGGAGGTCTGATCTTATCCAGAGTGGCTGCTTGTTCTCCTGATGGGTCGTTCCCAGACCCTGGTGACCTCAAATCATTCCTTGAGGTCTTGGATCTTGAGTCATTCCTACCACTTTTACTAATAAATAATTGATCCTGTGTGTCTTTCCGGGCATCAAGTGATCCAGCCTGTTCTCTGTTCCACTTATTAAATGCTACTCAGAAACCACACTGGGTTTGCTGCAGAGTGCTTTGGCTATGATGCAAAGAAAACGGTCTTATTTCCTTACATTTTTAACGCCAAAGCATGGGTTGGTAAAAAGAAGATTATGCCAAACCAATGTTATTTCCTTTTGTGCTTCAGGGGCAGGATACATGGTGGTGGGTGGTGGAGAGTGGACGGTGGGGTAGAGAGAAGGAGCCCATGTGAATATGAATAAAGCAGCTGATTCTATTTCACGTGATTTTCTAAGTCAGATGCTGAGATACTGTTAGCCTACTAAAAATTCCTTAACAGTCAGTGATTATCAGTAGCTCCTTATTAACTCAATGACATTCTCCGGGGCTAGTTCTTTACCAGTAATTTAGATGAAGAGACTGAAAGTATTCACTAAATTTGAAGAGGGCACCCATTTGCAGGGAAGAGATGCTATCAACTTGAATATTAGGAATAGAATGTAACATGACTGAAAAATCAGAAAATGTGTCTATTAAAACTAAAATTTGCTTTCAGTCTCAGCAGAGACGAATGCGTGTTATAATCTTGAGGAGTCAGAAATATAGACTCAAAGAGGCTTAAGTCTAAAGAGTCACAAACTGAGTAGAAAGCGTTTCCATGCCAGTGTTAGCTGTTCAGTTGTGTCCGACTCTTTGCGACCCCATGGACTGTAGCCCACCAGGCTCCTCTGTCCATGGGATTTCCCAGGCAAGAATACTGGAGTGGCTTGCCATTTCCTTCTCCTGGGGATCTTCTTGACCCAGGGATCCAACCTGAGTCTTCTGCTTTGCAATTGGATTGTTTACCGTTTGAGCCACCAAGAGTAGACCACACACTACATGAGTTAGCAGTGTAGTAGTATAATTAAAATGATTTATTGTGACTCAAAGATAAATTAAAGGGAGTATGCCATACAAGACAAGAAATCATCTCTCCATGGTGTTTAACAGCATTACATTTGGTGTTCATTTTTTATGATCCCATTTGTGAAAGAGCAAATACTTTGGCGAAATATAATAACAGTGATCGTAGGAATGACAAATAGAAGAAATAGAGAGGTAATGACTCTTCACACTTGAGATGCTGATAAGGCCCTGCCTTCAGTGTCTATTACGTGAGATAGGATCATTGGATCTTAAATATTGTTTGGGGGTCTCTTCTGCAGGGTCAGTTTTTGACTTTGGAATTCAGTATTACTAAATAATGAAAAAATAGGTAACTGGTGGGCTAAAATTAGCCACTAATTATTTGCAAAGCACTCCTCTATCAGGCTCTCCTCGTGTTTGTCCTACTTTTCTTTGTCCCTAGCTATAGAGACCATTTATCTTTTTTAAACAACTGCAGAAGCACAGCAGCACTTTCTTGGCCTGAAACCCAGGCTTCTTTTGTATTGATTCTAGCCAGTTACTGCTCTTCACTAAAAATGATAAACCAGAAGTAAGGGAGGGAGCAAATCTGAGGTTCTAAATCAGTGTATCAGGCAGTTAGGTCCTCTCAGAATTCCTGAGCTTGGCAGCAGACTCTGTGGGGCAGAAGAGCTGGTCTCGGTGAGGGGTGCCTCTCTGGCCTCCATAGCGTCCTTTGCTTCCTTCTATGACATCATTTATTCTACTGTCATGTTGTGCTTTTCTTCCTTTTTTAACAAAATACTTATTTATTTACTTATTGGCTGTGTCTAGTCTTAGTTGCAGCGTGTGGAATCGAGTTCCGTGACCAGGGATCGAACCCAGGCCCCCCTGCATTGGGAGCACAGAGACTTAGCCACTGAACCACTAGGGAAGTCCCTGTGCTTTTCTGCTTCTAATTTTATGCTTTAGATCAGTGCTTCTCAAACTTAAATGTGCATTCAAATCACCTGGGAATCTTGTTAAACTCCAGATTCTGTTTCAGTAGGTTTGGGGTGGGGCTAGAGAATCTATGTTTCTGTTATCCTCCTAGAAGTCCACGCTGCTAGCCCCGTGGAAGGCACTTTCATTACAAGGTCAACCCCTTGAGAGCTGGGAAAAATCTCTTCTTGATCTTTAAAAGGAAAATAACCAAAACCTTTCTGTTGAAGAATCACATGCGTACAGAAATATGCACGAAGCATCAGAGTTTAGCGTATTTCCAAAAAGTGAACACGCCTGTATAAACCAGTCTCCAGATCAAAAATTAAAACACTGCCAGCACCCCAGAGGTCCACGTTGTGCTCCGTCCAGTCACCACTTTATCCTTAAGGTAAACAGAATCTGCCGTCTTTCATTTTTACCCTTCACTGCAAGGCTCCAATGAACACATTTATCTGTGTCCCTTTACTCACAAATGCATGTTTTTCTCTAGGGTTGTACGTGGACCCACTCTGATTTTCACAGGAGGAAGATACTCCACAGAAACATGAGTGCCTTGTGTCTGTATTAGGACTGTATGAGTTGGTCTCTGGATGGCTTTTATCTAGGAAATCAAGGACTTATGAATGATTGATAAATGCTGCTAATAGCTTCAAGTTGTTTTGCATTCTTTCAAACTAAAATAGAGTGACTGTGACCGGTGCCTCTCCATTGCCTGAGGTTTGTTTGTTCTTTACATGAAGTCTCAACTGAGAAACCATGACCCAATAATTTGTCAAAAAGAAACAGGTCTGGAGTTTTGAAGAAATTGATGATCTACTAGTTTAAAGCATGAGTATTTTCTGAAAATGGAATGGACAAACCTCTGTCTACATTCTGATGGAAAATACGCCTACTGTTCACAGGGATAATAGTTTGGCAAGGACTGGCATTCACAAATCAAGGCAGCATCTAAATAATTTTGATGACAGAACTCTTCTGGGGCTTTTCCAATTGAGTAGCTCATCAGCCATTATGATGGAGTTATAATGTAGGTCTCTATAATCTACAAAATATGTACCCACAGTTGTAGAATTGCACAGCTGAAGATAGTAAGTTATCTGGTTAAAAAAGATTTATGCTTTGATAATTCCATTTACAAAAGAGTTACAGTGGACTCAGTGTCCCAAATCTAATTTCATCATTATGTAACTGTAGATATAAAAATCTTCACTGGATTCTGTTATTGTCTAGTTCTTTGAGGTAATAATCATAAAACAATATTAATTTAATGTGTCTACAGTTGATTTTTGCACAGGATATTATTTATTACAGGATATTATTTGTCAGGCTGCTTTTGAGAAATTCAGTTCTTTTTAATATGATTGCTGATGTGTTTTCGTCAGTCTCTAATCATGATTGAATAAGAGATGGATGATATTTTCTTTTTTATTTCAGGCAATTTCCCTGGAGATTATATTCTGTGCTTAGTCGCTCAGTCATGTCTGACTCTTTGCGATCCCATGGATGGTAGCTCACCAGACTCCTCTGTCCATGGGGATTCTCCAGGCAAGAATACTGGAATGGGTTGCCATGCCCTCTTCCAGGGGATCTTCCCAACCCAGGGATCGAACCCAGGTCTCCCGCATTGCAGGCGGATTCTTTACAATCTGAGCTATCAGGGAAGCCCATGAATACTGGAGTGAGTAGCCTTCTCCAGGGGATCCCTTCTCCAGGGGATCTTCCCAACCCAGGAATCGAACCGGGATCTCCTCCAGCGCAGGCAGATTCTTTACCAGCTGAGCCACTAGGGAAGCCTGGCTAAGTAACCCAATGTAAATTCTCTGAAATAAACACATTTGGCAGAATCATTATAAACTTTGATGTCCAAATGCTTCTGAATTAAGAAGGTAGCTGGTAGCTGTTTAAAAATTCACAATTCAGAAGACTAGCATTTGTTTCTAAACATCTAAGGGATTAGCTTGCAGATTAGTCTGATGATACATGTGTACATTAAGGCCTATTAATTTAGGGTTGTCAGGTCATGTGCACGTGGTCACTTAGAGAAGATGTTTCTTTTACTAACTGTAACCAGCGTTCATTGACTCATTTAAAAAGATCTTCCACGACTACCCCTGGTAACTTGGTGGTAAAAAATCCCCTGCCAACGCAGGAGACACGGGTTTGATCCCCGGTCTGGGAGGATCCCACATGCTGTGGAGCAGCTAAGCCTATGAACCACAACTACTGATGATCTTGCTCTGAGAGTCTGTGCTCTGCAACAAGAGAAGTCACGGCAATGAGAAACCTTTACATCACAGCTAGAGATGAAGCCCGAGCAGCAAAGAAGACCCATCACAGCCACAAATAAATAAATAACAAAAAGAACCTCCAAGTACATGGTATATATCACATGCTATGACAGGCACTGAAGATAAAGAGATGAATGTGAGTAGATCCTGTCCTGGTGTGGCCACTGTCTACCTGGGGAGATAGACAAATAAGCAAACATTGGCAATTACGGTGAGAATTTTTAAGATGTTGTTTCACATTTGTGGTAACAGGGATTAACCCAGAATCTAGCCTAGTACATGCCCAAATGAAGAAGGCATATTCTCTAATACATGAATGTTCTAAAAAGGGCTGTGTGTGTGTTAGTTGCTCAATCGTGTCCGACTCTTTGCGACCCCATGGACTGCAGCCTGCCAGGCTCCTCTGTCCATGGAATTCTCCAGGCGAGAATACTGGAGTGGGTAACTATTGCCTTCTCCAGGGGATCTTCCCAACCCAGGGATCAAACCCGGGTCTCTTGCATTGCAGGTAGATTCTTTACCAGCTGAGCCACCAGGGAAGCTCTCTAAGAAGGTAGAATGATGAATCAAAAGGAAGATTTATCAACTCAGTCTGGGGTGGGATGGGAAAGCCAGAATCAGGAAAGTTTTCGCAGAAGAGAAAATCTATATTGCTGATGTGGTCAGCTGAATAACATCTCCCCCAAAGATCTCCATGTCCTCATCTCCAGTACATGTGCCTATGTGAGAAATGGAAGGGACTTTGCAGATATTGAACGTTAAAACCTTAGAAGTTAAAGATCTTGAGATGAGGGCGGAGGAGGGATTGTCCAGCTGGGCTCAATATAATTAGGGGTCCTTATGAGAGAGAGGCAGGAGGATCAGGGTCAGAAGAGGGAGAGATGAGAGAGGCAGAGGCTGGAGTGATGCAGCTGTGAGACAGGAGTCATGGCCAAGGGAGGCAGGCAGCCCCTGGAGGCTGGAAAGACGGGGCGAGAGGCTCTGCTCTTGAGCCCCCAGAGAGAATCCACCCTGCTGCCTCTTTGACTCAAGGTTTATGAGACTGATTTTAGACTTCTGATCTCTCAACCTGCAGGACAATAAATTTGCATTTTTTAAAGCCACTAAGTTTGCAGTAGTTTGCAAATGGCACCAATAGAAAACTAATGTATTGGTTCACTGCCTGCTCTCTTCCAAGTTCTCAGACCTCTCTGTTCAATGATTTCTTTCAGTGATTTCTATCCTACTTGTCACTCACTCACTTGGTGATAGCCTAGTTTTAATGTTACTAATAATTTCAAGCCTTCTATAACTTTCACTTTCAAAGATCTCACTTTGACCATCACTTCCTATGTTTCCAGCGCTCTCTCAAGAGCCCTGATTCCAGTAATCCCTCAATCCCACTGGATCCTCCAATCTACTGATCCTACCATCTGTTCGCTGTCCTTCACCCACTGATGTCCTGGTTTCCCTCCTAACCCGATTTAGATTTCTTGGGCAGTCATTGTAAACATTCCCTTGCCCACACTCTAGCCTCCCTCGCCTCTCTCTCATTTTGATGTACTTGCGTGCCAAAATTCCACCCCTGCTCATAGCCAGCTTTCTGCCTACTCCTTGCTTGCACTTGGACAGCTGAAGAAAAACATGCAACCATGCTGTTGGTTCTAAATTAAACAATCACTAATCTCCAGTAGCCCTAGTGCTGCCCAGCCATCCTATCACACTTTCAGAGTCCACTCATACCTTCCCCTGCCTTCCCACTCAGCACCTTGTCCTCCCACCCCTCTTACCCACCTTCCTGCATCCCTACCACTACACATTGTTACTCTTGTGATTCTAGATGAACTCCCTGTGCTCCTGTTTCAGGCCAATTTCTCATTCATCTGCTAGTTCCCATCTCTTTCTGAGGCTCTTCAGTTAAGAAAACACTGCTCCTGATACAGCTTCCCTTATCTCCAATGTCATTATCTTTCCCCTCCGTTTTTGGATCAGCCCCACGTTATAGCCAAACTCCTTATAAGACTTGCCTATCATTGCTATCACTATTTTCCTCCTCCAATTCTCTCTCCCTCTTTTTTTTAAAAAATTATTTTTAAGGGTGTATGTATTTATGTATTTGGCGCTACCAGGTCTTAGTGGTGGCATGCAGGCTCTTTGGCTGCATGTGAACTCATAGTTGCAGTGTGTGGGACCTAGTTCCCCAACCAGGGATAGAACCTGGGCCCCCTAGATTGGGAGCTCAGAGGCTTCACCACCAGACCACCAGGAAAGCCCCACTTCCATTCTCTCTTTAACCTACTCCCATGAAGCTGTCTTTCCCACCATCTTACTGAAATAGGTCTTTGTTTTCTTTTAATATTTATTTATTTTGCCTTAGCTCTGGCACTCGGGATCTTCACTGTGTCATGCGGGGTCTTTTGTTGGAGTGCACAGGCTTCTCTCTAGTTGCAGCTCGTAGGCTTAGTTTCTCTGTGGCACATGGGATCTTAGTTTCCCCACCAGGGATGGAACCCACATGCCCTGCATTAGAAGACAGGTTCTGAACCACCAGGGAAGTCCCCAGAATGGCTCTTATCGAGGAGTCAGTAATTCGAGGGTGCTAAGCCTAATGGTCAGGCCCCATCTAACTTCACATTTCAGAGACATTTGACATGAATGATCACGTCTCCTTTCCTGAAACACTTTTTTTCCCCACTTAGCTTCTGGGTCATTCTTTCTTGTTGCCCCTCCTCCCAGGCTGATGACTCCTTTTCCACTTTTCTTCTCAATCTCTAAACACTTAGAGACCCCAAAGATCAGTTCTCAGAACTCTCTTCTCTGTCTATACCCACTCCAAAGTGGTCTCATCCAGAGCCGCGGCTTTATGTAGGTAACTGTGCCCACATTTATATCTTCCAGATGGCCCAGAGCTCCATTTTAAACTCCAGACTTTAACATCTAATTGCTGCCTCAAGATATCCACTTGGATTTCTAATAACATGTCAAAATCAACAAGTCTGAAGCTGAATCCCAGGTTTCCATGTTTCCCCCCACAGAATGCCATCAAATCTGCTTCCTCTGCATGTTTCCCAAATTCTGTGAATGGCAACTGGAGAAGGAAATGGCACCCCACTCCAGTATTCTTGTCTGGAGAATCCCATGGACGGAGGAGCCTGGTGGGCTACAGTCCATGGGCAAAAGAGTCAGACACGACTGAGTGACTAACACATGAATTGCAACTCCATCTTTCTAGAGATTCAACTCAACCTTGACTCTTCTCTTTGCAAATGCTATCACCTTCACAGTATGTTCAAGATCCAAGCACTTAGCATCTCTACTGCTGCTGCTGTGGTCCAAACGCTCATTACCTCTCTCCTGGATTCTTGAATTGGCCTTGTTATTGATCTCCTTGTTTCTGCCTCACCTTCCTGCTCCAGCAAGAAGAGTTAACTCTGGTCTTGGAAGCCATTTATTTAACAAATATGTATCAATTGGACATCTGCTCTGTCTGACATGTGAGATCCCATCAAGTGTCTGCTCCATCTCTCTAGAGTCAATGCCAAAGCCCTAACTGTGGCCAAAAGACTAAAAATGGTGTGCCTCTTGCTCCTTTGAACTCATTTCCTAGTGGACCCCTCTTGTGCACTGTGATCTAGCCACACCAGCCTCCTTGCTGTTCCTCCCCCTCTAGGACTTTGTACTTGGGGCTCATTTTGCTTGGAGTGTATTTGTGTGTGTGTGCGTGTGCATGTGTTGTGTGTGTGCACGTGCGTGTGTGTGTGCATGTGTGCCCATACACATGTGCCTGCATGATCAGTCACGTCAGACTCTTTGTCACCCCATGGGCTGTAGCTCTCCAGGCTCCTCTGTCCATGGAATTCTCCAGGCAAGAATACTGGAGTGGGCTGCCGTTTCCTGCTCCTGGGGATCTTCTCCACCCAGGGACTGAACCCACATCTCTTGCATCTCCTGCATTGGCAGGCGGATTCTTTACCAGTGAGCTACCTGGGAAGCCTGAAGTGTACACCTCCTCCAAAGCTTCATATGGCTGGCTTTATACTGAGAAATTTTACCTAATCAGCAAGAACATCATACAACGTCCTGTTCATGACATTTATTTATACTCTAACAGTATCTTTGCGTATTTACTTGTGTGTTTGTTGATGGCCTGGTTTCCTCCATTAGAACATAAATCGCATGAGAGCCAGAATTGGAGTTCCTTTTGTTTGGTGCTCTATTCCCAATACTTGGAATAGTTTCTGGCATGGGGTAAGTGTTCAGTAAATGTGTGAAGAATGAATAGGCTTGCTAAATAAAGTACAGGATATAAATTTAAATGTGAATTTCACATCAACAAGTGATTTTTTAGTATCAGTATGTCCCATGGAAGAGTTATACTAAAAATATTTGCTGTTTTACTTGAAATTCAAATTTAACTGGACATCCTGTACTTTTATTTACTAAATCTGGCAACCCTATGAATGAATAGAATCCTGGGGGAAGACAGGGGTAAGAAAAAGCACTCTGGCAGAAAGAATGAATTTGCAAAGGTACCCAGGTGTGAAAGCAGCATCACTCATCCGAAGAAGAGCACTTTAGAAAGGTTATCCTATCCTCAACTCTGCCAGAATTACTTTGTCAGAAAATAGATTTAAGAAGGGTTGGTTTTTCAAAACCTGGACACACTTTGTCTCATCTTTATAGATGGGTGATATTAAAAGTTTATGGGAAGTACAGAAGATAGATTGTGTTTCTCTGCCACAGGATTGATACAGGGAAGGATCTACAAAATATGCAAAGAACATCCTTGGGGTGAGAGAAGATGCATTTTTGCCTTTTTGACCTTGGAATCCCACAGTTATTAATACCATGTTATTAATCTTGCTGCTGTTTTTGGGCCTGATTTACTGGGCTAAGTTTCCTCCCTTATAATGGAATAAGTTATATGCTTATTAGTTCTCTTCATTGGAGAAAGAAGAATTGGCTTCACATAGTGTATGCTATGGCCTGGTGTCCATAGGCCCCTTCAAGACTGAGGCCCTCATTCACCTAGCTGTTATGGGTTTGGGTAGACTCCGGGAGTTGGTGATGGACAGGGAGGCCTGGCGTGCTGTGGTTCGTGGGGTCGCAAAGAGTCAGACACGACTGAGCGACTGAACTGAACTGATTGATAAGAGTGTTCACATTAGACTACTCTCCTTTGAATGTGTGTGTGTGTGTGTTTGTGTGTGCACACATTTGTATGAATCCCATCAGCCCAAGAGAGCCACTTTGACAAGTCACCTTCTCCCTGGAGGGGACCCACATCTCACCCCAGAACTCCCTAGAAGATCAGCCAAGGTTTTTTGTTGTGACTGCAGCACAGTTCATCTTCTCCCTCTTCTAAATCCTTCTTTCTTCATGTCATATTCACAATGATCTGATGACACCCCTCCCCTCCTAAATTCACTGTATGCTAGGCCTCATCTCAGAGTCTGCCTCTCGGAGAACCTGACCTAGGATAGCTGGCTCCAGGACTGGTCTGAGCAAGCTGACTCAGAAATGGATTCTGGAGCTGGATTACCCACAGTCAGGCTTCCCTGGTGCCTCAGTGGTAAAGAATCTGTCTGCAATGCAGGAGCCACAGGAGACTCGGGTTCGATCCCTGGGTCAGGAAGATCCCCTGGAAGTGGGAATGGCAACCCACTGCAGGATCCTGGCCTGGAGAATCCCATGGACAGAGGAGCCAGGCACAGTCCGCAGTCCACAGAGTTGTGAAGAGTTGGACATGACTGATGTGACTTGGCATACTCACATGTACCCACAGTCACTGGTAATGACATCAACACTGTGGTGGGTGGATGCCATGAGATTCACTTTCCCTGGTGGTGAGCTCGGATAGGGTATTGGTGGAGGGGAACAGAGGGGCGATTAGGGTTAGACTCAAGCATTTGAGATGTTCAGGGGAAGTAGTAATTTTAAGAACTATGGAAATGGGTGGTTGTTACTGTGGACTTTTAATGCACTATAGAGAGAAAATGAAAGGCTGAGGATGACTAGTCAACAATCAGAAAGCCAGTTCTCGTTGACATCACATAAAGAGACTATTGCCCTACAGCTAGAGCACAGAGAAAACTGAGGATCAGGACCAGGGCTTAATTACAAGCTAAAGAAAGCTCCAGGAGAGACTGAGTTCATGTTTTCTACCTCTGTTGCAATGGTTTCTCTCACTCAGCTCATACCTATGGACCATGGAAGGTCTTAAGGATAAGACCAACTGACAGAGAGGAAAGAGGCCATGTTAAATTCACAGGGTCAGCTTGGGGTTTGGATGCAAGATAAAAATGAACTGTGCCTGCACAACAGCTCTGTTGTAACCCCACAGTGGAAGACCCTGAAAGAATGGGAAAGAAATCCTACCAGCCGGCAGATCTGGGCAGTGCATCTGGTCATCTACTCTTGGTGATTAGCTTTGATGATTCCTCAGGAGGCTAGAAGCAGAAATATTGGAGGATTGGGGTAAAGACATTTGAAGGAGAGGTACATTGATAGACCTAAGAGTGTGGCCCAAAGTGTGCAGGTTTTTGAACCCCATAGTTAATTAGTGCATCAGAGAGCACCCACAAGGGAAGGGGAACTCGAATCAAATGGAGAGAATGACTCAACTGGTAGTCATCAGCCAGTGCCTATCGTCAGTCAACCCAGTGTTGGCATAATCAACAGGGTAGATATGGTGGCAGGAATGGAGGCTACACATGGATCAAGGGCATGGACGCCCACTTACCGAGGCTGGTCCAGTTCCTGCAACTACCACCTGTCCAACCTGCCAGCAACCATCTCTCAAGGAATCCCACTAACTGTTTGGTGGCAAGTTGATTACACTGGATCCTTTCTACCCTGAAAGGGACAGCAATTAATCTTGACAGAAATCAATACCTACAGTTGTGGTTTTGCCTTTCTTGCCTACATGATCTCTGCCAGCACTACCTTCTGAGGGATTACAGAGTGTTTCACCCACAAACATGGAATCCTATGTGAGTCTGTTATCAGTCAATGGAGTGTAAAAATAGCACATGAGTGTAAGTATAGGCGCATGACTGTAGTATCAACTGGACCCTGCCAACCTGCTACAGGAAATGGAATGGAATTTGAAGGAGTCCCTGAGGCTCAGGTTTGCAGATAACCTGTGAGGATGAGACAGGACACACCCCAAAACAGCTATGTGGTGCTCTATCCCCAGCAGGAAGAACATATGGGCCTGAGAAAGAAGGTGAAGTAGGAATGGGTGTGTTTGTCAGTGACTGTCGGGCATTTGTGCCTTCTGTCTTTAGATCTCTGGACTCTGTGGTTTTAGAGATCCTGTATCCTAGGTGGCTCAGCAGTAAAGAATCCGCCTGCAATGCAGGAGACATGGGTTCGATCCCTGGGTGGGGAAGATCCCCTGGAGTAGGAGCTAGCAACCCACTCTAGTATTCTTGCCTGGAGAATCCCATGGACAGATGAGCCTGGTGGGCTAGAGTCCATGGGGACGCAAAGAATCGGACACGACTGAGCAAGTAAACAACAATCCTAGAGGGAAACCCTTTCACCAGGGATACAGTAATCTTTCCATTAAGCAATAAGCTACAGCTGCTGCCCAATTGCTTCAGGTTCCTTGTAGTAAGAAACAAGGGGGGAAAAGGAATTATCCTTCTGGGATTGAGTTATATTGGGAAAACAATAGGGGTGATTGGCTCTGGCCTCCAGGAGGAGGTGGCACTAGGGGAAAACATGTTTGGCACTCAGCCATCGCCAGGAGAGTTCCCTGGTACTCTCTCAATTTTGACAGTAAGTGAGCAAGTTGCCACAGTCTCAGCCTGAGAAGGGCATGGCAACCAGGGTCTCAGGTCTGTCAGGGATGAGAGTCTAGGTCACCCTACCAGATAAAGGCACCAAGACCATCAGAGGTGCTAGCCAAGGGTGGGAGGAACATAGAATAGGCAGTTAAGGGGGAGATAGTTAGTTGGAGCTTCAAGCTCTGTTGCCTCAGTGACGGAAGTTGTGGGTTTTTTCCCTGCTAACGTTCCTCTTTTAAATTTCCCACAAGAGGAACCAGTCAGAATCCTGGAAGGACTATCTGTAGAACTTGACTTACAAAGAAAATAACCCAAGCAGCAGAAAGGGTGACATTAATTAACACTGTGATACACTGCCCAGATTTTCCCTTCAGAACTGCGATATCATCTCCCCAGCTGTGGGGAGTGTTCCCAGCTGAAAGCTCTCAGCTGAGTCACTCTCCAGGAAATGCTCTCAGTCCCTCGCCCAAGAACACACCCTCCCTGGGGCCAGTCCTCAGCCAAAGACTGATGGGTGTAGGATACAAAAGTCTATCCTCTTTGTGTCAAGGTGGGACCAGAGGAGGAGGAGGAGAAGGGGATGACAGAGGATGAGATGGTTGGATGGCATCATTGATTCTGGGAGATGGTGATGGACAGGGAAGCCTGGCGTGCTGTAGTCCATGGGGTCTCAAATAGTCGGACGTGACTGAACGACTGAACAACAGGCTCCCCTTTGCTGGCAGCCTGGTTTCTGTGAGGTTTCAGCTTCTCTTTCTGCCTAATCCTACTTCCTTCCCTTCTTATTGGTGCTGATCCTGAAGGCACTCCCCAATAAACATCCAGCAAACAAACCAATCTTAAAGTGGATGTCTCAAAGGATATGACCTCAGAAATCTTTGTCACTAATCTATTGCAATTTATGACCAGGGCCAGTTAAATAATATGGAAACAACCTGAGGAAAGAGTCACTATCTTATAATTCACCAAGGAAATTACACGGAGGAACCTGGATGAATACTGCTATTAGATAATAAGAGTGTTGTTGGGTTAAGCTTTACAGATGGGGAGGGACTCCCTGTTGAGATTGTTTCCGGGAGAGAGTCAGAGTGATGATAAATGAAATAGAAGGTTTGGGCAAAAAGAATAATATTAGGCGATGTTCTGGGAGAAGAGGCATATCAGAGGTATCTTGCAACATACGTTGTTGTTATCATACAACATTTTGACCTATCTTCTTTCTTTTTAATAATTTTATTTTATTTTATTTTTTTTGGCTGTGCTGGGTTTTCACTGCTGCGAGTGGGCTTTCTCTAGCTGTGGCAAGCAGTGCTACTCTCTAGCTGCGGTGCGTGGGTTTCTCATTGAGGAGGCTCCTCTTGTTGCAGAGCACAAGCTCTTGGGCACGTGGCCTTCAGAGGTTGCAGCACATGGGTTCAGCAGTGGCCCCTCCTGGCCTCTAGAGCACAGGCTCAATAGTTGCGGCACATGGGCTTAGCTGTTCCGCCATATGTGGGATCTTTCCAGATCGGGGATTGAAAGGGTGTCTCCTGCATTGGCAGGCAGATTCTTTACCACTGAGTCACCAGGGAAGCCCCTTGACCCATCTCTATTCTAGTCACTGAGGTGACTGGCGTTATGTGGGGTTAAGTGGGGTAGGCTTGCAAGTAGGCTTGTACCCTAATCAGTCAGAATGTCACCAACAGTGTGCAGGTATAACCGGACGGAACCCACCTCAACCCTGTATCACATTTCTCTCAGCTTCTCTCACTTTGTACTCTCTTGGACCCCTAGAGGAACCCATTCAGCCATTCTGACCCAGTGGCCATGCAGACCTGGCAGGGAGTTTCGTTTCCGGGGGCAGATATTCCCTTGACCTGTGTTAGAGGCTCTGATGCCTCTGATTCTGAGGCACATTTTACATGATCCTTTAGAAAGTTCTCACCAGGACTGAGCTCAATAACAGCTTAATAACACACCTTGGGTTTGTTTTCCCTCCTTCCCTATTTTACTCCTCCCTGCCTCATTTCTGTTCCTCAAGATCACATCCCAAAATGAGTCATCTGCATGCAAACCTTTCTCTTAGGCTCTACTTTCTAGGGAAACCCAGGCTAAGGCAGTCAGAGCCAGAAGCAGCATAGAAAGGAAACTTTCAGAGAGGAGTCTGGCTCTTCCACCAGGCAAGGGCCTCTGACTGGTGTTAAGTGAGGTGATAACAACCGCTGGCTTGCAGCAGCATCCTAATCATGGAGAATTGCACCAGGGATGGGCTGGCGTGAGATGCAGGCAAACACTGGAACATGGTCTTATACCACAGTAATGGCAGCTGAAGGGTATGGGAATGATGTGTGTTACAGGCATGTGGAGTTGGCTGGGTCTTATGAACAGCCTCGCAAGTCAGGAGAAAGAAAACGGCAGGCTCAGATGAATCAAATATCAACTGAAGTATGCTGTGAAAGTCAGCAAACCTTCACAGCAGCATTTTAACAGGATCTTGTCTTTCTTGCCTCAGACCCAGGATTTAATTTTAAGGGTAGAAGACCTGCAACAAAGAGTGAATGTGAGGCCTTGTCAAGTTTTCTGCGTTAGGGCCCTGAGGTGGAATGAGTGAGGCTCTGGCACATAGAATGGGAATAGTGGGGTGGATGAACTAAAGAATTTGAACCCCCAAGATCTTGGTTCCACTGGACACTCCAGGTTGGCAAACGTGGCTCACTTATCTCAGGGTGGAGGAAAGAAGCCTCTCCCCTTCTGGAGATCCTGCAAAGACCTCACATGAATGACTTCCCTGGTGGTCCAGGGGTTAACAATCTGCCTTCCAATGCAGGGGATGTGGATTCAATCCTTGATCGGGGAATCTGAGATCCCACATGCTGCAGTGCAACCACTGAGCCTGGGCATGGCGACTAGAGACATGCTATAACACAGAGCGCATGCACCCCAACAAAAGGTACCACATGCTGCAGTGAAGACTCAATGCAGCCAAAAATAAATACATTTTAAAAAGAGAACTGACTTGGAGCAGTTGCCTCATGGATGAGTGTCCTCCTCTGGGTCTGCTCCTACCTCCCTTCATTGCCCAAAGATCTGGCTAATATGTCCTGGCAGGAAATAGGAAGCTACATCCAGGGATGGGTCTTGAGGGCGCTGGGCTAGGAAGGGCAGGATCTAAGACTGTGTAGGTGAGAATTCATTGATATAAGAGCTCCCTAAACTTAGGAGTTTCATGTGCTGGCAATAAAATCCAAAATCAGAAAGAAAAAAAAAAAATCCAAAATCAGTCCTAATATGTGCTGGAATTGCTCCAAAGAAGTTAACATAGCAATGACCTGCAGTAAACAAGGTTGAGATGTTGGAACTGTCTTATAGAATATAGAGAAGGACATTATAAATACTGGGGAGATGAAAATATAAGAATTTTTATTATGTGATAAAGAGAACCCATTACTGAGCCCCACATCGTCCAAAGAATATGCCTTCCATTGAAGCACTAAGGATGTGCCAGTGAGCAGAGCACCAGCACCTTTGAGAAGCCCGGTGATGGTTATCCTCACTGGTTACTGTAGCCGTGGGCTTCTCTGGGGGCTCAGTGGTAAAGAATCCACCTGCAAATTCAGGAGACGCAGGTTGGATCCCTGGGTCAGGAAGATCCCATGGCAACCCACTCCAGTATTCTTGCCTGGAAAATATCATTGTCAGAGGAGCCTGGAGGGCTTCAGTCCATGGGGTTACAAAAGGATTGGACACGACTGAGCAACTAAAAGCAACAACTACTATAGGAGATCCTGCCTTGGACTGGGCTATCTAGTATTAGCATAGGTGAGAGACTGGGATAGCAAAGTCAAGATACTAGCACTAAACAGATGAGAGCAAGGTAAATGTAACAGAAACAAGCAGTAAGTCAGAAACTCAAACAGGGTGCTTTGTCACACAAAGTTTTATGGCAACGGTTAACAAACAGACCAGTGATGCTAGGGAGGCAAGATAAATGGGCAGCTAACTAAGATATTACTTCACTTATATAACCAGAAAAACACTAGAGCTTAGTGGACAGAAAGTTAACATTAACTGCAGAAGCGGAAAATCACAACCCCTCACCTAGTTTCCATATCTAACCCTAACTCCCAGAGGCCATTGATTGAAGGAGAGGCTAGATCCACTTAAGAAAGGACCCCACCATGCCACTATAGAAATATACAGCTACACTACAAGAACAATTAAAATAAATATACGGAGGGATAAGGGACCATGCCTTCTGAAGGCTGTTGGACATTGTTTTGTCCAACAGTTCAGTTGCTACAGCACGCCAGGCTTCCCTGTCTTCACTATCTCCTGGAGTTTCCCCAAACCCATGTCCATTGAGTCAGTGAGCCTATCCAACCATCCGATTCTCGGTCTCCCCCTTATCCTCCTGCCCTCAGTCTTTCCCAACATCAGGGTCTTTTCCAATGAGTTGGCTTTTCGCATCAGGTAGCCATAGTATTGGAGCTTCAGCTCCTGTTGGCCATAGGGGACTCAAAACATTAACACAATCCTCCAATTACAGGCAAATCTTATGGAGTCCAGGTGATAAGTGGAATTCTGTCCAAATCCATCTGCTGGTGGGTCTACTGAGGCTGCAGACCCATCTATGGTTATTGTCCCAGTTCCCAAGGGCATCACTGGGATACATATACTTCACAGGAAGCAGGCATCTTACATTGAATGCCTAATCTATGGCATAAGGGCTATTATGGTAGAAAGACCCAAGTGGAGGGCCTTAAAACTGCCTTCCTCTAGCCAAGACAGTAAATCAGAAGCTGTCATGTATCCTGAGAAAAACTGTAGTGATAAGCAAAGGAATGCAAAGGTAGCAACCTCCATCAAATCCCCATTCAATTTACCTCTCTGGCCCTTGTGAAGACTAGATAGATCGAGGCAGGCAGTAACCAGGGCTACCCAGTTGCAACAGTTGTACCAGATGTTGGATCTTTACTGGAATATATTCACAAAGTCTCTGGCACTTGAAGTGCCACTATTGATGCAGTGAACGTGATCAGTAAGGAAAATTAAAAACCCATTTCCTTTTATAAGGCATCAAGATACCATCACTGTCTTGCCACAGATCTGTGTTAACACGTCTTCTTTCCATGACAACATAACCCAACAGAGACCTTGGCCATCTCAATCATCTGTGGAACCCGGATGATTGATCATCAGTACATCAGGCTGATCAATTGAATTAATGACTTTATGCTCATTCCGATTCAGGGAGCAGGGACTGATACAATCTTAAGACACCTCCCCTTGGGTCTTTCTACCATAATAGCTCTTATGCCATAGATCAGTGTAAGGCACCTGCTTCCTGTGAAGTATATGTATCCCAGTGATGCCCTTGGGAACTGGGACAATAACCATAGATGGGTCTGCAGACTCAGTAGACCCACCAGGAGATGAACTTGGACAGAATTCCATTTATTACCTGGATTCCAGAAGATTTGCCGATTAATGGAGGATTGTGTTGGTGTTTTGAGTCCCTTGTGTCCCATTGGAGCTGAAGCTCCAATACAATGGTCACCTGACGCAAAGAGGCATTCATGGATGGAAGTAGACATAGTTGCAGATAGGCTCCCATAGGCAGCTTATAGGCAATTTTCCCCAGAGGTGATGAAACTACCAGTGAGATATTATTGTAACATGAGTTTGAGAAAACTCCAGGAGATAGTAAAAGACAGAGAATTCTGGCATGCTGCAGTCCATGGGGTGGCAAAGAGTCAGACATGACTGAGTGACTGAACAATATTAATTACTGTACCTCACTCATAGCAGACAATTAAAGGAAAAGGTTTTGAGACAGGAGTTTACAATAACCTCTCGTGTGTCTACCAAGCCTCCCGGTTTTTAGTTATGACCATTTTTCTGCTTCAACTAAGGAAGTAATGAAAAGCCTTAGAAGTAGAGATTTATTGTTGTTGCTGTTTTGTGCATAGGTGTTCTAGAAGGAATCCATCTTCTTGCTGATGCTGCCAGGAAACCCAAATGACATGGGTTTCTTAGAAGTAAACAAATAGTCACTGCTATTGTTGGGAAAAATAAGAGGGAAAGAAAGATGCAAAAAAAATCTCTCCAAAACAATAGGAGTGTGCAATCAAATGTGAACGCTGCCACTGTTTCTGGAAGAGAATGCTAGAGTCAGCACAGGGGTGGCTGGGTATCCCAGGGAAGCAGAGATGCCAGAGAGAAGGAAAGAAGGGAGACGCAGCAGCTTGAAGTGGGGCTGAAGAACGGTCCTTAAATGCGGATGAGGTAAAATGCCTGGGAACGAGGGAGAAGCAAAGTCATGAAAAGCTGAAATGAAAGACTAGGGGGGAAAAAAAGCAGCAAGTCTGTGACATCGATAAGGACAGCAAATCTGAGTGACACCAAAAGACTGATCAGCCTCAAAAATATTAATGCCTTTCCTCAATACAAAAATCAGTTTTTCTCAGGAAAGAAAATCACAAAATTATTCTAAGAATTTGTTTTCAAAAATAATTTTCATCACTTTTTAGAAAAATTATGCTTATTCATTTTAGACATTTTGTAAAAATGTAAGCTAGTAAAAAAAAAACCATAATTTTACCAGTCAGACTTTAATACCATGAATAATTTGATGCTTACTCTTCAAAGGGTTTGTGTGTCTGTATTCTGTTTTAATAAAAACGGGATCATGCTGTGTCAGACAATTTCTTTTAAAAATGCATTATTTTCATCTGTGAGACGAACAATAGTGCTTCCCTCAAATCATATTCAATTTCTGAAAGGAACTCAACGGACAATAGGAAATCTCTTCTGGGATTATTATTTTTTTATTTGAATGCTCAACATCCTATTTTCATCTTCTGGAATGTGCTATATCATGGTACCATGAAGCCAGGGCCAGGGTAGGCTCAGCCTGGCTTTATACCTCTGCAGAAATACACAGCCTGCCTCATGTGATGTTATCAGTAGCTTGCTGAAGCTGACCCATATATTTAATTTATTTTTATGGAGGCTTTTTCTGGAATAATAAAAAAAAGTATTCTAGGATATCTTCCGCAAGAAATGCAGAGGAAGTGCTGTCAGTCTGGGAGAATGGCAGGGCAGGAGCTGCTTTCCCCACAACTCTGTTTCACGGGGTCTGTGTCTTTCCTGCTTCTGCCTTCACTTTGGTTCTGACTGGAAAGTGTTGCTGAGTAGAAGTTTATGAGGCCAGCTATTAATATTAAGTGTCTGTTAGCCCCTCAGTCGTGTCCAACTCTTTGCAACCCCATGGACTGTAGCCCACAAGACTCCCCTGTCCATGGGATTCCCCAGGCAAGAATACCGGAGTGGGTTGCCATTCCCTTTTCCAGGGGATCTTCACAACCCAAGGATCGCACCCAGGTCTCCTGCACTGCAGGTAGATTCTTTACCAATTGAGCCACCGGGGAAGTCCAATAATAAGTGGGGAGTATATAATGACTCAAAGTCATCTTGCCCTCTCATTACAATGAGATTCTGGATGAGTTATAAATTCTCTGAGCCTTGCTTTCCTTTCTTCAGTTAATGGGGATAACTCCTATCAATAAAATAGTGACAAGAACTGAATAGGACTACGTAGGTAAAGGACAGACATTTCTGTAATAAGTGCAGAAACCACAAGCCATTCATTCTGTAAACATGCACACACAATTTATGGAAAAAACGGAGTTGGGCAGGTTGCTCAAAATCTGTGCAACTTTGTAACCAAAGCACTGACAATCACAATGCATATGCTAATAAAATACTATCACACTTAAAGTTCTCTTTTAAAAAATGCTAAGTAAATATAAGACTTGCCTTTTAAGAAAATGTGATGGCTACTTGATGGAAGAGGGTATGAGTAAGGGTAGATGCTGCCAAGTTATGGAGATGAGGGCAAAATGCACGAAGATCCAGGAAAACTCCCAGCAAGCACTTCCAAGATAGAGCCAAGAGGAAGAAAGTGGGGTGAATGGGCACTGTGTTCGGTACTGGATTACTTCATGACTTCCTGTGTTTTTTTTAAATCTTATTAAATGGTGTGCATTGAGCTGAAACATATTAACATGTGTGCATTGAGCTGCAAAATATTCGCTTGCTGGGGGGCAAATCACTTATGAATCAAAGTAATCTTGATTATATTGATATCTCCTTATTTGAGTTATGAACTAATTTGCTTTGTATGTATAGACGCTGGAGCAGAACAGACTGAACTTAATGGCTGCCTTATAGTAGATGCTCCTTAAATTATTGCGAAGTCATCTTCAACATCATTCTCATCGTACTCATCATCACAATAACCATCATATATGTTAATTTCCCCTGATCAGGCATTCAGAATAAAGTTCATTCACAGAACCAGCATATAAGGGACGATAAGGAAAAACCATCCTCAAACAAGATTCCGATCTGAGCCAGAGACTTAGTGTATGTTCCTGCTAACATAACAACTGGCTCTAGCATGCTGGTAATTTTGAGTTTCAGTTGAAAGTGACAAGGGACAGTAGAACCAGATGACTTTGGGGATGGTCATATCGAGATTTGGAATTTCTGGAGTAATCTGCTGATGGCAAAATAGTATGGATGGACTTATCTGGTGTCCAAAATAGAGAACAGAATGAGGTTCCCTGATTTTATTTTTATAACTTGTCTACTAAAACAAAACTGTGAGTAAGGAAGAACTGAATCTCATCCCTCTTCATCCACCACTTCAGACTGAGCGTTTAGCGCCAAGAGGTCACGGAAAAACAGCGAGCTCATGGTTTACTATAAGAACCACTAATGCTTCCTTGTTTTTCCAACAGCTTCTGTCCTGCATGTTTGACAAAAATTTGTAGTAAGAGTCAATGATTTTAAGAATTAAAAAACAATTGCTTCATATTAATCTTTAAAAAATATTAATAAGAACTTCAATTTCAGAATTCTCTAGTGCCACACTAGCTCAACTCTGCTTTGGCTGACAGAATCTCTTGTCCCAGGCTACCGTGGAAAGCCATAGTGACCTAATGGGTGAAAGGAAACATAAGGTAGAGTAGAAAAAACCTAGAATGGTGCTTGTTTTTATGAAACTGTCCATAAATAGTGTAACGCCACAGTCTTGTGAATTTACACATTCAAGAACCAGGAAATTCCAGAGTTCAAATTGTTATGTTGATTCAACTATAGAGCACATTCAATATGGTTTATAACATGCCCTAAAAGTATAAACCATACTGTGTTATGCTATTGTATACCATACAAAGGGGAAAATGGGAAGATCAATTTATGGGTAAAGAGGTCAACTGAACATTGCTATGAAAACTTTGGAATTCCTTATGCTTGGATAATGTATGTTCCTAACACTTGTGCTTCGTTATTATATATATATTTTGAGTTTAGGTAGAAGGTATATCAAAAGAAAAAATATCACTTTGCTAAAGTCAAATCCCTAAGTTGTAATTTTTTGGCATCAGGAAGCCTTAAGTCAAAGTTCTTGTGAAAATCCATAAAATGTCCTCTCTTGTGCTTGTTCTTAACTACTTTATTTAAATTTTTATGACTTTAGATTGGCTTGATTTTTTTCTTTTCCTCCATTGGGAGTACACTCCTGCCAAGTTGGAAGTTTATAACAATCATTTTTGAATGACATAAATGCAAAAAAATCTCGACCGTCTGTCTGCCATAGGAAAATTGTATTTCTTTCACCATTGTTTTACTGCAGGCTCATGAAGTTATTTTTATAAAACTATTTTTTTTTCATGGGGGGGAAGAAAGTTCAGTACAAATATGTTGACTTAAAATCCAAACATAAATTTTCAAGGGAAGTCTTCAGTAAAAGAGTGACTACACTGTAGTCTTAAATATTATTACTTAAACTTTTGAGGGTTTCAATTTCACTGATTTGAGCAAGGTGACTAGTCTTTCTAAACTTCCTTTACCAAAATAAGATTGGGACCTGGTGATCCAGGGGTTAAGCATCTGCCTGCCAATGCAGGGGACACAGGTTCGATCCATGGTCCATGAAGATCCCACATGCCATGCAGCAACTATCCGTGCCCCACAACTACTAAGCCTGCACTCTAGAGCCTGAGAGCCACAATCACTGACGCCCATGTGCTCCAGAGTCTCTGATCTGCAACAAGAAAGAAGCTACCACGATGGAAAGTCCATGTACCACAATTAGAAAGTAGCCCCTGCTCGCTGCAACGAGAGAAAGCCCACATGCAGCAATGAAAGTACGCGCAGCCAAGTAAATACATAAAACAAAGACTGACTATAGTTTACGTAATAAATGGCAGTAACTACTGTTGCTTGTTGGCCCAGCAAGATTTTCCAAGACTTTCTTTGGTTAACATTTCCTGCTCTAAGAGTCCTTCTCTGGGATTTCTTGATTTGGGGTCTGAGGAGTAATAGTCCTCTCCCTGAGGTCAGGTGCTCAAGGCTTATGAAGTTATGTTGTAAGGGTGGGAGGGTAGAAGGTTGACATCTTCAGGGTGAACAGAAACCTTCTGTAGTAGAGGATGAAATTAAGCAGAGATAGAAATGAGCAACTTGTGGGCTGAGGGTGAGGTGGGGGGCAGGCAGTGGAGCCAAGGTGCACAGTTCTGAACATGGACAAGAGTAAGACGTTTTTTGCCTTCTTTTCAGTCCCAGAAGCCCAGATCCTGTAGGTCCAGATCAATTCTTTTGATCCTATGAAGTACTCCCTTATCACAAACCTCATGAACTAGGATATGCCCTCTTATGCTAAAGCTAAATTTATAGCTAGATTTCTGATATCGGCAACCCAAAGGGCTAAAACACTGTCCTTGTTAATTTTGTTGTACGAGGTTGTATATAGGGCTGCTGCTGCTGCTGCTGTTAAGTCGCTTCAGTCGTGTCCGACTCTGTGCGACCCCGTAGACGGCAGCCCACCAGGCTCCGCCATTCCTGGGATTCTCCAGGCAAGAGTACTGGAGTGGGGTGCCATTTCCTTCTCCAATGCATGAAAGTCAAAAGTGAAAGTGAAGTCATTCAGTCCTGTCCAACTCTTAGTGACCCCATGGACTGCAGCCTACCAGGCTCCTCCATTCATGGGATTTTCCAGGCAGGAGTACTGGAGTGGGGTGCCATTGCCTTCTCCAGTATATAGGGCTGCTGCTGCTAAGTCACTTCAGTCATGTCCAACTCTGTGCAACTCCATAGATGGCAGCCCACCAGGCTCCGCTGTTCCTGGGATTCTCCAGGCAAAAACACTGGAGTGGGTTGCCATTTCCCTCTCCAATGCATGAAAGTGAAAATTGAAAGTGAAGTCGCTCAGTCGTATCCGACTCTTAGCAACCCCATGGAGTGGAGCCTACCAGGCTGCTCTGTCTATAGGATTTTCCAGGAAAGAGTACTGGAGTGGGGTGCCGTTGCCTTCTCCAGTTATATAGCACAGTGGTTCTTAAACTTCAGTGTGCGTCAAAATCACCTGGAGGGCTTGTTAAACAACTACTGGGCTCCTTTCTTAGATTTTCTTAGTCAATCAGTCTGGAGTGGAGGCCTGAGAATTTGTGTTTCTAACAAATATTTAGGCCATGTTAATGCTGCTCATCCAGAGAGCACACTTTCAAAAACACAGGTTAAGGGTTAACACAGATCTTTACACAACCAGAGCTCCTAAGTAAGGAAAAGAAGCATTGAACTACTCATCATCGAAAATATTCAGGAAGCATCTGGATGAAGATTTTTCAGGGATGCTGGCAGAAGGGGTTTTGCATTGTAGGAAAATTATACTACACTTCTAGGTTCCCTTCTAATATAACACTAAAATTTTATGTTTCTCTAAAATTTCTTCTAGGTTGAAGGAAGTGAGAGAACAACAAAACACTCTGTCTGATTCCTCCAAATAATACAAATACAGGAAAACTAAATGTGTTCCTGCCACAAATTCAGACTTGTGCAGTAAAGCCAGCGCCACAGTGCATTCCCATATTGACTTTGGGAAATACACACTGCCATCGTTTCGGACATGACTGAAGCAACTTAGCATTGTTTATGAAGTTTTGTAGTGTATCAGCAAACACAAATTTAACCCCTATTCAAGTCTGCTAACAAAGTATATTATTATGTCCTCACTGCCCAAACCCAGTGTAACAACTATAAACTAAATACATGGATAAATATATCCAGAGTTTACTTTATAATACATAAAAAGTTCTAACTTGAGGAGGCAATCAATTTTACCAGCTCCAGAAGTTCAGTTCTGTTATTGTTACCAACAGGTAAATCTAACAGTTAGTCCAGTAGGATTATCCTGTGGGGAAAAAGAAGTCCTTTGTTTCCTTTTTAAACTTTTGAGAAAGAACAAATTGTGCGTAACAAACATGATAGTGAAAATATTATAGTGTTACTTGGTACTGTTTTCCTTGTGTTGTGACAACCTCTCAGGAATTTTTTTTTTATTTCTAACATGGGGCATTGTCTATTTTTGAGTAATATACCCAAGGTCATATGCAGCTGGCAGAACCAGAACAGACAGACCAGTTGTTGAGCAATGTCTATGATATCCTGTTGTTAAATACGTTGAATATCACCTCTGAGTAATGCTTTATTAGAAATATTCTTAAAGGCACAAGCCCAGTAGGAATTCTTTGATTAAAAAAAAAAAGTGAGACACTACAGGTTATTTTAGTTGTGTTGGCTTGTTTGTCTTTTGACTTTCAGGATCTCAGTTCCACATCTAGGGACTGAATCCAGGTTGCAGCAGTCAAATCCTAGAGTCCTAACCACAAGGCCACCAGGGAACTCCCTTAGTTGTATTTGGAGACTTCAAAAATTTAACCAGGCTATATTAGTCTTCAGATTTTTTTAAAAAAAATAAACTAATGCAAATGAAATGAAGGGACTTGCCTGGTGGTCCAGGGGTTAAGAATCCACCTTGCAATACAGGGGAAACAGTTTCGATCATTGGTCAGGAAACTAATATCCCACATACAGTGAAGCATCTAAGTGCACGCACCACAGCTAACAAGCCCGTGAGCCACAACTAGGGAATCCATACGCTAATAACAAAAGATCCCACATGATGAAACGAAGATCATGTGTGCCACAGCTAAGATCTGGTGCAGCCAAATAACTAAATAATTTTTTAAAAAGAAGTAAATATGAATATTACATGTTTTTGAAACTATATACATACGGATCTGTCACTTACTAGTCTTGCCACTTTGGGCAAATTTTAAGATTTCTTGAGCCCCCAAAGCTCAATTTTTCTCATTTCTAAAATGCAGAGATTGGCCTGGATATTCTTTATGTTCGCTTCAAAGCTAAAATTCTACAGCCTCATGGGAAAGGGCTAGCATAATGATTCGCTAACAGTTTTGTTTAAACAATCTCAGTTTATTGAAGTTCCTAGAGTTCAGGCATTTGAGTCCATGCCGTATGTTTATTTAGGAAGTAGAGACAGAGAATGAGCAGTATATTACTAAACTTCATGAGAAATTGTTACTTCATAAAAGGAGAAAATGTGAAATTCTAGAACTGGGCAGAAACCTGTGTATCAGAATTGTGGGTTTGTGGAGAGGTGTTAAAAGGAACACTGATGCAACCCACTATTCATGGAGGTTCTTCTATCTCTCAAAGCAGCATATTGCCCATGGTGGTTTCTTAAGTGGAATTTCACAATGTAATCTGCGGTAGCTAAATTATTAACTTTTATATATGAGGGAATGGAAATTTTTTAAAAAATAGCTATTTTTCCAGGTTTATGCAATGAATAAAAGTCAGATTTAAAAGCTTGACATGTAGGGGTAGACATAGTCATGTGAGGGTTTCCCTGGTGACTCAGACAATAAAGAATCCGCCTACAATGCAGGAGACCTGGGTTTGATCCCTCTGTTGAGAAGACTGCTTGGAGAAGGGAATGGCTACTCACGCCATGATTCTTGCTTGGAGAATCCTATGAACAGAGTAGCCTGGTGGGCTATAGTCCATGGGGCAGCAAAGAGTCAGACATGACTGAGTGACTAAGCACTATATGCATAGTCATGTGAAGATACTGGAGAATTAATTTCAAATGCAGAGAGTCAATATTAGCTGTGTTTCCTTTTCTATCAACATAAAACCAAATAACTTTATAGGAAATAATTGTGGGGGAGCATTACATCATCACTCTTTACAAAAGAAACCATTCAAAGTATTCTTCTAACTCACTTTCAACTGCTTTTGAAAATAAAAAAAACAAAACTGGAATCACAAATGAAATTTGGTATGGTAAAGTATAAATCGGCACAATCTGGGTGAACACAATTAAAGGACAGATAAACTGTGTGTTAATCAATGTAAAATACTGAAGATTTTGTGTTAAGGAAAGTATATATATTAAGTCTGAATTCCCTGGTTTGAAAAGGATTAACCAAACGCAGTAGAAGTAAAGCCAAAGAAAACATACACTTCATTTGTGGAGAAAATAAAAAATACTTAAATTTCTCTTGATGATGTCATAAAGCTACAGGATACTGAGGTCCTTAAAAGATCAGTTCTCACATATTCAGTAAATAATATAAAACACAGTCATTACCACTTTGTGGAGCCTGCTGGCATAATTCACAGCAGACAAAAGAAATATATCCTTTGGTAACTTTTGGCTCACCATTCAGAGAGTCTGATGTTTGATATATTTAATAAAGCAGTGAAGCTTGATATTGCATTTCTACTGAGCAGAAATATCCCAAGAATGCACAGAGAGAAAATAAATAAGAATATGATTCTAGTAGAGAAATTGAAGCAAATGTGAAGACAGGAACATCAAAGTAGAAAAAAAAAATGACTAGTTTCATATGCTAAACATTTTAAATCACTGAGGATTTATTATATTTTGGCATCAAGTTGGAAGGTCATATATCCATAAATCTATAATATAAACAAGATTTTTAATATCTTAAAATAGATTATTAATGTATGATTGCATATATCATAACATGTTTAAAAGCAGATTCAGACAATAATTGTGGCTATAGCAACTACTTTGATAAACTCAAGAATCTGAGCCTGATAAGGCTGGAAGAAGAGGAACTGGAGTATTAGAAGGAGATTCAACAGACTGTGCCTACAGCATATCAGATGGTCAGAAAATGGAACTTAGAATGAGGTTCTGCGGCTTCCCAGATGGCTCAGTGGTAAAGAACTGGCCTGCCAATGCAGGAGATGCAAGAGATGCAGATTCCATCCCTGGATCAGGAAGATCCCCTAGAGAACGATATGGCAACCCACTCCAGCATTCTTGCCTGGGATATCTCCTGGACAGAGAAGCCTGGTGGGCTACAGTCCACGGGCTCACAAAAGACTTAGACACTTAGCAACTAAAAAACAACAACAGTAAAGGCTCTAGTATTTGGAGCCCTACAGATCTGGGAACTGCCTTTCCAGGGTTAACTAATTCCTAGAGAGACCAACAACTTTCTTGCCAGCATGCTTTTGAAATGCAACCAGCATCATCCACCAATTTCCTTTTCTCATACTTCTTCAGTCTGGGACACGGTCTTCTGCCCTAATCACCACAGGACTGGATACTGGACAACTGGGAACCATCCCTGCAGAGCAGAGCCTGTTAAAACTATTCGAGCTATCCAATCATAAGTCTGTACTGCTTGCTTCTGCCATTCTTTTCTGTATAACTGAAATAAAAGCTCCTGCCTGCAGTTCCCCCCACCCCCTCTGCTGTCTCATCTTATTTGGTGCTTCCCTTTGTGGCCCTGCACAGAGTGGTATAGCATGGCACAATCTCCTATTTCTAGAGGACTGTCAGTATAATAAAAACTTCTTCCTTTAGGCAATCATTTTTATGCCTATTTGTCTTACTTTCTTGCTCAAAATAAGTGCCAAGTACATTTTTAGAACAATTGTGTTTTGTAGATTTACTGAGTTTCTCAACCATTCAAATAGACTGTTCTAACTCAACACATTCTTCTGAGGTTGTCTGTTAGACTATTACACATTACAGTTCCCTTAACCTCACTGCATGTCCTCACTCAGCACTTTAAAGATACTGTGCTATGATATTGCAGTGGACTCTTTTGGATGACCCTGCAGTCTTTCCTATTCCTTTGGAAAATGAGAAGTGAGTCCTCTCTACTCAAATTAGTTCATTAGGTTCCATGACTTTCTCTGTCCAGGGGATGAGCATGCAATCAAGCTAGGTCAGCTAAACATTGTTTTCCTAAAATTTGGTTCTTACATCCTATGATACAAAGATCAAAAATGTTGAAGCTGATTTATTTTATCCTTGGCAGCTGGAAGACACGTGCTAAACAAGACTCATGCTAAACAAGACATTAGTTCTTGCTGCCTAGATCCTAACAGCTGTCTGGGTGATTCTGGCTTTTCTTTGATTTTGTGAGCTATCTCATAATCTTCCAGGAAATTCCTTATGTTAGCATTGGTTTCTGTTGCTTGCAACCACAGAATTCCAACTTACTTATGAATACAGTCAATAGAGATACGTTGTGCAAAGTTGACTATTAAAATAAATTCACAGTGATTTCTGAAAGTTCAGGATGTATTAAGAGGATTTGTGTGCACAAGCATTTTGTAAAATGTTAAATGGCATATAACATTGGCCTTTAGTCTTCTCTCTACTCTTCTTCCTTCATCCCTTACTCTAAACCAAAAACCAGGCTTTGGTACAGATGTTCAGGTTTAAGGATAACTTTTTTAGCCAATCTATATGAGTGGATGGAATCACTGCTCTGGGATGAAATATTTGGTGTACAAGGAAAAATTCCCTTCTGGACTCCTGCTAGAAAGTTAGACAAATGAGATAAAGCCTGAATCTCCTTCTTAAGAGTGGAGACTCACCCAAGGCTCTCTCATCCCTCACCAAAGTGTAAGGCACCTGGTGCGAGAAACACTCGCTATATCCTTCTCTTCAGATGTCCTTCCGCTCTTTGAGCCCCCACCCGTTCTGTAACTAATCTGAGAAGTACCGTGTTTCTGCCCTTGTCTAAGAAGCTATGAAGTAGACAAATCTTTGCTGTCTGTCCCTTTTGGATCTTTTGCTTCCTATCTTCATATTTTTAGAACAAACATGTTATGTAAATTTACTGAATTTCTCAATCATCCAAGTATACTGGATACGACCTATCCGTGCAGAAGAGTGAAAGGATGTGAGAATCAAGTTCAGGCTTCTAGTGGAAAAACACAAAGTTGGTCTTTGGGTCAACTTAAGTTTGAAGTTTTTCAGATTTAACTTGAGTTCTTTGCTAGAAGTTCAAAGTTTCAGCCAATGGTAAGGTAACTTGCTATGTCTTTTGAGTATGTATTTGTTTCGAGTATCACATCCTTCGAGACAATGAGTATACATTAGTGTGGCTTTATCTGTTGTTTACAGTTGTCATCCATTCTGGAATGTTTACTGTTCATTTCATACTGGTTGTCCTTTAGACATTTTGCATGTCATCTCTTATATCCTTAATAACATACCCAACATCTCCTAAATGCAATTTTTTTTTTTTTAAGTTTCTCAGTTGTGTCCAAATCTTGGCGACCCTGTGGACTGTAGCCCAGCTGGCTCCTCTGTCCAGGGAATTCCCAGGCAAGCATATTGGAGTGGGTTGCCATTTCCTTCTCCAGAGGATCTTCCCTACTCAGGGATTGAACCCATATCTCCAATGTCCCCTGCGTTGCAACTGGATTCTTTACAGCTGGGCCTCTGGGGAAGCCCCTAAATGCAATTGTTATGATATATGTGGTAGGTGTCAAAAATGGTCACAATCATTCTTACTTCCATATGTCCACACTCTTTGTAATGTATCTTCTTCCATTCAGAGGTAGAGTCTACTTCCCAATTCTCTGAATCTAGGTTGGATTTGTGATTTGCTTTGGCCAATATAGTATGGCAGAATGATGGTGTGCTGATTCCAACCCTAGGCTTTTAGAGGCCTTGTGTATTTCTATTTGCACTACTGGAACTCCTGCCTTTTGCCATGGGAACAAGTCCATGGCAGTCTGCTGGAGAATGTGAGACCATGTGGATCAGAGCAGAGACGGCTCAGTTGTCTCACCTAAGGCTCTAGACATGTGTGAGAATCCACCCAAGAGTAAGAGAACCCATTTGGAGCTGGCCACAGGGGCATGAAGAGACCTAGCTGAAGAACTGCCAAGTAGGGCTTGAACTGACAACTCTAGTTTCATAAATTTTATAAACGATTGTGTTAAGCCACTAAATTCTGAAGTGGTTTGTTATGCAACAATATCAGTTGCTAACTAGTGCAATATATTGCTTATTATTCATAGTAAAAGGTAGAATTATTTAGCAATAGAGAAAACCTTGGGCTTCCCTGAAAGCTCAGTTGGTTAAGAATCTGCCTGCAAGGCACGAAACCCCAGTTCAATTCCTGGGTTGGGAAGATCCACTGGAGAAGGGATAGGCTACCTACTCAGGTAGCCTTGGGCTTCCCTGGTGGCTCAGCTGATAAAGAATCTGCCTGCAATGCAGGAGACCTGGGTTCAATCCCTGGGTTGGGAAGAGCCCCTGGAGAAGGAAAAGGCTACCCACTCCAGTATTCTAGCCTAGAGAATTCCATGGACTACATAGTCCATGGGGTCAAAAAGAGTCACATATGACTGAGCAACATTCATTTTCACTTTCAAAGACAACCTTGAAAAACAATAAGATGCTTATCACTGGGATCTCTCTGTTCAGTTCAGTCTCTCAGTTGTGTCCGACTTTGCGACCCCATGGACTGCAGCATGCCAGACTTCCCTGTTCATCACCAACTCCCGGAGCTTACTCAAACTCATGTCCATCGAGTCCATGATGCCATCCAACCATCTCATCTTCTGTCATCCCCTTCTCCTCCTGCCTTCAATCTTTCCCAGCATCAGGGTCTTTTCCAGTGAGTCAGTTCTTCCATCAGGTGGCCAAAGTATGGGAGTTTCAGCTTCAGCATCAGTTCTTCCAATGAATATTCAGGACTGATTTCTTTTAGGATGGACTGGTTGGATCTCCTCGCAGTCCAAGGGACTCTCAAGAGTCTTCTCCCACACCACAGTTCAAAAGCATCTATTCTTCAGCACTCAGCTTTTTTTGTAGTCCAACTGTCATATCCATACATGACTACTGGAAAAACCATAGCTTTGACTAGACAGACCTTTGTTGGCAAAGTAATGTCTCTGCTTTTTAATATGCTATCTGGGTTGGTCATAGCTTTTCTTCCAAGGAGCAAGCATATTTTAATTTCATAGCTGCAATCACCATCTGCAGTGATTTTGGAGCCCCCCAAATAAAGTCTCTCACTTCCATTGTTTCCCCATCTATTTGCCATAAAGTGATGGGGCCAGATGCCATGATCTTAGTTTTCTGAATGTTGAGTTTAAAGTCGACTTTTTTCACTCTCCTCCTTCATTTTCACCAAGAGGCTTTTTAGTTCTTCTTCGCTTTCTACCATAAATGTGTTGAAATCTGCATATCTGAGGTTATTGATATTTCTCCGGCAATCTTGATTCCAGCTTGTGCTTCATCCAGCCCTGCATTTCGCATGATGTACTCTGCATATAAGTTAAATAAGCAGGATGATAATATACAGCCTTGATGTACTCCCTTCTCGATTTGGAACCAGTCTGTTGTTCCGTGTCCAGTTCTAAGTGTTGCTTCTTGACCTGCATATAGATTTCTCAGGAGGCCGGTCAGGTGGTCTGGGATCTCTAAGCCGAGACTTTATGATTCCTATACTGGACTTGTGACAAGATCCCAAGAAGTATTTTCAAATGCATGATTCCAAAATTCTGTGTTATGATAGTTTCATTTCTCCCTCATTCTGAATGCCCGCCAGGCTCCTCTGTCCATGGAATTCTCCAGGCAAGAATACTGGAGTGGGTAGCCATGCCCTTCTGCAGAGGATCTTCTCAACCCAGGGATCAAATCCTGGTCTCCCACACTGCAGGCAGATTCTTTATCATCTGAGCCACCAGGGAAACCCATTCTAACTGCAAATAAACAATTTAAATCATGTTGCTTTCTTCTTTCCATAAGCAAAACTCTTGTACGTTAGCATTAAAATATCCCAAGTTAATAAAACATCTGTTGAGCATGGACTCAAAAAAACCAATTGGTCATGTGATGACAGTGTAAGAGAAGTGATAGATTCTGAAACACACATATCAATTTCTAAGTCATGATCATGTCTTTAATATCTTCCCACTGTTGCTGTAACACCTCAGCTAAATTCTTCATGCTTTTGAGTTTTAGTTTCATGACCAATAAAATAGGGACAATAATCTTTCCTCTGTCTTGAAACTTGGTATGAGCCAATCATGTATATTCCTTCTATACAGCTGAGAATCCAAGTTAGATTAAGTATACATATGAAGCATTCTGATATACAGAGAATAAATCTCAAAATGAGAGTATCTTAATAAATATGTCACCTGATGTGTGAATATTCCCAAATAAAAGTGTCCTTGAAGAAATAATTAGGTTAGAATACAAATAATCAAACTGAATTACAGTGGACTTTTCAGTATTTGTAGAGCTTCCCTGGTGGCTCAGACAGTAAAGAATCTGCCCGCTAGGTAGGAGACTGGGGTTCCATCCCTGGTTTGGGAAGATCCCCCAGAGAAGAGAATGGCTACCCATTCCACTTTTAGCCTGGAGAATTCTATGGACAGAGGAGCCTGGCGGGCTACAGTGCATAGAGTCACAAAGAGTTGGACAGAGCTGAGCAACCGACACTTCAGTATTGGTGGGTTCCACATCTAAGCGTGCAATCAAAATATTTTTTAAAATTTCAGAAAGTTCCAATAAGAAAAACTTGAATTATTTGCAGTTATTATAACAGTTACAGTTATTATATCAGTTACATTGTATACATGACTATTAACATAGAATTTGCATTGTTTTAGTGATTTTGAGTAAGCTGAGTGTGAGTGCTCAGTTGCTTAGTCACATCCAACTTTTTGCAACCCTGTGGACTGTAGCTCACCAGGCTCCTCTGTCCATGGAATTTTCCAGGCAATTTTCCAGGAGTGGGTTACCATTTCCTTTTCAAGAGGATCTTCCTAAAACAGGGGTTGAAACAGAATCTCTTGTGACTGCATTGGCAGGCAGATTCTTTACCAGTGCGCCATCTAAGTAAGCTAAAAATGACTTAAAGTATAAGGGAGAAATAGATAACTAATAAAGACCTGCTGTGAAGCATAGGGAACTCTACTCAGAACTCTGTAATGGCCTAAATGGAAAAAGAATCTAAAAGAGAGTGGATATATGTATATGGGTAACTGATTCGCTTTGCTGTACACCTGGAACTAACACAACATGGTAAACCAACTACACTCCAATAAAAAATTTTTTAAAATATATTTGAAAAAGTAATATCCTCTCCCCCAAGAAAAAGTACATGGGAGGATATGCATAGGTTATATGCAGATACTAAGCATTTTATATGAGAAAACGTGAGCATCCGTGGATTTGGTATTCAAGGCGGGGGAGCATATCTTGGAACCAATCCCTGTCAGATACCGAGGGACAGCTGTAATTGTAAAATGTTAACTACTGTAGAGCAACCTAGACAGCATATTGAAAAGCAGAGACATTACTTTGCCAACAAAGGTCCGTCTAGTCAAAGCTATGGTTTTCCCAGTGGTCATGTGTGGATGTGAGAGTTGGATTATAAAGAAAGCTGAGTGCTGAAGAATTGATGCTTTTGAACTGTGGTGTTGGAGAAGACTCTTGAGAGTCCCCTGGACTGCGAGAAGATCCAACCAGTCCATCCTAAAGGAGATCAGTCCTGAACCTTCATTGGAAGAACTGATGCTGAAGCTGAAACTCCCATACTTTGGCCACCTGATGGAAGAACTGACTCATTGGAAAAGACCTTGAGGCTGGGAAAGATTGAAGGTAGGAGGAGAAGGGGACGACAGAGGATGAGATGGCTGGATGGCATCACGGACCCAATGGACATGAGTTTGAGTGAACTCCGGGAGTTGGTGATGGACAGGCAGGCCTGGTGTGCTGCAGTCCATGGGGTGGCAAAGAGTCGGACACGACTGAGCAACTGAACTGAACTACTGTAGAAAATTTAAACGTACATTTATACAGAAGGCTGAAGAGAAATTTGAGTTATTAAAACTTCTAGAAGAATAGATGTAAGAGTGCCACTAACATGGTATTCAGCACAGTTAACAGCTAAGCCCCAATCCCAAGACAAATAGACTTGCTTAGTCATCCTTTGAATTTTAATTTTTTTCTGAAATAAAACAAATAGCTTACTTGCCCATGCCACCGACTCGCAAGATTATATATTTCAAAATTACATATATTTTATAGACATACATGTTCATATTATGATTTTAACATTTTTTCTTGTGAAAAATGCACAAAACGTAACCATCTAAACTATCTTTAAGCAGTCCAGGATCATTAAGTCTGTTCACATTACATTCTGGTGATGCTTAAAGAATTAATGACAGATGAAATGTTATAAAAGTGGGAGTATCAGACAGTTATTTTAAAGCTTCTGCATACATGGGAGTTTAAGGCCTTAAACTGTTGTATCAAAAATGTGGCTCAATGGTGACTCTTATTTTGTAGGAGGATTGTCCCTGGGAATGTTTACCCAGAGGCTGCATGACCCCTGAATTGGGTACGATAATGATTTTTCCAGTTCAGAAACTCCAGTGCTTGCTGCTTTGAATCCTGTTCATGCGTTCTATAATCATTTATTCAGTGCCCTGGTCCGTGCCAGCACACTGGTAGGGACCACAAATGTGAAGCTAAATGGGAGTAGTCCAGTGGGACCATGAGCCCTCAGAATATCTTTCTGTCGTTCCTTTTTACTACTGTTCTAACAGATAGAACTATCAAGCTAGTGAAGTTTCTCTTTGTTTTGTCACCGTGGACTTTGGTGACAGATTGGGTCTCACTTCTTTGTCACTTACTTTCTAACCTGTTTCCGCATCTGGAGATAATATCGATAATGCTACTTAATTCACAGAGGTGTTGTGAGGATCAAAGAAATGATGCGAGAAAAACGTTCAGAACAGATCCCCCTCCCCACTGAATGTTTGCCCAGATTTCTCCAATGCTCGCTATCCTTATGGAGTGTCCCACAGCAAAGGCTTTTCCTTCATCCCTCTACCTGCCACCAATTGCCAGGAAAAATTACACCTGGCATGCTCTTCCTTCAGCCCTGTATCTTCTAGGTAAGTTCATCTAAATTTATATGAATGTGTAAGAAGCTCTAACTTCTTTTCACTTGTGCCTGGTAATGCATTTGCCTTCTTGAAAGGATATTTTCCTCCACTGAGACAGGTTAACTCTACTAAATATTTACAAATGATTTTTCATTTATTATCATGAGAAGTTAAGGGAAAGGAAAATAGTTAGGAAGTCAGAAGGAAAAAGAAAGAGAAATGAAAGAAAACTAGAAAAGAGAAAGAACACATAAAGGGGGAAGGGAGGGAAGTTAGAGGAAACCAGGGAAGAGGTAGATAATGGAAATTGCTGCAGAAAGATACGTTAGCAGAGACTGAAGTGGGGTTCAAAGGTAGAAACAGAGGGAGGGAAAAAGAGAGCTGAGGAGAGAGTTCTTTGTATTGTCAACCTTCACAGAGACTGGGGAGCATCCAGTACACTGCCTGGCACAGTCAGCATGCCAGAGAGACATGTTGAGACACTGGGTCATAGAGGGACACTGTCACCATCTGCTTGCTCTTTGAGCTGAGGATATTCTCTTTTCATTATTTCTTCTAAGGACTTTCGTTTACAAGGTTGGTTCATAGCTCCACAGCAGTTTATTATTTAACCTTCAGAGGTTCCACTTCGAATGGGATTGTCATAGCAGACAGTTAAAGGAGAAAGCGTTATTTAGCTCCAGTGCATGCATCGTATGCACAAAGCTCTAGATTGTATCCAGCCTGTACAAGATGTTCCCCAACTCGACTTTAACTCAAAGCCGTGTCAGACTGCTGAAGGGTTAAGCATTACGTAGGATGTGGAGAGAGCTAGTTTCAGGCAAGTGGCATCAGTCTGCGGCTCTTCTGGTTCTAACTGGATGTCAGCAGGGATGACCCTCAGGCTCCATCCCATAAAGGCCCTGAAGAGGGTAAGCCTGGCCTTATAAGACACTGACAACCCTAACCATTAGGCAGCAGTGGTTCTACATCATAGCTTCTACATCTTGGATCTAGTGGGTCCAAAGAAACATTTAGCTCCCAAACACCTTAGAGAACTTCTACCTGACCCCTATTCTACTTGGTCACCTTGTATGTCAAGCTTTGCATCTTGGTTTTTGGTTTCTGTTCCAATTTCCTTCTGAAATGAGTCCATTCCTTGTTGGCTGAGTCCTGGGTTCCTGCATCCTGGGTTCCTGCCTACAGATCCTCTTCCCACCTCTCTTACTAACCTAGAAGAACCATCATTATACCAGCACCCGTATGATAACAATCACTGCTTTTTTCAACCCTGTCCTCATGGAAATGGCCACCTGAATATTAAATCACCCACATAAGATTTCATTTAGCTGTACTTAGATTTCATTGTCTGTACCTCATCCCTTCCTGGAGGGCTCTGCTTCTTCTGTCCTGGCTTGTTTCCCACGGTGCTGAAGTTGGCTTTTTCTTTTCTTCCTATTTGGAAAAATCCCTGTCTGCTCTGTTCTGTGAGTAACCCAAAGCTTACCAAAAAGTATACTCTAATTCAACTCCTCAGGGAAACTTCTCTGCCTTATCATCTGCTACCAACCAATCTTCCTCTTCCAGTTAAAAGGATATTAACAGTATTGTGATACCTTTGCTTATAATTTATAAGTGTGTCTTTGGGGATTTGTACAATGAAGGTTAAACAACATCCACTTACACTTTTTACTTTGTTCCTAATGCAGATTGAGGGCTTGGTAAATGGTGAGTGAATGAATGAAGAAACAAGAACAGGTTAGTGGTTTGGAAAAATTGGGAATGATTGCTCTTGTATTTGTTAATGATTAGCTAATAATTTTATGAGATGGTAAATTCTATTTTTAGTATGAAGTACTCAAGAGGACAATGTTCTAGCTTTATCACTGCCTGGACTATTTATTTTTATATAGAGAAAGTGTTTGCTCCACAGTACTACTTTGTACTGTGGCTTGTCATTAAATAAATCATTCTTTTCTCACAAAGCAGGGTGAGCAAAAGGGTATGGATGGTTCAGAGAAATTCAGCACCATTGCTGAAAAAATAATCCACTAAAGATCAACAGGATAACATGTTATCATTATGAGAAACCAAGTTTCAAGGTACAGGAAAATCTAATGTTAGAGTAAATAAAAATACTTAATTTGTTTCTTCTAACATCATTTCTTAATATTATTCTGTAGCTTTTTACCTTGACCTATACCACCCTAGTATCTGAAGACGTGATTGAAACAAGACCCAAGTTTTAATACTTACAAAGAGTTTTACAGTTTCCTATCTTCTGCAGGGATTTCTGCTTGTTGTGTTAGGAACCTTTCTTATTCAAGGAAAGCCCCTCTTGCTATTTCAGATTTAATTTGCTTGAATTTTCATTTCCCTTATTTGCATGAATGCCAGGGGTGCTTCAGATACCATCCTATATGTGGGTTTATGTCTTGATACTTTTTATTACTATTATTGTTATACTTTTTATTGTAAGGAACACTGCTGACAGGGCCTTAATTCATTTGGCTTGTAAGTGCTGATGCGGCTATCCTCTGGGTCAGGGAGAGGTCATAGTCTGTTCTAAAACAGAATCGCTGGCTCCACCGTATGCCTGTGGGTTTAATTGGTCCCCCACACAGGATCTTATTGCTGATTGGAGCCTGGAGAGCACATCTGTTCTGATTCCCTTACCTTCTGGCAGGTGGATTTCAAACTGTTTAAGAGAGATGGCTGTTGAAATCGAATTGAAAATGATCATTTTACAGATCCTCAGATACTACAACTCCACAATCTCTCTTTGTGTCTGATTTTGGGGTTTACCAACCTAACAATTAATAGTTTCTCTTTTTGTTTGCCTGACATAAACCCTATTTCAATACACTGTTCTCTCTGGTTTTGCTCTTTTTTATATGGAAGACAATCGATCAAACTCCTGCCAGAGAATGTCTTTTATGTTTTGAGGTTATAATCAAGTCATATTAGTTTTCTCTTCTTTTTATTAGACAAGAGAGCATAGTCTAATTATTAGTCAGTTAACTCCTATTAGTTTCTCTGACTTGTACTGAGACAGGTTAGCAAAACATTTCAGCACATAGGCCTTAGAATGAATCTCACCTGGATTGAAACCCTGACCTTACTACCTATCAACTTTATAATCTTTGGAAAGTTACTTAAACTATTCATCTTTTGTTTTTCTATATGGAAATGTTATGGACCAAATGTTTGTATCCCTTCTAAAATTCATATGTTGAAATCCTAACCTTCAATGTGATGATATTAGGAGGTAGGGCCTTTGGGAAGTAAATAGGTCATGAGGGTGAAGTCCTTACGGGTGGGACTAGTACCCTTACTTGCTTGCTTCTTCTCTCTGCTCTCCATCATGTGAAGGTACAATGAGAAGCCAGCCATCTGCAAACTAGGAAGAGTGTTCTCAGCAGGAACCAGTTTGTCCAGCACCTTGATCTTGGATTTCCAGCCTCCAGAAGTGTGGAAATGAGAGTTTGTTGTTTAAGCTACCCATTCTATGGTAATTTACTATAGGAGCCTGAGTTGATTAAGGCAAGACATAATAATAGTTTCGGTCCTATAGAGTTGTTAAGAGGATTCAATGAATGGAAAGTCCTTAGTTTGGTACTTGACATGCTGCTGCTGCTGCTAAGTTGCTTCAGTTGTGTCCAACTCTGTGCGACCCCATAGATGGCAGCCCACCAGGCTCCTCTGTCCCTGGGATTCTGCAGGCAAGAATACTGGAGTGGGTTGCTATTTCCTTCTCCAATGCATGCATGCATGCTAAGTTGCTTCGGTCATGTCTGACTCTGTGCAACCCCATGGACAGAAGCCCACCAGGCTCCTCTGTCCATGGAATTCCCTAGGCAAGAGTACTGGAGTGGGTTGCCATTTCCTTCTCCAGGTACTTGACATAGAAGATGCTTAGTTAATATTAGTGGTTATTAGTGGACAGAGGAGCCTGGTAGGCTGCAGTCCATGGGGTCGCTAAGAGTTGGACATGACTGAGCGACTTCACTTTCACTTTTTACTTTCATGCATTGGAGAAGGAAATGGCAACCCACTCCAGTGTTCTTGCTTGGAGAATCCCAGGGACGGGGGAGCCTGGAGGGCTGGTGTCTATGGGGTCCCACAGAGTCAGATATGACTGAAGTGACTTAGTAGCAGCAGCAGCAGCAGTGGTACTTGATGGGTACCATACAACAAAGGATATGGCCATCATATCTCGTTTTCCCAACCTCAATAACACACATAAAGTTTTTCTTTCTCTAATGTTTGAATTTTGCACAGATATCATCCACCTTTCTTAGAGAAAAGTGTCTGTGACTTTATGTCTTAAGTATTTGCAGGCTTGTTGTATTAGGATGAAAGGATCCTAGAGATTACTTCCTTAAAGGCACTCGACCTACTGGTTGCCAACAAGATCCTGGAGAAACAGTGGCATTAAAAATCTTAGTAGGCAGTGCAGCAGGGAACCTCTTTCCTTGGGAAAAGTCCTTTCTGTTTCCTGCTTGGTAGGCAGTGCCTGCTCCTGGGGCAGTTTACATGATACAGAAAAAGCCTAGGAGAAAGTAGAGCATGGTGTCTAGTACTAAGTATTGGTGAATAACACAGCATTTCTACCTTCGTGGAGCTTACATTTTAGTGGAGAGACCCAGGCAATAAGCAATATTCAAATAAACAACAACAACAATATAGCATATGCTGTGTAGACACATGTTATATAAAAGCAGGATAAGAGGCTAGAGAAAGGCAGGGTAGAGGGCTGCTGTTGATAATAGCTTGTACGGGAAAGTTCTCTCTGATGAAATGGTGTTTGACTTGAATGTAGTGGGAGAATAAGATGTAGATATATGGCAGAAGAATGTTCTAGACAGAGGGAATGGCAAATTGCAAAGACTCTGAGGTAGGAGTGTGTGGTAGCTGGGAAACAGCATGGGGCATAGCATGGTTGGAACACATGAGACTGAGGGCAGAGAATGACAGATGAAATGAGAGAGAGGGTCAGGGACCTGATGATGGAGGGCCTTATAGGCTATGGTAGGATCTTGGTTTCTTTGTATTATGCGTGTGTGCATGTTTAGCCAGTCCAACTCTGTGTGACCCTATGGGCTTTAGCCCACCAGGCTCCTCTGTCCTTGAAAGTCTCCAGGCAAGAATACTGGAGTGGGTAGCCATTCCCTTCTCCAGAGGATCCTCCCAACCCAGGGATGGAACCTGGGTCTCCAGTATTGCAGGCAGATTCTTTACTGTCTGAGCCACCAGCGAAGCCCATTCTTTCTATAATGGAAAGCAACTGGAAATTTCGAGCTGGAGTATGAAGGCAACAGTAAGACATATCTGTTTTGATGTTCAGATTGGGATCTGTTCTGGTTTGTTCAGTTCAGTTCAGTTCAGTTGTGTCCGACTCTTTGCGATCCCATGAATTGCAGCAGGCCAGGCCTCCCTGTCTATAACCAACTCCTGGAGTTCACCCAAATGAGTCGGTGATGCCATCCAGCCATCTCATCCTCTGTCGTCCCCTTCTCCTCCTGCCCCCAATCCCTAGCATCAGAGTCTTTTCAAATGAGTCAGTTCTTCACACTAGGTGGCCAAAGTATTGGAGTTTCAGCCTCAGCATCATTCCTTTCAAAGAACACCCAGGACTGATCTCCTTTAGGATGGACTGGTTGGATCTCCTTGCAGTCCAAGGGACTCTCAAGAGTCTTCTCCAGCACCACAATTCGAAAGCATCAGTTCTTCGGTGCTCAGCCTTCTTCACAGTCCAACTTTCACATCTGTACATGACCACTGGAAAAACCATAGCCTTGACTAGACGGACCTTTGTTGGCAAAGTAATGTCTCTGCTTTTGAATATGCTATCTAGGTTGGTCATAACTTTCCTTCCAAAGAGTAAGCATCTTTTAATTTCATGGCTGCAATCACCATCTGCAGTGATTTTGGAGTCCCCAAAAATAAAGTCTGACACTGTTTCCACTGTTTCTGCATCTATTTGCCATGAAGTGATAGGACCAGATGCCATGATCTTAGTTTTCTGAATGTTGAGCTTTAAGCCAACTTTTTTACTCTCTTTCACTTTCATCAAGAGCCATATTATTCTGGTTATTAAATATTTTGAATTATATACCTGCTTTCAAGATACAGGATTTACTGTTAGATGGGTCATGAAGGGTGAGAGAAAGTGAAGCATTTGGATTAATACCAAGGAGCTGGGTAAACGAAGGTGCCATTTACTGAGATGGAGTACTCTGGAGAAGGATCATGGATTCTTTTGTTTTTGGAGGTAACAGGTTAAAGTCTTCTGTTTAAACATATTGCCTTAAAATAAGTGTCAAGTAGACAGTAAGAAAAATAGGTCTGGGATTCAGGGTGAAGGCTCAGCTCAAAAACACACATTTGGAGTTATCAGCATTTATAAATTATTCTGGCTACTATTTCTGCATAACAAACTACTCAAAACTTAGTAGCTTAACACAATCATTTTACTAGGTTTATGAATAATATGCTTGAGAAATTTGGAAACATTACAGTGATAAGAGTTTGTCTCTGCTCTACAATGACCAAGGTGTCAGCTAGGAAGACCTGGAGTCTTGGTTGAGGTGATGACATGTACAGGCTAGAATCACCTGGCATCTTCAATCATGTCTGGTAGTTGTACTGCCCAGAGCTGCTGTCTGAGTGCCTGCATGTGGCTCTTTCATATGATCTGGGCTCCCCACTAGCATGGCAGCCTTGGGACAGTTGAACATCTTATGATAATCGAACTTCTTTAATGGCAGTGTAGGGTTCTAGTGATAGTATTCCAGTGGACAAGGGGAGGCTGCATGGCCAGCCTGGGAAGCTAAATGGTCACTTCTGTTACATTCTATTTACAAATAATTAACTAAGATTGGCCTAGATTCAAGATGCAGACCCAATCTTCACGGAGAGAAGTGTTGAAGAATTCATGACATGTTTTTTTCCAAACCATCATATATAGTATTTAAATCTTTAAGACTAATTGAGGTTACCTAGAGACTAGGTATAAATAAAAAAGAGAAAAGGTGCAAAGAGTGAGCCCTGAGGCACTCTGGTTTTTAGAAATCAGGAATACAGGAAGACCTAGCAAGGAAGACTGAAGGAGGAGAATGTAAGGAGGGCATAGGAGGCACATTAAGAAATGTATTTCAATTAAGGGGGGTAAGTAGTGCTGTCAAAACAGCTAAAAGTTCAAGTGAAATGTGGACTGAGGATTTACCATTGGCTTTGATAATATGTAAGTCGTGGTAACCTTGGCAGAGAGATTTCCAGAGAAGGATAACCAGTTTTTTCAACTTATTTCTCCAGCTGCCAGCCCCTAGGTCCTGGCTGTGGTCACCTCCAGCCCCACTTTGGGACTGAGAACACACTGGCTTAACTGGCTTGGTTTTTGTCATCACACATGGCGTGGAGCCTTTTGCCAAATGTTTCCTGCTAATGGAATTTTTAAAAGAATGGCATCTATCTTCTCAATATTCAAATTTACTAAACTGCTGTAATGGGCGGGGGGCAATATCTACATCATAATGTTTGACTTTAAACTTATTTTTGAAAATTCCATTTATAGTACAGCTTGTTTATGCAGAGCTTTAGAGAGAAATTCAAATGCAAGATTTAAAGGTAGGGCAAAGCAGACAAGATCCACTGATAAGCAAGAGGGAAATATTAGTCTGTGAACCTAGGTAAATATGCCCTAGACATGGAGGGTTGGTTTGGTTGGGATTTCAGCTTTTTGTTTTTGAGAAATTAAAGCAAAATAAATATGAAAAGGGAGTAATAAAAACTGCTCCCAGGTTAAAACCATGCCACTTTAAAATCCACTTAATTATTATTCAAAGATAAGATATTTGCTTTGTTTATTTTTTAAATAGTTTAGGTAAAACTGAAACTGCATTAATGATATGCATGTAAATCTTGACCAGTTTATAGCCAGTCCACTTTCATCACCTGCTCTGCTCTGTATCTTTGCGGACAATGCCTGCAGGCTCTCTAACACAAGCTCTGTTTTAGCTGCAAATGGTGGGAGATTCTAGGTAAGAGGATTCTCCTTCCTCTCTCTCTGTCCTTTTTGTACCTCTGTGGTTCCAGCTCCCTCCAGGCCTGGTTTTAGGTTCCACCAGTCTTGGGGTAGTAGATGGTACTGCCACCAAACTGAGGGTCACCTCACTCTCCCGTTTGTCTCCTCAGCTCAGCTCTTCCATTACCTCTGTAACCATTTCTCATAGCTAAAGTTCTTCTGGTTTAAATACATGAATGATTTCTCTTTTTCTGGCTGGATCCTGATCCATCATATGTGTCTCCCTTTTCTGCCCTGATGTCAACTTTTAACATCCAAATATTAGCAACTATAGCCCACTGCTTCCTGGTTACAACAGGAATGAGGAGTTGGGTTTATAGAATTCTACAGATCTTTCTGACCCCTCTTGTATAGTGGTTAAAATCATTGACTCAGGCCTGGTGTTGACTCCCAGCTCCTATGTCATTGCTAGCTATGCAGTCATTCACAAGTTATCCAAGGTATCTCTAAATGTGTTTCCTTATTTACATATGGAAATGATACTGTCTACTTCATATGGTTGTAATGATTGCACTGCATAATATGCTCAAAGTATTCATGAGAGTGTTGTCATATTGTAAAGTGTTCTCCCCTTGCCCCTCCTTTTTTTTTTTAAAATAACATCAGCTTTTGCAGCTGGTATTACTCATGTCAGGAGCCAGACCTGAAGGGAGGACAAGCATTTGGCGGCATTTTATTCTCAGAAAGCACTACACCAAGTCAATCATTTTCAGGGTCAGGATGTGCTAACTGGGCTGAAAGGCAATGTAGTAAAATACTTGTGTGTCACTATACATGAAGCCCTGCTGTGACACTCACCTTGCTTTTGGGCTCTGTTCTTCATTATTGAACCTATAGTTATTCTGGAGTAAGATATAGCAAGGTAAGAGTGGGCTGGTTGTTATAAATGTTAATTGTTGGATCAGTTCTCCCCTTTGTAGGCCAGAATTGGAGGATTCGTTGGACTAGGCTTAATGACTCCTATCCTATCTTTTTCTTTTCACTCTCCTATCTCTGTCCTCTCCTGTCCTATTTCTTTTCTGAAAGGTCAGAATACTTCCTAGCATCTTTGTAAAGCTTTTCCTGATTATTTCAAATAATTTGTGTTTGGGGTTACATCTAATCTCCAGTCCCTTCAGCAAAATTTCACAAAGCCCTCCTCCAGGTTCTTTATCCAAAGAACACCCTGCCATGTAGCCTTTAGCACTCATGTTTTGTAGGATCACTTCAAGCACTGTGGGACTGCTGGGGCTTCGCCTTGCTTTGGTTTCATTAACAAGCATGTTCACACTTTAACCGGAACATTTAAAATAACACCCACACAATGTTTAGGGTCTAGTTAATGATTAAGTCTCTGAGCTTGAATTATTCAAGCAAAATTGATTGGGTTCACCCTTCTTCCTTCTCTTTGTGTGTGTGTGTGTGTTACTCTTTAAATAACTCTTTAAATAAAAGAGTTCTCCTCTTTACTCTCTGAATAATATGGAAAAGCTTATTAAGCAATCATCAATACCCTGGACTGTGGGTGGCACCCAAGTGCTAACAGAATAGGTAGGGAGAGGACTGGCAGCGTGACTCTTCTGTTAAAAAAACATATCTGTATCTCATATACTTCCACAGCATTTATTGAGACAACATGTTTTAGATTCTCTCTTTTAACCTCTTTTTTAGAGTTATTTACAAGTTGGATACGTGGTTATCTTGGAACCAGCTCTATGGTATAAAAGCAGAGGAAATTTTCTTTGCTATCCCACCTCATGGTCAATTGAAAGTGTTAAAATGTCTTGGCTTCACTGTTAAAAACCGTGTTGTTGAAGAATATGTGTTGACCTGAAAACATGTTTATAATATATTGCCATTATTTCATGGCAAATGTTGTGTTGTCAGTAGCTCAGTCATGTTGGATTCTTTGTGAACCCATGGACTGTAGCCCCCCAGGCTCCTCTGTTCATGGGGATTCTCCAGGCAAGAATACTGGAGTACTTTGCCATTCCCTTCTCCAGCACATCTTCCCAACCCAGGGATCGAACCCAGATCTCCTGCATTGCAGGCAGATTCTTTACCATCTGAGCCACCAGGGAAGCTGTAAATGGGGAAAAAGTGGCAGATTTTATATTCTTGGGCTCCAAAATCACTGCAGACAGTGACTGCAGCCATGAAATTAAAAGATGCTTGCTCCTTGGAATAAAAGCTATGACAAACCCAGACAGTGTATGAAAAAGCAGAGACATCAACTTGCTGACAAAGGTCCATATAGTGGAAGCTGTGGTTTTTCCAGTAGTCATGGATGGATGTGAGAGCTGGACCATAAAGAAGGCTGAGCACTGACGAATTGATGCTTTTGAACTGTGGTGCTTGAGAAGACTCTTGAGAGTCTCTTGGACTGCAAGGAGATCAAACCAGTCAATTCTAAAGGAAATCAACCCAGAATATTCATTGGAAGGACTGATGCTGAAGCTGAAGCTCCAATACTTTGGCCACCTGATGCAAAGGGCCAACTCATTGGAAAAGGCCTTGATGTTGGCAAAGATTGAGGGCAGGAGGAGAAGGGAGTGACGGAGGATGAGATGGTTGGATGGCTTCACTGACTCAATGGACATGAGTTTGAGCAAACACTAGCAGATAGTCAAGGACAGGGAAGACTGGTGTGCTGCAGTTCACGGGGATGCAGAGTCGCATACAATTTAGTGACTGAACAACATGTGAAAACAGGAGGCTATAAAACTGTCTTTTTTTAATGTGTCATTTTATTAAAATACATAGGAAAAATACTTCAATAGTAAACACCAAAATATTATTTGTGTATTAACCTTTTCTGTTTTTCTATTACTTTTATAATTAGTCAATACATACACAAAGTTGTAATGGCTATAATGACCCATCTTTTGTCTGAACCTATGTATCACTCATGTGTCAAGAGCTCATTGGAAATGTTTTGTCCTTATTGAAATCAGGCAAGTGTAGAATTAACAAAAGATTCACAATATTGAATCCTTAATCTTAGCCTTCATTTCTAGACCTTCCTTAGCTTCCATATTAGTAAGATGTGAAAAACACAATTGTGCGTATTAACATAGAAAATATAACTGCCTCAGGGATGTAGGGAAAGAATATAAAATAACTATTTTGGAGAAAGTTTTTATAAAGGAGATGGCTTTTTGAAAGGGAATGAGAAATGCAGTGACCCAGTTTAGTGACACATTTAAATGTGGGCTCTTCCATGAGAAATCTGTAGAGCGCTCTCCTAAACAGGGTCAAAAAAGCCCCACAAAAAACAGCTTGAAAGGCCCTAAATGCATCAGAGGCCTTACCTATTCAATGACTCGTCTTTGCTGCCAGGTTTCTGCATTGTGCCACTGGGCTACGTGTGTGTGCGCGCGCACGCGAGCGCGCTCTGGGGATGGAGGTTTGAGGGTAGTGAACTGTCTTGACTCCCCTTCATTGGCTGAATCCCGTGTAGGTGGTAACCTTGGCTCGGGATAAACAGGCAGCAGCTAGAATAGTTCTGGAGAAGAAAACACAGTGCTCTCCATAGGGAAACTTGGGACTAGACATGGGGAGGTCTGTTTTTCTCGAACTCAGGGCTTTTAGGTAGCGCGTACAAGTGTGTCATTGTATTCGTCCCGGGAAGTGACACGAGAAGGGTATAGTTAGACACCCAAGGAATTATTACTTTGGAGTGCTTGAGAACTGAATTTGCGGCGGGGGGTGGGGGGTGGGACGGGGGGCGGGTGGTGGTGAGCAGGTAAGAGGCGCTGCGAAGGGCACTGTTTTTAGAGATCTGTCGGAAGCCTAAAGCCGTCTGCTTCTGGGCCTCCTTAGCAAACGTGCCAGTCAGGTGGTGCCTCCGAGGCCCAGGAGGAAGACCCGCTCTGCGATCCGTACGAGAAGCCTCGAGGACCGGGAACACAGCGGCGAGGCGGTGGCGCAGTTCCCAGCCCGCGCCCGGGTCCTCCCACCTCCAGACCGGCCGCCGCCGACCGCCGCGGCCTCCCTCAGTCCTCCCGTATCCCTGCATTCCACGTTGCGGCAGTGGCAGCCTCGCTGGCCGATGCGTCCCACCCGCCCCTCGGGCTGGCGCGGCCGTCGCGCCCCCGGCCCCCGCCCGCGCGCACCCCCCGCCCCCAGGGCCCGGGCTCGGCTCTGCGCGGCCTCTGGACTGGACCCCGCCGGGCCGGCTGGGCTCGGGCGGGGGCGGGGCGGGGGCGGGGAGGGGAGAGAGAGCGGGCGCGCGCGTGTCGGGGGGCGGGGGCGGGGGCCGCCATATTGGATCTGGACTCGTCCGCCAGCCTCCGCCTGCGTGCGGTGGGCCCTGGAGCTGCCTCGCGGAGCCCAGGGCGCGAGCGCGAGAGAACGGGGAAGGCGGGGGAGGGGTGGAGGGAAAGGAAGGGAGTGGCTGCGAGCCGGGCTGCGGCAGACTCTGGTCTCCTTACCAGCGGCACCGACCCCTCCTCCTGCGCCTCCGCCGCTTCCCTCCTCGCCGGGGAAAGATGCCCTTAAGCCAGGGGTGTGAAGAAGGGGGAGATCTAGCTGCCGGAGCCGCCCGCGCCCTCGCCGCCGCAGTTGCCGCCGTCCGTGTCCTTTGAATCCAGAAAAGCACCCCGTCGCCAGGGCATCGGGAGCGTCGGCGGGCGGGCGGCCGCGGTGCGGGTGTGGGGGAGACCCGGCTCTCTGCCGGGCGCGGCCCAGGCCGGCGGCCCAGCGACCACCGACATGGAGCGGGCTCGGGCCGCCAAGTAGCCGCCGCTCCCGGAGTCGGGGGCGAGTGCCGCCCGCAGTCAGTCAGGCCCCTAGGAGAAGCGGGGAGAAAAATGAAGAGTTTTCATCGGAATCGGTTGGAAATAGGACTAACTGCAAAGCCTTAAAAAGAAGGACTTCGGAAGGAGAAAGGAAAAGCCTCCTCCAGGGAAGACTTGGCGAGCTCCGAGCCGAGGGGCTGCTTCAGGGACCTCGCCCCCTCCCTTTCCCGCTGGAGAAATTGCCTCTGATGCGTTATCCAAGTGGTGGCTGGGAGGATTTGCAGCAGAATTTTTGGTTTTCCCTCCCCCTTATATATATTCTGGCTTTTTCCTCCCCTTTCGATTTTCCTTCTGCCTGGAAGTGAATTGCTGATGCAGATCGGGACTTAATTCATAAATGATGCAGCCGGATTCGTTTCAGGATTCTGTTGCACGAGTTGAATTTTGAATGAAGGAGAAGAGCTTTTTTTTTTTTTCCCTAAAGAAGTGTTGCCTCTGGTTCGCTGTACTTTTTAATTATTTTATTTAAATATACGATTTAATTGTATTATTCTTTAAAAATGTATTAAATATATATTTTATGGTAACTTTTCCTCAAAAATATATGTATATGTGCGGAATTGAAGACGCTTCAGTTAAGTGAGGTTATTGGCGTGTTGGATGTTGAATTCAGCACCGGCCGGCATTGCATGACAGTTATTTGAATAACAAGTGGTTTATTTTTAAACCACACATTTTAACATTTAAGTTTCAGTAATCATAGTCAAAATCGTTTTAGTAGTTGAAAGGAAAACCAGCGGAGATTGAAGCAAACATGTCTGGAGAAGTGCGTTTGAGGCAGTTGGAGCAGTTTATTTTGGATGGGCCCGCTCAGACCAATGGGCAGTGCTTCAGTGTGGAAACGTTACTGGATATCCTCATCTGCCTTTACGATGAATGCAATAATTCTCCATTGAGAAGAGAGAAGAACATTCTTGAATACCTAGAATGGGGTAAGTTTGTATTTAAAATAAAAACGCTTTAGCTGGCCATTGTGATTTGTTACAGAGAGCTACCGTGATAAACTCTCTACTCTGTAATAAGTATATAAACATATACTATCTGTTGTGTATGTATTATGTATTTAAATATGTATGTATACACACAATAAAAGAGTAGACACCAATTCAAGGGTTTTTTTTTCAGTAGTTTTAGTTAAATATTTTCCCAAGAGTGCAGGCATGGTACTCAGTTTTTGCCTTGATTTAATGTGAAACTTGAGGGGAAGAACTTAATGTTTTTTTTTGGTCAGACAAATTTTGAATAATTCTATGATGGGCGGAAATGGATTATTGCTCATTTTGCCTAAAAAGTGGTGGTCTAACAGGCATTCAAGTGAAAGGTATTTATTAGTGGAAACATTCCTTCCTAGGCTTTGGAAGTCACTCTGGAAATGGGAGGAGGTTTTAAAATATCTTAGGTCAACAGGAACTTGAAGGTGGTCATCACTGGGTTTTATTACATCTCTATATAGTACAAGGCAAGGAAATGACTAAACATGGACTTGCCAAAAATTGTCATGTTTGTAAGATGACATAAATAGTTTAAAAATTTTGTGATACTATTTGCTAGAGAATGTTGGGGAGCAACTCCTGCCTGCCTGAGAGTTAGATTCACTCCACATTTAATTCAGACCTAAACTGGTTCATTTTTTATCTTCATTCTCCGAAATCTAGATGTGATTTAGAAGACATAGATGTTGGAGTAGATCAATGATGAGAGCAGATGCTCCACGTGAGCTTTAGCTTGAAGTCTTAGTTTAAGTTCTGCTTCCAGTGTTACCTGTGAGCAAGATCCAACACCCACCACTTCACTGTGAGAAGAGTATACATCATCACACATCATACTGTTAATATAGTACATATCAATGCATCTGTATTGGTACACTGACTTTTGAAGGATATTAGCCAAAGAAGTTATTTTGTATCTATGGAATAAGGATACTTGAGTTTGTTGGAAAGTTTTTATACTAACATGTCTTTGTTTCCAAGTAAAGCTTTATTTTTTTTTGAAGCAAAAGTCAGTTGGTGATTATTCCATATTTTGGACTTGAAATTTATTAAAAATTCGTTTGCCAGGTAAATCACGTATTCAGAATTGCATGCACATAATAACTTTAATTATTCAATATGTCACTATCAGGAATTTTCTAGTAACTTGATGTCATAGGGTTAAATATATGTATATGTGTGTGTATAAGACATGAATGATTTTAAGAAAACAGATTACTAAACTCATACTGGAAATGTAAGAATTTTAAATCATCTTTCAAGAGCTCACTGAGTTAAGAATGAGACAGTTTTGACTTTGATACTGGACTAGTGAGTATATGTCCTTTAATTTTATATGTAGAGCAAAATATTTTATAAAGCCTGTGTAGTTTTACACTTCATGTTTCATAAATTTAGAAATTTTTTAGTTCTTTTTAAAAAATTTAACGAAAAGATTCTGATACTTTGAGTTAGAGTTTCAGTTCTTAGATTATGGTTCCATAGCAATTCTCTAGTCTATGATTATGGTTGTCAATTAATATCTATTCTTTCTCATCTGTAAAATGATGGGAGAACTCTTTGTATGTACCAGTTGTAAATGTAATGTAAAAATTATGATAAGAGAGAAAACTATCCTCAATTGCCTTTTGGTTGTTAAGAATTTACATTTATGTTATGAGATATTTTGCTGTATTATCAGAGAGATTTATATACATTTTCCACTAAATTATGGTTTCCTGGATCTTGTTTCTTTTATCTGTATTAAAAAACACTTGTTTGTATATATTTAATTTAAACCACATAAGCCAAAAGTCAAAGAAGTGTTTGGCCAAATACATTTTATTTTTATAATATAGTAGATTTTTAAATAATTTTAAAACAGGGACTTTTCACAGTTTTAAAGTAAATTGAGTTTAGTATTATCCTTCATATTTTGTCTTTTAGAAGTCTGGTGTGATGTAACAAAAATAATATATACAGTCTCTTAAGTACACTCCTGTTGTAATAGGAAACAAGGGACTAGAATTTTTAGGATTTTGTACGCTTTAGAACTTTTGTTGTTGTTATTTAGTTGCTAAGTCGTGTCCAACTCTTTTGGGATCCCATGGGCTGTAACCTGCCAGGCTCCTCTGCCCATGGGATTCCCCAGGCAAGAATACTGGAGTGAGTTGCCATTCTCTTCTCCAGGGAATCTTCCTGACCCAGGGATCGAACTTGTGTCTCCTGCTTAGCAGACAGATTCTTTACCCCTGAGCCACCTGGGAAGCCAGGCTTTGGGACTAGGCACTGTCTATTAAGTCTCAGGCATTTTTAAGTTGGTGTTTGAGGTCTGTAAGTGGAAGATACCAATCATGGAAGTGGGGTAAGGAGGAAGAAAAGAATGGAAAAAGCTGTCAAGAAGTACATCATGAGTAGTAGTATTTACTATTTTTAAGTTATTTGAGAAACTGGATTATTTAACAATTTAAGTCTCCTCATTTAATTATTGAAATAGATCCATTGTTCTTCGAGTATGATTTGATTACACATTTTGGGAAATGTCTTATTTTATTCTCACTGCTGCTGCTGCTGCTAAGTCACTTCAGTCGTGTCCGACTATGTGCGACCCCATAGACGGCAGCCCACCAGGCTCCCCCGTCCCTGGGATTCTCCAGGCAAAAACACTGGAGTGGGTTGCCATTTCCTTCTCCAGTGCATGAAAGGGAAAAGAGAAGGGGAAGTCTCTCAGTCGTGTCCAACTCTTGGCGACCCCATGGACTACAGCCTACCAGTCTCCTCCACCCATGAAATTTCCCAGGCAAGAGTACTGGAGTGGGGTGCCATTGCCTTCTCCATTATTCTCACTACCTAACATTATATAAAAAGCAGTTAGATTAAGGAGGTTTCCAGATAGTGAATTGGCCTCAGTTTAATTTTTTAACATTATTTATTTGGTCTGTGATAGAGACTGAAAGAATTTGTTTGTTGCAGTTAAATTTGATAATTTAGATTTGCCTTAAATGATACAGTTTTTAGTTTGAGTTTTAAAAGACCCAATATTTGCAATAGGAGAGCAGTAGTAAATACTCTGTTAATACATGCTGTATATTTGTGTTTGGCTGTCTATATTAATGAAAGTGTCATCTAGATAATATCTTCTTTTTAAAAACTTTTAAATTTGTATTGGGGTATAGCAGATTAACAATATTGTGATAGTTTCAGGTTAAGAGCAAAGGATCGGAACCATATGTGTACTTATATCCATTCTCCCCCAAACTCTCCTCCCTACATATGCCTTATTTGTAAAAATGGAGTCAGCAAAATTCTGTTTGACTTGCTTCATTTCCATCAGTTTCACTTTATTCCTAGTTATGACCTATTTCATATTTATATTGATACTGTTAATGTTTTGTTCATTACAGCATCATGACAGTGAGAAAACTGACAGTTCAAAGTCAGATTTTGTTTTTGGATAGTGCTCCTTGCATTTGGTGCCGATGGCCTCAGGGAGGAAGTAAGTAGAGTTCTAGAGAGGAAGAGGGGATTAAGCCATTGAGCAATAGAGCAAGGGGATAAGAGTGCTTTTATACCTTAACGCCATAGATCACTGTCAAATTTATATTTTCCAGTTATACACAGTAAGATTTGAAAGATTATGTTTTGTCCTTATTTTTTGTCAAAATGATTATGGTTTATATGCTTTGTTTATAAAATAATAGTTTTGATGTCAGTAGTGTAACTCTACAGTAGAGTCGTAAAAATAGCTTTTACATTATAAGCTAATTTGCTGGTAGTGACTAAATGAATATGTTATTCGTTAAATTGGCTATCCTCTACTTTGAAATGGAAAGTTAAAATTTTAGGAAATTCTGAATCAAGTTGCTTAAAAAATAGGGGAAAGATAATATTACTCAAATAAAAAAAAGCCAGACTGTATGTGGCTGTCTTTTGATGCTTTCTGAATATTGGAGTTTACAATATTTCGTTTAAATTTTCCTTTAACAACAGTAATTTTATGGTTTATTCAGTGTATGCACACACACATAAAATAGCCTGAATGGTTAATAAACTTGTTACTAGAGTACATCAGTAGGTACTGTGGTTTAAACTTTTCATTTTGTTAGAGTAGTTTTAAAGCTTATTCACATTGTTTGATGTGTAGGTCTGTTAAGGGAGGTGATGATGGCCTAATTACAGAAATCTGAATCTTTTCTTTGTTTTTCATTTATACTGTTCTTCATTGTTAGCTTTTCCTAAGTAGAGTTTATTAATCATACCAAATTATCAAAAAGTTCATTTAATATACATAATTAGGTTTAAGTCCTCAATTAGGATCATCGTAAATGTCACCAGAAATACAGGTTGGGTAGTTTCCTTTATACTAGTCACCTAATAATCTAGTCTCTTCTAAGAGTGATAATAAGTACAATTATTTGATCTCACACAATGCTGGCACATGATAGAAGCATGTTCATAAGTGGTGGCTATTATATTTCCACTTCTCTTGTTTCTTTCTTTTCAAAAGGATACATTGCTACATGAGTGACAACAGGGATGTCAAGAATAACAATAATAATTTTAGGAACTTATTTCAACTGCTGGGCATACACACCAAGGAAACCAGAATTGAAAGAGACACGTGTACCCCAGTGTTCATTGCAGCACTGTTTATAATAGCCAGGACATGGAAGCAACCTAGATGTCCATCAGCAGATGAATGGATAAGAAAGCTGTGGTACATATACACAATGGAGTATTGCTCAGCCATTAAAAAGAATACATTTGAATCACTTCTAATGAGGTGGATGAAACCAGAGCCTATTATACAGAGTAAAGTAAGCCAGAAAGAAAAACACCAATACAGTATCCTAAAGCATATATATGGAATTTAGAAAGACGGTAACGATAACCCTGTATGTGAGAGAACAAAAGAGACACAGATGTATAGAACAGTCTTTTGGACTCTGTGGGAGAGGGAGAGGGTGGGATGATTTGGGAGAATGGCATTGAAACATGTATAATACCATATAAGAAACGAATGGCCAGTCCAGGTTCGATGCAGGTTACAGGATGCTCAGGGCTGGTGCACTGGGATGACCCAGAGGGATGGTACGGGGAGGGAGGTCGGAGGGGGGTTCAGGATAGGGAACATGTGTACACCCGTGGCGGATTCGTGTTGATGTATGGCAAAACCAATATAATTAAAAAAAGAAAATACTATCAACTATTAAAAAAAAAGAAAATGTAGGATATTCCTAAGCATAGTGGTGTAAACACAAATAGCATAATATGTTGGAAATTTTATGAAATAATTTTGGAAATTTTATGAAATAATTCCTGGGACTTGACTAATATTCGATAGTAGGCTCAGGCTATTTTAAAGTAAAAGAACTGAGCTTGTTGCAAGTTAATATTTTACTGTACTCCTCTTCTATGGCAGTAAAAAAATTCTCCCCAAACCTTTTCTCTTCATGTTCACTTATTGCCAGTATTTTGTATATATTGCTGATTTCATCCTATTGGTTTTGATAGGTTTTAGAATCAGTTTACTAAGTCCAGCTAGCATTTAAAAAATTAAATATACTAGAATAGAAAATACTAAGTAGCCATGTGTTGAAAGAATAACTATTGTTATACAGAATTCCTGTGTTTTCTTGTATATTTTACTGAAGATTGGAATGAGCAGAGTTAGAATTCTAGGGTAGATGATACTAAAGCATGTTGGCTATTTAACAGTGAAAAGATTATGGACATAGTTACCCTTTTCAAAAAGCACACGTGTTTAAATTAGGGACAGACTGAAGAATTTAAAGAAAAGGAATTTAGATAGGGATAAGATACTTGGAAGGAGGGAGGGAGAATAGGAGAGAGGAAAAATGAGATAATGAGCATGAATATACTGTTTTCTGGGTTGCTACTTCAGGCTGATCTGTGAATAACTGGGTACTTTTAATTTAGAAATTAATGGACAGGTGAATTCACACATTTGTTTTGTCTTTGATGGTTCATTTCCTTCCTTTTCACATTTTTCCTTCTCTGACTTTGGGCTCCTGGATGTTGACTTCCATTGACTGTAAAGTTGTATAACTTGTCAAACATGAGGGATATGACGTACAGATATTGGTTGTAGTTTTTGTTTATGCCTTCCCATTACTCCAGATGCATGTTACAGTAGATACAGGTGAGCAGGGTTTGCTGGGTCCCTTGTTACTCACAAAACTTCAGGGAGGTTGCTTTCAAGTTTCAGTAGCTAATACGAAGAATTGCTCAGCAGATTTTGCGTATCTTGAGTCAAGAACTTCTTTCCATAAAGGTTTCTTTTTTAATGACCCGCACTATAAATACAGGTCACCCCAGACATATGAATGACTGTCTTTTGTTATCACTGCATATAAAACTCCTTTCCAGATCCAGGGGATTTCCTTTTTCCCCCTTTGATACTGACCAAAGTAACAGAATTGCTTTTCTCAGCTAGTTGCTCCATACTTTGCCTCTGCGTTGTCCACTTCTTCCAGTTAATAGCTATTAGCCTCTATTGGCGAGTACCCCTCCTCCCATTCTAGTGCTTCTTTATCTGCTGCTGTAGGAAAGTAGCAGTTCGGCTTTCATAGCTAACAGGAGGCTCAAAGACCTGACTCCACTTTCCAGTCTCACTATTTGCCCATTAATTCTTCCTCACAGGAACTGTTCTGTTGGGAGTTAGGGTTTCTTTACTCTAGCCCCCTCCCTAGTTTTTAAGTGGGTTCTGGAAATCTGGGATATGAATAGGTGCTTTCGGAGGGGAGAAGGTTTATGTGGCTAAATAAATATGGGAAAGTATATTGAACAAAATTAAACATTAGAAATATTGTGGGTTATCCTGAAATTTTTTATGTTTTGGGGAAGATGGATGAAAGCCAGTGTTCCATGGAACACCCTTTGGGAACTGTTCTTTCAGTATGAAGTCATGGTGTCCCTTGTGTCAGGGAAAAATTTCAGGGAAATTTTGGAACACTGTATGGTTCGGAGAGAAAATCCACATCTGAGTAAGTTAGATTTTACTTAGTGGTTGTGAACTTTTGTCTCCTGTGTGATAGTCACAAGAACTGAAAGATAAATTTGATCATGGTGGAGTAGGACATGAGTGAGGCTGGCGAGCATTTGCATCCAGGAAAAGCACCCCGTAAAGTACAATGAAATTAGATACAATAATGGATCAGTGCTGCTAGCGTCTAAAGTCCTAGACATTACTGATAGGTCTCTGTTTATGACCTTTTCTTGCTCTCATATCAACTTGCTATTTATTCAGCTATAGGCATTCACAGCAAATTCAGAAGTTCTCACCGTATCTTTTTGAAGCTTTAGTTATTTTCATTACTTTGTGATATTTCAGAGGAAAAGATCATGGACATGCAATTTCAGGATTCATTATAGTTTTAAGTATTGTTTTTTCTAAGGTTATAATGTTTTTGCTAAGCTGTTGGTTTCAGACTTTAGGATTAGTGTGGGAAATTTACTGTTTATTTGCATCTGTGAAACTATGGGTTTCAAGTGCCAGCACCTATTTATGTGTATTGCAAAGAAGCCAGAATATACAGTACTTTTATTAAAGAGGAAGCCATATGTAATTGGTGCTGTTTCAACACTCTGTGAGCAAGTAGAACTCTGTGATTACTGTAAACTTCTATTCTGAGTATAGAGGGGTAGATAAGAATACTGGAGAGTAATTTGACTTGCTTTTAAAGATAAATAACTTATAGGATCAATTAGTCTTTTTCCCCCACTCACTTCTGACATGCATTAATTTTTCTCTTTAATTCTTCCTCATCAACACTATTCCTCTCAACCCTGATCTAATTAAGTTTGAAAATACCTACCTATGTGGTTAAAAACAGTCTTTTAAGAGTACATGAGTTCAGTCATGCAGTCATTTGTTAAATTTCGATTTTTATTTAAAATTGCTTACACATCACTGTAGACTTAATCTACAAAAAAACACACTTCTATTCAGTTTGTTCTATTCATAGTGATAAAAGCTTAATCAAATTTAATACTTAGAGTTTCCATGGTGAAGATCTACAGTGGAATACCTCACCCTGAAATATTTCTGTTCTAAACCTATATGCTAAATGATAGCAGGGACTTTGGTTTCAGACTGGCTCCCTTGGTTATGGGCTGGTTGATTTAAGCAAGTTACTTAACTTCTCTAAGTCTGTTTTATCATCAGTGGAAAATTGAGATAATAATAATAGCTTATTCTTCCAAAAGGTTGAAGGTTGGTTTAGAATTTTCTTTTTCTGGTGATTTATAGAAGAATTGATGCTTTTGAACTGTGGTGTTGGAGAAGACTCTTGAGAGTCCCTTGGACTGCAAGGAGATCCAACCAGTCCATTCTGAAGGAGATCAGCCCTGGGGTTTCTTTGGAAGGAATGATGCTGAAGCTGAAACTCCAATACTTTGGCCACCTCATGTGAAGAGTTGACTGATTGGAAAAGACTCTGATGCTGGGAGGGATTGGAGGCAGGAGGAGAAGGGGACGACAGAGGATGAGATGGCTGGATGGCATCACTGACTCATTGGATTTGAGTCTGAGTGAACTCCGGGAGTTGGTGATGGACAGGGAGGCCTGGCCTGCTGCGATTCATGGGGTCGCAAAGAGCTGGACATTACTGCGCGACTGAACTGAACTGATAGTTAAATTATGTTGTCTTTTTTCTCATTCTGGTTTTGAAATTTCTATTGGGCCTTATGATAAAGGAAGATAAAACGCTAGTTTTGAAAGTTTAGTTGGCATGTGTAGTTATACAGGGATGTAAATAACTTTATTTTACTGTTGACAAACATAACTTAATGATAATGTTTTATTGAATTATATTGGCATCAGAGGTGTCTTTCCTTCTGATGTCTGACTATGCAGACAGCATCTTATTACTTCTTATGATATTTTGCATTGTCACATTTTGTTGTTATTAACAGAACTGTTTTTCAGTAAATATTGAGTTCATGTGTATTATCGCCAAAAGCAAATATTATGAAATGGGTAGTTATGATTTCTTTTTATATTTATAAAGCTCCAACCTGCACGTCAGTGGTAGAGTTCTAGACCTCAACTCAGAAGATGAAAATAATCCTGAAAAATTATTGGTATTCATTCACTTAGGATGTTTTGTGGACTAAAGATTATGTAGCATCCATAAATGTGTGCTGTGGACTGATAGTAAGCATAGAAGAAAACTCACAGTATACTCTAGTGTTTCCTAAACTGTATTTCGTATATAAAGTGTTGAATCTTCTACTAATCAAATCTTTTACTTGCATATTTTTTTAGCTATTAGTATTCCATTGATTTCTTTTCTCACTGATGTATCCTGTTTTATTTCAAAAGAGATTTCTTACAAGTAGTAGTTTATCATCCCCTCCCTTAGCAATTGATAGTCTATCAGGGTAAAGGTAAGGAGAAGAGGATGCTACTGTTTAAAGGAATAAGATAAAAT